>NC_086329.1:20451864-20781507 GCF_036172605.1 Pelobates fuscus | reverse complement strand
GGTGTCCAATAAACCTGGTTAAAGCTATCACAGTGAGTGCCTGAGATTTTTTTCTTTAATACTAGGGGACACTGAGACACTATGGGCACAGAGACACTATGGGCACTGAGAGACATGGGGCACTGAGACACTGATACATAGGGGACACTGATACATAGGGGACATTGGAGACTTGATAAAGACCTGGGTACAGGTCGAAACGTTGCGGTGTCCAATAAACCTGCCTAAATCTATCACAGTGAGTGCCTGAGATTTTTTCTTTTATACTAGTGGACACTGAGACACTAGGAGACATGGGGACACAGAGACATTGGGAGACTAGGGGACTTTGGGAGTCTAGGGAACACTGAGATACTAGGGACACTGGCTGGGAGACATGGGGACACTGCCATGTCTCCTATGTCTCAAAGTCGCCCAGTGTCCCCATGTCTCCCTGTGTCTCCATGCCTCTCAGTGTCCCCATGTTGCCCAGTGTCCCCTAGTGTTTGTAACCTCATGTCTATAGTGTCCATTAGAGTCTGTGTCCCCCAGTGTCCTGATGTCACTAGGACACTAGGGGACACTTAGAGACATGGGGACACTGAGACACTAGGGACAGTGGCTGGGAGACATGGGGACACAGACTAGGGGCCACTGGGAGACATGGGGCCACTGTGTCCCTAGTGTCTCAGGGTCATGGGTGTTCGAATGTGGGGGTAAAGAGGGGTACTTGCCCTCCCCCCCCCCCCCCCCCCAGATTTTTCAGCTTGTGCTGCTATTTTTCGTTTTAGTGTGAGAATACAGTGCAATACCAGCGCTGGCCAGTAGGTGGCGCTGTGAATGGAGAAAGGCAGGAAGCTACAGCTTATCCCTGCCTCTCTCTCATGACTGAAACCGCAGAGGAGCAGCACAGAGGCAGCCTACAGAGCAGGTAAGTGAGGGATGGGGGGTGGGGGAGACCGCATAGAGGAAGGTAAAGTAGAAGGAGCAGAAAGGTTCTGCAAGGGGCAGGAGGGGTCAGCAAGGAATGGAAAGGGGCAGCAAGAAGCAGGAAAGGGTCGAAAGGTTTTCAAGGAGCAGGAGGGTAAAGTAGAAGGAGCAGCAAGGAGCAGGAGGGGTCAGCAAGGAGCAGGAGGGGTCAGCAAGGAGTAGAAAGGGTCTGCAAGAGACAGGAGGGGTCAGCAAGGAATAGGAAGGGGCAGCAGGAAGGGGTAGGGACGGTCTGCAAGGAGTAGGAAGGGTCTGCAAGGAGCAAGAGGGGTCAGCAAGGAGTAGGAAGAGGCAGCAAGGAGCAGGAAGGGTCTGCAAGGAGCAAGAGGGGTCAGCAAGGAGTAGGAAGAGGCAGCAAGGAGTAGGAAGAGGCAGCAAGGAGCAGGAAGAGGCAGCAAGGAGCAGGAAGGGGCAGCAAGGAGCAGGAAGGGGCAGCAAGGAGCAGGAAGGGGCAGCAAGGAGCAGGAAGGGGCATCAAGGAGTAGGAAGGGGCAGCAAGGAGTAGGAAGGGACAGCAAGGAGTATGAAGAGGGAGCAGGAAGGGTCTGCAAGGAGCAGGAAGGGTCTGCAAGGAGTAGGAAGGGGCAGCATGGAGTAGGAAGAGGCAGCAAGGAGCAGGAGGGGTCAGCAAGGAGTAGAAAGGGTCTGCAAGGAGCAGGAAGGGTCTGCAAGGAGTAGGAAGGGGCAGCATGGAGTAGGAAGAGGCAGCAAGGAGCAGGAGGGGTCAGCAAGGAGTAGAAAGGGTCTGCAAGGGGCAGGATGGGTCAGCAAGGAGTAGTAAGGGTCTGCTAGGAGTAGGAAGGGGCAGCAAGGAGAAAGAAGGGGCAGCAAGGAGAAAGAAGGGGCAGAAAGGATTAGGAAGGGTCTGCAAAAAGCAGGAAGGGTCTGCAAGGAGCAGGAAGGGTCTGCAAGGAGCAGGAAGGGTCTGCAAGGAGCAGGAAGGGGCAGGAAGAATCAGAAGGAACAGAAAGGATCAGCAAGGGGCTGCAAGAAGCTGGAAGGGGCAGAAAGAAGCAGGAAGGGCAGTAAGAAGCAGGAAGAGTCTGCAAGAAGCAGGAAGGGCCATCAAGGAGCAGGAAGAGCCATCAAGGAGCAGAAAGGGATCAGAAAGAGAAAGGAGCAGAAGGGCACAAAATAAGCAGAAAGTAGCAGAAAGGTAAAGGAGCAGAAGGAGCCTCAGAAGACAAAGAAGACTGTGTCAAATGAAGGAGAAGAAAATGAGATTGGAGCACTTCATTCTGGACACCACATCATAAGGCGTTGGTATCTGGGCCTGGCAGGGAAACTTTGGACCTTCTCATGTCCCCAGGTAAAAACAAACAATATCAGTGTTAATGTGTTCACTTTTATTTACTGAGTGTCAGGAAACACAGAGGGCCGCTGGGTAGGGGTGCCGCTGATTGGCTAGATAGGTCTGCTAGCACTCTAAGCCAATCAGTAGCTCCCCATTCATAAAAACGTAAAACATTTTTATGAATCGGGAACTAGCGATTGGCTTAGAGTGTCAGCTGACCACTCTAGCCAATCAGCGGCACCCATGCCCAACGTCAATCTGCACTTCCTGACACTCTGTTTCAGAAGTCGAATACCACTGAGCGACCTGGAGATCTGGAGCTGAAGGAAGCCTTTGGGGGTAAACCATTTGAGAGCGGTTTCACCCCTTCAAAGAAAGAGCACCCAGGGGCCTCCTTGCATCACAGCATTTTCATTTAGATAAAGTTGTTATGGTGACCAGAATGTTTGTAATGTAATGTAAAGAATGTAATTTGATGAAAGGAACACTATATAGTGTCAGGAATACAAACATATATTCCTGACACCATAGTTGTGAAAACGCTATTCATCCTTGCTTTATGTGAAAATGACTATGCTCCTTCCCTTTCATGACACTGTCAAAAAGGGGCCAAGCATGGATGTCATTACAATTATGCCCCCTCCCCTCCCCCCCGAAAAATTCCTGCGGACGTCCATGCTCAGGGTCCCCATGTTCCCCAGTGTCCCAATGTCTCAGCGTCCCCATGCCTCGGAGCTGCTGTCTGGAGTCTCTGTGCACAGCTGCTCCCCGCGGATCAGTGAGTAGAGAGAGGCAGGGAGAGAGATGCCGTAACTTCTTATCACTGCCTCTCTCCATACAAACAGCGACCCCTACTGGCCGGCGCTGGTATTGCAGAATAATGTATGTTTATACTGAGACAGACATTTGTATTGCCGGTATTACTGCAATACCGGCACCGGCTAGGCAGCCTCAAATACCTGAGAAATACTTCTGAGAAATACCTGGCAACCCTACGAAATACATGAGAAATACCTGGCAACCCTAAGAGTAGTGTGTAAAAAAAAAAAAAAAAAATATTTTTTTTTTTTTTTAAACCAATGGGCCTATTCCATGGGCCTGGGCCTGGAGCTGCAGCTCCATCAGCCCCTATGTTAATCCGGCCCTGATCACTACAGTGGAGCTGCTAAAAGCTTGAGCATCAATTCTATAACTTCATCCCCTTTGCTAAACCAATCTGCTTCTAAGTGCTGTACTACATATTAATGGACAGCATTCTGTACGGAAGGCTCAGACTCTTTTGAAAAGAATGATAGGTTTTAGATGACTGAGACACTTCATGGTTTAGGTAGAAACCTGTAAACCCAGCAAAAGGTGAGTTCATCTTTCATTCCTCCATGGTGTTAACATGGAGATCATTACCTGCAGTCCAGCACTTAGAGCAATAGCACCCTTCATACGGATGTGGTTCCAGCTCAGATCTAGAACTTGAAGTCCTTCATTAGCAGCTAGAAGAAGAAACATCTGATTAACGAGATACATCCACCAAAAAAAAAAGCTAAATTGTTTTTTTTATGTTCTTTTTGAAACCTTGCTGCAACAGGCTGGCCCCTATCAGGATTATGCACTAAACAGTGAATTCCTGGAGAACTGTAAGGGAATTATATTTTTTTTAAATCTTTACTTAATCATGACCAGATAAATACACAAAATAGTCTTATAAATATCAGGAATGTAATGTGGTGCCACATGGAAATGCATAGGGAAGATGGACATCAAAGTCTTCAGGCCATAAGCAAATATTAAATTTTACCCAGGGCAATTGGCGAATAGCCCAAATAGAATGAAAAATATCCAAAGTATAAGCAAGGGAATTATACATTTTAAACCACAATAGAGGAATTGAGGAAAATGCCCTTTTCATCATGACTATTCTGGCCTAACAATTATAATTTCTTGTATTTTTCCATCGACTTAACAATTTATTAAAGACTCTACACACAAAGCTTATCTGCTTGCTAAAGTGCTTACTGTGTCCAGATGTTATCTTTTCCACTGCAGTTTATAACAGTGCTCATTTCTATTTGAAATCAGAACTTTTTAAATCACTGCAGAAATGTCTCCTAAGCTGTCAATCAGACTGATTATACTGGGCTATACAGGGTTATTCCCTAACTTACAATTCTAGAAAATTCAAATACAAATGTCAAAATTGAGGCTAAAATATCTGACTTGGAAAAATTCTCCAACTCAGCTCACTTAGATTTAATTTAGAATTTAGTAAATAGCTATGGTAATCTTTATGAGAAGATGTAAAGTATAATAACACTGGACAATGTATCCAAAGTTTCTCTTTGAGAAGCATTGCATATGTGAATTGTGGCTTCTACTGCGCATGCACATCGTGCCTTCAGTGCATTTCTATGAGAAGCATCAAATTAAACTCACCTAACATTTGACCAAGGTTAGCTCCTCCTTCCTCGCAGAACTCATTGTGACTCAAGTTCAGCTCACTTACTCGGAAATTGGCCTGGAAGAATAAATGTAAAAAAAATCATCAAACTAAACAGGACTATAAAAGAGAGATTTATGTGTTACTGTATCTCTATCCCTAGAGAGAGACTCAGTTCCATTTATGCAGTGATGGATGTAGAAGGAAGGTTGTGAGATATATAGTTGCACTCACCGAGAAAGCCTCAGCAAAATGCTTTGCAGATTCATCTTTAAATTCATTCTCTAGAAAAGAAAATACATGTTATTTAAGCATTGTCAAAAATCATACAATGGGAGAGAGGAATACACATTCAGAACAATGGAAAAGAAGAAGGCACACAGCCTCAGTTGGATCGTGAAGAAGGTATTGGTCCTGTGTACAAAAAAAAGAGGGTAGATTTCGGGCTGTGTTTGAGATTGAGCTAATTTAGTTTTGGGGTTGAGTAGGGAACAGAACCAGATGAATGTTATGGTTGGGTATGCAACAGAGTTAACTTAGCGTTAATGTTGAGTAGACAATAGAATTTGGATCCAGTAAGGGACACAGCTAGTGTAATATTACGGTTGAGCAGAGGACAGAGCTGCCTTAGTGTTAGGGTTGGGTAGGGGACAGAGCTAGCACAAAGTTAGGGTTGAGTATGGGATGGAACTAAAGAATGTTTGTGTTGAAGAAGGAACAGAGCCATGATTGTGTATGAAGAGCATTAGGCTAGCATAGTGTTAGTGCTGGGTAGTTGGCAAAGTTATGGTAGCATTAGCGTTCTATACGGACACAGACAAGATATTATTTGGATTAGATATACACCTACGTGCAAGGTTGATTCGTTGCAAGGAGACGTTTTCCAGTAACATAACGGCAATGATTTGAGAGCCTTGCACACCCAAGTGATTGTGGGAAAGATTCTGGGAGGCAGAAATCATGAAATTCACTTATGAAGAACAGTCATTCTACTTAACATAGCAGCTCAAAATGAATCACTACATTCATCAAAACATCCCAGAAGCATTCAGTCAGTTGTGAGATGGTAAGAGCTGGAGCCTGAATGAAATGGACACCATTCCTGTTGGCTCCATGCAATTCACTTGGATGACATTATGCATTCTCAGATATTGAACCAGTTGATATCTGCTGTAGGATCACCACAGTGGAGGAGGACATATGAGATGTCTCTGCTAAGCTGGCAGCCCCTGAATTGTCCAACAAACAACAGAATATGAGTACAGAATTATCTTCAAGGGTCTCAAGTCTGAAAAACTGTCTCAGAATGTGGACAATCTGAACTAGCGCGATATCTGAAGATTTTCCAGTTGAAAAACTCCTTTACTTTGTCCTCAGGCTATTTTCTTTGAAATTATTGGCAACAAAGATCAAGTCACTGCAGTCGGAGGGTAGTTTTCAGATGCTGGAGTCCTCCAGGGCACCTGTAAAAGCCTCACAAGATGTTTTTAAAGGACTACTCTAACCACCAAACCAACTTTAGCCTATTTAAGCTGATTTGGGTGTTGCAGGCTCTAGAAGGCAAATAATAGAGCAGAATACAACTTCTAAATCAAACACACTGTGCAATATGAAAAAAAAATTAGACAACGCAATAACATTTAGACAGAGCCAGATGCCAGAATGCGGGACAGACTAAACAATCTTTGTTATGAAGTGTACTCCCACTTTAAATATAGGGCTACCTCCATTTGGCCAGAGTGCATTTAATGTTTTCTCTGCTGAACTATATAGATTTATTATTTTCTTTCTCTCTTTTCCTGTCACATGATATGAGGTGTAGGCAGACTGATTATATTTGTTTTTTTTTCAGAAATGGCTGATTATTGTAAAATATTTTTATACTTTACTACATATTATGAACGTATGCCTATTCGCATTGTGTTGGACTACTGAAAAAAACATAAAAGTACTCCTTTACTCTACTCATTATAAAACTTCTGACCCATAATAGTTCAAATCACTTGCAACGTCACTATACAAACATTTACAATAAACTCATGGAGCCACTGCACTCAGCATAACATGCCCAAATCATGGTCACTTCTACGCATTCATACTCTCCACGCATTCCTGTTGTGGTCGCCTGTTACCAGATCCTGTATATAGCAGTTTTCTCTCATCATTTCCATCAGGTGCACTATTCCCTCTTCCATTATCCAGTTGTCCTCCAAGCTCAGGTGAGTTATGCTAGTGTTAGACTAGGGGAGAGAGACAGAGACATTTTTTTACAGTTCCGGTACAACACTTTAATAATGCATAATACCATATAAATTAAATCATCACAGCTGTGCCAAGCTCTGTCTTTGAGATCCAGAGGACAACCATTGGACATTCTCACCTTCAATGAAATGGCAATCGCACTTGTGCCTTTGGGCCCTAATCCGTGGTGACTCAGTTGCATATGAGTGTCATTTATATGACGGATAAAATACGAGACAGGTACAATGCCCTCCTGCTGGCACGCTTTTATGTACATCTCACTCAAATCTTTTTTCGTACTGTCCTTTGCTATGTCTGTGAGAAAGGAAATAAAAACCACTTAGAGATATATGGGGAATTATGAATATTTATATTTATTTGCGTTCCCACTGGTGTCTATAATCTCTTGAACATGAGCAAACACTCACCCTCAAACTCCAGATCTGTGTCATAATCTTCTGACTCGAGCAGTGCAGGCGAAACTTTTGAGGCTTCTAGTGAGAGAGTCTCCAATTGCTCCCCCAACTCTCTCATGCTGCTCCAAAAATAACCACTCGGATGCTGTATGAAATAACGCTACCACGACAAGGCCACAAAGCCACAAATTGGCACGTAAATAATTTGTCCTATTAATGAAAATAGATCACACGGCTCACTGAATGTTCCAAGCTTCTTGTCACAGGAAATATGTGGGCTGTCTGTGCCTCGGTGTAGTTAGGATGTACCTTTCAGTCAAGGTAACTCAACATCTCTGGTTTCACCTTAATAATTTATATTAAAATGGATCCAAGAAAGGGAGGGCTGACACAGCCCAGAGTATCCTTTACACAGAGCAAGCATGTCTAACGAGACACACCAGCTGCACTTTTTGAGA
Source organism: Pelobates fuscus (assembly GCF_036172605.1). Taxonomy (NCBI): domain Eukaryota; kingdom Metazoa; phylum Chordata; class Amphibia; order Anura; family Pelobatidae; genus Pelobates; species Pelobates fuscus. The sequence goes on along the minus strand of NC_086329.1, from coordinate 20,773,698 downwards.
ACTTCTCTGTGGTGTCTCCAGAAATGGGATAGTAGGACAGGAGCTCCAAATCAGGACTGTCCTGGCAAATGTGGGACTTTTGGGAGGTATGCAGGGGCGGACTGAGAACCCTCAGGGCCCCCGGGCAAAATAAATCAAGGGCCCCCTTACAGGCCCCACCCATACTCCGCAGCAAGCGCCACCCATGTCCCGCCTCCATGCACCGCCTCCAGCCACACCCTACACAATCTTTAGACACAAGGAACAAAAGTGCAATAATCCCTTCAAGGCCCCAGTAGAGACTACAATTGAGGGCTAATGGGCCATGGAGGGGGTTCTTTCTAGCAGAGGCTATCTCAGTGTCCTTTAGAGAGTGTGTTAGAAAGAATCCCCTCCAGGCCCTATTAGAGACTACAATGGAGTCTAATAGGCTTAGAAGGGGGTCTTTCTAACAGAGGCCATCTCAGTGTCCCTGCTGGAAACAGTCGCCTCCAGGCCCCAGTAGAGACTACAATTGAGGGCTAATGGGCCATGGAGGGGGGAGCATTCTAGCAGAGGCTATCTCAGTGTCCTTTAGAGAGTGTGTTAGAAAGAATTTCCTCCAGGTCCCATTAGAGACTACAATGGAGTCTAATGGGGCCTGGAGGGGGGTCTCTCCAACACTCTGGTTCCTATTCACAATATAGCAACACAACATAGCTGATACCTAGGCCAAGTTGGCTCCTCTTACCTTAATTACTGTTGCTGGCTGGCAGTCTGTGGCCTTGCTGGAAGGCTGTGGGCTTACTGGCTGCGGCTGGCAGGCTGTGGGCTTGCTGGCAGGCTGTGGGCTTGCTGGCTACTGCCGGCAGGCTGTGGGCTTGCTGGCTGCGGCTGGCAGGCTGTGGGCTTGCTGGAAGGCTGTGGGCTTACTGGCTGCGGCTGGCAGGCTGTGGGCTTGCTGGCAGGCTGTGGGCTTGCTGGCTACTGCCGGCAGGCTGTGGGCTTGCTGGCTGCGGCTGGCAGGCTGGCAGGCTTGCTGGCTGCGGCTGGCAGGCTGTGGCTTGCTGGCTGTGGCTTGCTGGCTGGCAGGCTGTGGCTTGCTGGCTGCGGTTGGCAGGCTGTGGGTTTGCTGGCTTTAAGCCTAACTGGTGGCCTGTAGGCTGGCTGGCTGTCTACTGGCCAGCCTGTGGGCTGGCTGGCCTGTGGGTTGGCTGGCTTGCTGGCTACTGGGGCACTCGTAGATTATTTAAAGATATAATTCATGCACAATAACCACTACTACTCTGTGTAGTCGTTATGGTGCCAGGAGGGCCGGGCCCCCCTCCCAGAGTAAGTAGTCAAACCGTTTAAGAACAGTTTGACAACTTACCTGGGGTCTGCTGGGATATGAGGCTGTAGTAGGGTATAGGAGCAGTGGTGCAATGTGTAAGGGGTGCAGTGTGTGTGAAAGGTTCAGTGTGTGTGAGGGGGTGTAGTGTGTGAATGTGTAGGGTGTGTGGGGCAATGTGTGTACGAGGGGGCTGTGTATGTGTGTGGCAATGTTAGTATGGGGGGCTGTGTGTGTATGGGTGGGCAGTGTATGTGTGTGTGTGTGTGAGGAAATGTGTGTAAATGTGTATGGTGTGTGTGGGGGCAGTGTGTGTGTATGGGGGGCAGTGTGTGAATGTGTATGGTGTGTGGGGGCAGTGTGTTTATGGGGCTAAAGTTCACTCTCACCACTGCGACCACCAGGAATACCTGGTGGTCACAATGTTGAGAGTGAACTCTAGCCCGTAGCTCCAGGGCTAGAGTTTACTCTCGCAAGAGCCGTAACGTTGCCGTGGTAACCGCGGCAACGATCTGTGCTCGCGCAAGAAGGACCCAGAGGAGCTGCAGGCTGAGCTCCCGGGTCCTCTCTTCCTCCCTCCCCTGCTGGCTGCCCGCACGGTGCCTGCGGACAGGGGAGGGGGCAATTGCCCTCCTCTTACTCCCCCCTCCCCCTCTTCTTACCCCCTTCTTACTCCCACTCTCTTCTTACCCCCCTTCTTACTCTCCCCCTCTTCTTACTCCCCCCTCCCCCTCTTCTTACCCCCTCCCCCCTCTTCTTACCCCCTCCCCCCTCTTCTTACTCCCTCTTCCTCTTTTTACTCCTCCCTCCCCTCTTCTTACCCCCTTTACTCCCACTCTCTTCTTACCCCCCTTCTTACTCTCCCCCTCTTCTTACTCCCCCTCCCCCTCTCCTTACTCCCCCTTCTTACTCTCCCTCTCTTCTTACTCCCCCCTCCCCCTCTTCTTACTCCCCCCTCTTCTTACTCCTCCCTCTTCTTACCCCCTCCCCCCTCTTCTTACTCCCTCTTCCTCTTTTTACTCCCCCCTCCCCTCTTCTTACCCCCTTTACTCCCACTCTCTTCTTACCCCCCTTCTTACTCTCCCCCTCTTCTTACTCCCCCCTCCCCCTCTCCTTACTCCCCCTTCTTACTCTCCCTCTCTTCTTACTCCCCCCTCCCCCTCTTCTTACTCCCCCCTCTTCTTACTCCTCCCTCTTCTTACCCCCTCCCCCCTCTTCTTACCCCCTCCCCGCTCTTCTTACCGCCCTCCCCCCTCTTCTTACTCCCTCTTCCTCTTTTTACTCCCCCCTCCCCTCTTCTTACCCCCTTTACTCCCCCCTCTCTTCTTACTCTCCCCTCTTCTTACCCCCCTCCCCCCTCTTCTTACTCCCCCCTTCCTCTTTTACTCCCCCCCCTCTTCTTACCCCCTTCTTACTCCCCCTCCCTCTTCTTACCCCCTCCCTCTTCTTACCACCTCCCTCTCTCTTCTTACCCCCTCCCTCTCTCTTTTACCCCCCCTACTCCCCTCTCTCTTTTTACCCCCCTCCCTCTCTCTTTTTACTTTTTACCCCCCTCCCTCTCTCTTTTAACCCCCCCTCTCTTTTAACAACCCCCCTCTCTCTTTTACCCCCCCTCTCTTTTAACCCCCCTCCCTCTCTCTTTTAACCCCCCTCCCTCTTTTAAACCCCCCTCCCTCTCTCTTTTAACCCATCTCTTTTAACAACCCCCCCTCTCTTTTAACCCCCCCTCCCTTTTAACCCCCTCTCTCTTTTAACCCCCCTCCCTCTCTCTTTTAACCCCCCTCTCTCTCTTTTAACTCCCCCCCTCCCCCCCCCCCCTCTCTCTTTTTACCCCCTCCCCGTAGCGTGGCCGAGCTGCTCTGCGTCCGCGGTGCCGGCCCGATTGATAGGAAGGTGCACACACTGAGTGTGCACCTTCCTGTCAGTCCGGCCGGGTACAGGAAACAGAAACTCCTGTTCCGCGCGGAACAGGAGTTTCTGTTTCCTGTACCCGGCCGGACTGACAGGAAGGTGCACACTCAGTGTGCACTTTGCTATCACTCCGGCCGGCACCGCGGACGCAGAGCAGCTCGGCCACGCTACGGGGAGGGGAGGTGAGAAGCTGCAGCCGCCTAAGCGCTCTTAAGAGAGCGCTCAGGCGGCTGCAGCATTTAAAGGGGCGGCCGGGCCCCCTGATGGCGGGCCCTCGGACCATGTCCGAAGTGCCCGACCGGTCAGTCCGCCCCTGGAGGTATGGATATGGCACCATATCTCTAATTATGCTGTAGCTCAGCAGAGCTTCCAAGAAGGAAACAGAGATTCATTTTATCATGTAGCTCATTTTTTTCAAATACCTTACGGAATGGTAAGTGATATCAAGGTTTGCATTAACCCCTTAAGTGCCAATAACAATATTTCTGTTGTAACAAAATAGTATTTGAGGACAAAAATTAAATGTGTCTCATTTAAAGGGAGCAGGCCTTTGTACAGTTGCTATTGCTAAATAATCAGCACATTCCATACTGGAATATTGTGTGGAGTATATTATTAAGTATTATTATTATTTTTTATATCAAAAATAAGACTCCACAGGTAAATCCCATATAAATCAATTTGTTCAAGCATAGATTAACAGGCATTTGATTTGTAAGTCACAGGTAAAAATGGTTTGTGCACAAGTCTAGACTTTAGAGACCAGACTGTAATGACAGCATTACGTATTATTGGTCCTTAAGTGGTGAAAACCATAATGCATAGTGTGGCTAGCACTGTACCTGCGCCTCTTCTCATGCGTGATTCAAAGCGAGTTAATATGGCATAAATCCATACCTTTCAACATTTCTAATGGACAAAAAGGACACTTAATATTAGGAGCGTAAGTGGGTCTGTGGCCAGGGTCAGAGCCATTCTGAGAAATTTTAGATCATTTACTAATAACCAGTTATGTAACTAAAATGGAGTTAGAACAAGAACAATGTATCTTATTTATACATTTATTGCAGTTTAAAGACACATTACTGTGAGTATTATTATCGTCGGTCTCTTTCATAAATTCAGAGACACCAAGAATTCTGATCTAAAATATGTGATATCACTCTTAAATTTGGGCACTTGGGATGTATCCAAATGTACAAAAATAAAGAATATAAAGAATATATTATATATTGTACCTCCCAACATTTCATATCGACGGAGGGCCATTTTCATTTTAGGGGTATGAATAAAAATGTGGCCAGGGGCGTGGATGTTTTGAGAAATTTTAGATGATTCACTAAGAACAATTTATGATTGATTGCTATACGCATTTATTGTAGTTTAAAGACACATTACTGTGAGTATGGTTGCTGTGGACCTCTGTTTACACTGACAGACCAACAATATGGGTCTCATAGAAAAGATGGACATTTGGATAGAAAAGAGGGACAAAGTAGGGACTGTCCCTCCTAACTAGGAACACTTGTGAGGTTTGTTATATGGCTATATGTCAGCAGGCTAATGTGATATATACAGGATATCAGTGATAATTTTTAATTTCATTTATTTGAGTTATCATGGGGTGTTTGAGGTATACTAGGCACATTATGATGAGTTAGAAGGTGCCATAGTCTAATACTGGATATTATAGGGTTCAACTCATATCAGGCCATTGTATCCATGATTCCATGATAGGAACATAGTGGTAAACCTGGCCTGTTACTATGGTTACCAGACACCATAAGCCTAGCCTAGAGGCTCAGTGGCACCGGAAGTACGTCGTGTAACAACCGGAAGTGACGTGCGGGTCCGCTGATCAGCTTCACCCCCTGTGCTGTTTGCTCACGGTGTGTATATCTGTGCTGGCAGGGATGGGGTTAATGCACACACAGTGCCATGGAGACAGGTTCCATTCCTTCCATGTGCACTGACTATGGCACTCTCACATGTAACGTGTGACATGTTTACTGAGCTGTTTACAGACCATATGGTTCATAACACACAGGGTATCTCTCCTCTCTGCATCCTGCTAGGGCTAATATCACACACCGAGGGGGTAGGGGGTAGCTACTGAGACACTGTGTGTAATAATATATAATGTTATACACTGAGGGTGGGCTAGCTACTGAGACACTGTGTGTAATAATATATAATGTTATACACTGAGTGGGAGCTAGCTACTGAGACACTGTGTGTAATAATATATAATGTTATACACTGAGTGGGGGCTAGCTACTGAGACACTGTGTGTAATAATATATAATGTTATACACTGATTGGGGGCTAGCTACTGAGACACTGTGTGTAATAATATATAATGTTATACACTGAGGGGGGCTAGCTACTGAGACACTGTGTGTAATAGTATATAATGTTATACACTGAGGGTGGGCTAGCTACTGAGACACTGTGTGTAATAATATGTAATGTTATACACTGAGGGTGGGCTAGCTACTGAGACACTGTGTGTAATAATATGTAATGTTATACACTGAGGGTGGGCTAGCTACTGAGACACTGTGTGTAATAATATATAATGTTATACACTGAGGGTGGGCTAGCTACTGAGACACTGTGTGTAATAATATATAATGTTATACACTGAGGGTGGGCTAGCTACTGAGACACTGTGTGTAATAATATATAATGTTATACACTGAGGGTGGGCTAGCTACTGAGACACTGTGTGTAATAATATATAATGTTATACACTGAGGGTGGGCTAGCTACTGAGACACTGTGTAATAATATATAATGCTATACACTGAGGGTGGGCTAGCTACTGAGACACTGTGTGTAATAATATATAATGTTATACACTGAGGGTGGGCTAGCTACTGAGAAACTGTGTGTAATAATATATAATTATATATATAATATCACACACTGAGGGGGGCTAGCTACTGAGACACTGTGTGTAATAATATATAATGTTATACACTGAGGGTGGGCTAGCTACTGAGACACTGTGTGTAATAATATGTAATGTTATACACTGAGGGTGGGCTAGCTACTGAGACACTGTGTGTAATAATATATAATGTTATACACTGAGGGTGGGCTAGCTACTGAGACACTGTGTGTAATAATATATAATGTTATACACTGAGGGTGGGCTAGCTACCGAGACACTGTGTGTAATAATATATAATGATATATATAATATCACACACTGAGGGGGGCTAGCTACTGAGACACTGTGTGTAATAATATATAATGTTATACACTGAGGGTGGGCTAGCTACTGAGACACTGTGTGTAATGATATATAATGTTATACACTGAGGGTGGGCTAGCTACTGAGACACTGTGTGTAATGATATATAATGTTATACACTGAGGGTGGGCTAGCTACTGAGACACTGTGTGTAATAATATATAATGTTATACACTGAGGGTGGGCTAGCTACTGAGACACTGTGTGTAATAATATATAATGATATATATATATATATATATAATATCACACACTGAGGGGGGCTAGCTACTGAGACACTGTGTGTAATAATATATAATGTTATACACTGAGGGTGGGCTAGCTACTGAGACACTGTGTGTAATAATATATAATGTTATACACTGAGGGTGGGCTAGCTACTGAGACACTGTGTGTAATAATATATAATGTTATACACTGAGGGTGGGCTAGCTACTGAGACACTGTGTGTAATAATATATAATGTTATACACTGAGGGTGGGCTAGCTACTGAGACACTTGTGTGTAATAATATATAATGTTATACATTGAGGGTGGGCTAGCTACTGAGACACTGTGTGTAATAATATATAATGTTATACACTGAGGGTGGGCTAGCTACTGAGACACTGTGTGTAATAATATATAATGTTATACACTGAGGGTGGGCTAGCTACTGAGACACTGTGTGTAATAATATATAATGCTATACACTGAGGGTGGGCTAGCTACTGAGACACTGTGTGTAATAATATATAATGTTATACACTGAGGGTGGGCTAGCTACTGAGACACTGTGTGTAATAATATATAATGTTATACACTGAGGGTGGGCTAGCTACTGAGACACTGTGTGTAATAATATATAATGTTATACACTGAGTGGGGGCTAGCTACTGAGACACTGTGTGTAATAATATATAATGTTATACACTGAGGGGGGCTAGCTACTGAGACACTGTGTGTAATAATATATTATGTTATACACTGAGGGGGGCTAGCTACTGAGACACTGTGTGTAATAATATATAATGTTATACACTGAGTGGGGGCTAGCTACTGAGACACTGTGTGTAATAATATATAATGTTATACACTGAGTGGGGGCTAGCTACTGAGACACTGTGTGTAATAATATATAATGTTATACACTGAGGGGGGCTAGCTACTGAGACACTGTGTGTAATAATATATAATGTTATACACTGAGGGGGGCTAGCTACTGAGACACTGTGTGTAATAGTATATAATGTTATACACTGAGGGTGGGCTAGCTACTGAGACACTGTGTGTAATAATATGTAATGTTATACACTGAGGGTGGGCTAGCTACTGAGACACTGTGTGTAATAATATATAATGTTATACACTGAGGGTGGGCTAGCTACTGAGACACTGTGTGTAATAATATATAATGTTATACACTGAGGGTGGGCTAGCTACTGAGACACTGTGTGTAATAATATATAATGTTATACACTGAGGGTGGGCTAGCTACTGAGACACTGTGTGTAATAATATATAATGTTATACACTGAGGGTGGGCTAGCTACTGAGACACTGTGTGTAATAATATATAATGCTATACACTGAGGGTGGGCTAGCTACTGAGACACTGTGTGTAATAATATATAATGTTATACACTGAGGGTGGGCTAGCTACTGAGACACTGTGTGTAATAATATATAATGTTATACACCGAGGGTGGGCTAGCTACTGAGACACTGTGTGTAATAATATGTAATGTTATACACTGAGGGTGGGCTAGCTACTGAGACACTGTGTGTAATAATATATAATGTTATACACTGAGGGTGGGCTAGCTACTGAGACACTGTGTGTAATAATATATAATGTTATACACTGAGGGTGGGCTAGCTACTGAGACACTGTGTGTAATAATATATAATGTTATACACTGAGGGTGGGCTAGCTACCGAGACACTGTGTGTAATAATATATAATGATATATTTAATATCACACACTGAGGGGGGCTAGCTACTGAGACACTGTGTGTAATAATATATAATGTTATACACTGAGGGTGGGCTAGCTACTGAGACACTGTGTGTAATGATATATAATGTTATACACTGAGGGTGGGCTAGCTACTGAGACACTGTGTGTAATAATATATAATGTTATACACTGAGGGTGGGCTAGCTACTGAGACACTGTGTGTAATAATATATAATGTTATACACTGAGGGTGGGCTAGCTACTGAGACACTGTGTGTAATAATATATAATGTTATACACTGAGGGTGGGCTAGCTACTGAGACACTGTGTGTAATAATATATAATGTTATACACTGAGGGTGGGCTAGCTACTGAGACACTTGTGTGTAATAATATATAATGTTATACATTGAGGGTGGGCTAGCTACTGAGACACTGTGTGTAATAATATATAATGTTATACACTGAGGGTGGGCTAGCTACTGAGACACTGTGTGTAATAATATATAATGTTATACACTGAGGGTGGGCTAGCTACTGAGACACTGTGTGTAATAATATATAATGCTATACACTGAGGGTGGGTTAGCTACTGAGACACTGTGTGTAATAATATATAATGTTATACACTGAGGGTGGGCTAGCTACTGAGACACTGTGTGTAATAATATATAATTTTATACACTGAGGGTGGGCTAGCTACTGAGACACTGTGTGTAATAATATATAATGTTATACACTGAGGGTGGGCTAGCTACTGAGACACTGTGTGTAATAATATATAATGTTATACACTGAGGGTGGGCTAGCTACTGAGACACTGTGTGTAATAATATATAATGTTATACACTGAGGGTGGGCTAGCTACTGAGACACTGTGTGTAATAATATATAATGTTATACACTGAGGGTGGGCTAGCTACTGAGACACTGTGTGTAATAATATGTAATGTTATACACTGAGAGTGGGCTAGCTACTGAGACACTGTGTGTAATAATATGTAATGTTATACACTGAGGGTGGGCTAGCTACTGAGACACTGTGTGTAATAATATATAATGTTATATATATATAATATCACACACTGAGGGGGGCTAGCTACTGAGACACTGTGTGTAATAATATATAATGTGATATATATATATATATATATATATATATATATATATATATATATATATAATATCACACACTGAGGGGGGACTAGCTACTGAGACACTGTGTGTAATAATATATAATGTTATATATATAATATCACACACTGAGGGGGGACTAGCTACTGAGACACTGTGTGTAATAATATATATATATATATATAATATCACACACTGAGGGGGGGGCTAGCTGCGTGTGTAATAATAATTATATATATATATATATATATAACACTTCACTGTGCACTACAGGAGCCTGGTATATAATCACACTCTGAGGGGGCTAGGTACTATGTGTGTAATAATATATAATATTATATACAGTACTGTGTAATAATTATGTGTGTGTGTGTGTGTGTGTGTATATATATATATATATATATATATATATATATCTCTATCCTCACTGTGCACTACAGGAGCCTGGTATATAATCACACACTGAGGGGGGGTAGGTACTATCTACTGAGAAACTATGTGTAATAATATATTATATTATATTATATTATATATATATATATATTATCACTGTGCACTACATGAGCCTGGTATATAATCACACACTGAGGGTGTCTAGGTACTACGTATGTAATAATATCTAATATTATATACAATACTGTGTGTAATAATATATATATATTTTTATATATATATATATATATATAACACCTCACTGTGCACTACAGGAGCCTGGTATATAATCACACACTGAGGGGGGTTAGCTACTATCTACTGAGACACTGTGTGTAATATAATATAATAATTATCTATATAATATGTTCAATATTAATCTCCAGCCTGTTGTGTGGTATGTTTACACTATGTAGAGTAGCTTACTAGCCATCTGTTTTCTAAGGTGAAAAGCAAGCAAACAAATCTAGTAATATTAAAACAAGGAAAATAACCTTAATTGTATTCAATCAAATGGTTAATATAGCGACCTTTGAAAAGTATTGTGTTATAGCTATATGTGTGGCAGAATGTTTAGATGTTGACCTGTTTTAGTTAATGGTTCATCCTTAAATAATTTGCTTTCTTGCCCAGACAGGTTGTTTGATTATATTTGATCTGAAAATACATAGAACATGGCCGCATCATGATGTCAGATCAGGAGGCTTCCACTTGCCTGGCGCTCCACTCCGAAGAGGAGCCACCAGCTGACATTGGCATGAAGCAAGGAGATGCTAAACCTGAAGTGGAGGGTGCAAAATCACTCACAGCGAGCACTTTGGTACCAGTGGCAGAGCTTGACGCAACACCAAATACAGAGAAGCAGGAAATTGAGTTGAATGACCCTGCAGTTCTGGAATGGATGATACAGACAGATAAAACATCAGAAAATGAAAATCACAATGGTATGCCGTTTACAAGCAGAACAATAGCATATATGGGTATTCTCAACCATTTTAGGACTAAAGTACACTTAAATTAGAGAAAAATCTCCAACCCACATCTACTTTTTTTTTGTTGTTGTTATATTTCAGACTTGTACCTGCCCTTCATACGTTAGTATTATTTGTGTAAAAAAATGGGCTTTGGTACAATGTCATCATCAATAATATGCTGTTGCTTGATGTTCTACCCACCCCTCCCTCCCGGGGTCCCCCCTTCCCTCCCTTCCGGTGTCTCCCCCTCCCCTCATTTCTATATGTTTTTTTTGGTTTTTTTTTAAATAGTTTATTGTTTTTTTTTTTTTTTTTTTTGTCAATCTTTGTTTTTATTGAGGCAAATGATGGATCGTTACAGAAAGAGAAACAAGGGGTTAATGAATGAAAAATACAAGTTATGCATAACTGGTTTATACAAGGATTGCATGTACTCCCGAGATTAACGGCCTCTTTTTTTTTTTTTTCTTGTCAATTGAGAGTCTCAACAATAGTGTTATATAGGCTAAACAAGCTGAAGCAGGCTAAACAGCACATGAGTGATTATTAGCTTAGATTTCAATTTTATAATATGTAATAGGAACAGGCTGGATCATATAACGCAGTATACCATCGGCTTAAAGTGTATTATTAAGCTGCAAACAGGCTAGGTCTATTCGTCGGTCTGGTAATAGCATGAGATAAACAGGCTCACAGAGCTAGGTACTAACACAGGTTAGTGCAATGCGGTAAGTTTATAGTAGCGATATGTGCAGGGCCCAGAGGCAACCCTCCGAGGGGAGCCAAACACCCATCACCGAGCACATAAAAAAAACAAAAAAAAAACATATATCTTAACGGATAACTACAGAGCTTGAGTCTGATAATGCTAAGCTGTTACGGGTGGGTAGGCTAATTAAGCAATACGTTGTAAAAACAAATAATAACATTAATAGCAGTCCTATCATTCGCCTGTCACATGAAGGTCTAGGCATGAGATATTAAGACTAAAGTATTGGCGGGGCATAGTCCTCAGTGGCTGCATAGATGTGGTAGCTGGTCAGCGGTCCAGGTCGCCGTGCGGCAGCGGGAGTTAGTGAGTGTCAGCCTACACCCGTGGTCGGCTCTGGCAGGGCACATACCAAAAAGTCCCATGGGGCCTTGGCGTCATCGATCATGGTTGCTGCTCTCCGGTGATCAGCCGTGTTGTGAAAGGGAAGATGTGCGCCTGGTTGGACGTCGGCTCTTGGAGCAAGTGAGTATCTCGTGTGGGAGGCCGACTCAGCAGCCTTGTTCTCTCGGGTGCTGGGGTCTGGATGTTCGCCCATGCGACATGGAGCCGCTTTGCGGGTTTCAGATGTCCCTGGTCGTGAAGTGGTTCTAGCCTGGAGGGTGATCCCCCTCTGGTGTACGAGCATGTGGGAGCTGGCGCCCGGGAGATGTGTTGATTTGATCCGCCGTTTGGGCGCTTGGAGTAGCCACCGACGGGTGGCCGTCCTGGGAGCCGCTGGCGGGTGTCTGTTTAAGTGGTGGCGGATCGTAGGGCGTATCCACGCCGCTGCTTGTGTCAACACCATCTTGAATGTCTGGCCTTTAGTGTGGAGTGCCGACCAGAGTCTCGCGCCAAGCCGGTTGAAGAAATCCAGAGTGTTTATAGGCGGTTGGATGCGGGTTCTCCCCTTCGCGGGCCGCGTCTGAGCCGCCATCTTGGGTGGACCCATGCGTTGCTGCCTGTTTGCTGATTTTGTCGCTTGGTTGGGGGTGACCGTCCCCAGCGAGGACCGGGATAACCCCCGCCGGTCCATGGGGGGGGGTAACAGGGCTGTGTGTGTGCCTCGTGTGGGAGCGGGCCCCTTGCCGGGTGATCGGCCGCCTCCCCCGTGCTGCAGGCTCCGCTCCGTTTTAGGCCGCATGGCCGGTTCAGGCTTTACCAGGTCGGATCGGTGCCGGACTGGTATCGCTTTGATCCCTGCGAGGTGCTGCATCTTGCTCCAAGCATCTAAAGTTGCTAGCCCCTGTGGTTTGGGCAGGATTAGTGGATTCGTTTCTGCTGGTGCTGGAGGATTCAGGATGCACGTCCGGCCATCTAGGCAGTCAGGCCCCGCCCCCAGTTTATTGGGTTTTATACAGAAAGTACATATGTAATACTTCAGAGATATGATAGTGGTACATCCGTAGACAGAGAATAGGAAAATATATATAATAGGCAAATATATATAGTTGATGTTGCACTTGCTTGACACTGTGTTAAACAATTTATACACTTGACTATGCCGTTTCTTCCATGTTCATAAGCTTGTTGGAATCATTCAGGTTTACAATAAGAGATTATCAACATCATTATAAACATTAACAATACAGTTTTAGGAGATTGTGCCTTCCTCATTATATTGTGTCGCCTAAATTATTTCATCCTCTACGGCTCTTTAATGTATTATGAAGATAATGCCTAGTGTCACTTTTGCCCCCCTAAGAAGCTGCCTCATATGTCGACATTCCGATGCAACCATCATACCTCCCTAATAATTAAGATAATATGTGTGCGGAGAGTAAGAGCAGTAGGAGAAGGGGGAGGGGAAACAAACCGAAAGAGGAAAGAAGAGGAAGGGAAGGGGTTCGAAGGTCAGTCCTGCTAGTCTCATCGTTGCCGTTCTACATGACGTTTGAGTAGTAATGATGATTAGGTAGCGGTGATGGGTTGGCCAGTGATGACAGTCTGGGTATACCACTTATCCCATGCCTGCCATGCCGTCACCCAGTATTGCTGTGGTGGTCTTAACTTCCTAGCTTCTGTTTCGTATCTTTTGGTCACTTGTATTGCACCTATGCATTGCGTTAGGTCTGGGGGCTGTGCTTTTAGCCACTTTTTACCGATGGCCGCCAAAGCTGCAACAATCACGTGGTACATTAAATATTGTTCTGTTTTTGTGTATGTGAGTGGCATCATTAGTAGTAAGTACGTTTCAGGTCTATGTGGGGGCGTTTTCCCTATTAGTTCCGAGATCATGGTTGAGATTTCTCCCCAAAATGTTTGAATGAGAGGGCAAGCCCACCAAATGTGAATCATTGTCCCTTTGTCCTTTAGACATCTCCAACATACTTCTGGTTTGGTATGGTCCATTTTATGTAGCTTGGCGGGTACCATGTGCCATCGGTATAATACTTTCCTACATGTTTCCACGTGGGCTGATTTCTATATGTTTAAAAAAAAAAAAATTATTATTGGTTTCTTGTCTGTCTGTCCTTCATGTTTAGTTCCAAGAGAGTGTGAGAGCCTATTATATCTGGTTTAATTTCTATATTTTACGATTTTATTTGTCTATCTGCCCGGTTCAGGGTTATTTTACCCTCTTTATTTCTTTACACTCTGTCTGAGGGAGAAAAACTAAGATCTTTGTGGGACGCTGACAGCTTAATAGGTCATCCAGTCTATTTATCCACAAATCCCAGTCTTCTATCTGTTTATATCTATTTCCCAAGTTTAGTAGTTTACCTCTTTCCATTCTTGCTTGCCAAGTTACTTGTTTTATTAATTCATTAATATTTGGAATTGCATCTGCTTTCTAATTTCTTGCAAGGAGTAATCTAGCTGCAGTCATAATATGTCATGTCACCATTGATGTTTTCTGTGTCATTTCTGGCCAGTTCAAGTTTAATAGAACACCCACATCTACTTTTTGTTCCTTATACCTTTAATGAGCAGTTTAAAAATGTCACAGTTACTTGAAGCCTTGCTAGAAAGACTTGTATACTTGTATCCAAATTGACATATTAGCTATGATTACTGCTCGATAAGCACTTCCGATTTTAATAATTACACTTGTTTAAAAAAAAAAAAAATATATATATATATATATATATATATATATATATTTTTTTTTTTTTTTTATAGGCCTTCAGCCTATTACAGCCCAGATGTCAATGTGTGACACACTGGTTAAAACCCATTGTGCTAGACTAGACTAAAACAGCCAAGGAAAAATTCTCCAGTTCTGATATATGCAAATCCTTTGTTAACGGTCTGCACCTCCCGATTTAGTGAGTAAACCCCAAAGTATTGTAAAACCGAACTAAACTGCGCCCTCTATTAAATGTAAATATGGTGAGAAACTGTCAGTTATAGCAATATTGTTAGTTATCTGCATTCTTAAAAATGCAAACAGGTTGCAGATTCTCAAAGCAGAATATTTGACCATTTTTAATTATATAGTTTTCGTTAAAGGCACACTATAGTCACCAGAACAACTACAGCTTATTGAATTTGTTCTGGTGAGTATAATCATTACCTTCAGGCTTTTTGCTGTAAACACTGTCTTTTCAGAGAAAATGCAGTGTTTACATTACAGCCTAGGGATAACTTTACTGGCCACTCCTCAGATGGCTGTTAGAGATCCTTCCTGGGTCATGGCTGCCTAAAATGCATCCAAACATTTAGTGTCTCCACCCTCTGCATGCAGACTCTGAACTTTCCTCATAGAGATTCAGTGATTCAATTCATCTCTTTGAGGAGATGCTGATTGGCCAGGGCTGTGTTTGAATCATGCTGGCTCTGCCTCTGATCTGCCTCTTTGTCAGTCTCAGCCAATCCTGTGGGGAAGCATTGTGATTGGATCAGGCCACCACTTCTAATGATGTCAGCAGACAGCTTGTTTTTTTTTTTAGGCAAACAGCATGCAGATCTACAGCTTCAGGCTTGAATACAGTACGATTTTGCTATATTTATGGAGAAATGAGGGATCCTGGGAGGCTAGATGGTGGTTTTAACACTATAGGGTCAGGAATACATGTTTGTGTTCCTGACCCTATAGTGATCCTTTAAATCTACTGTTGCAAAATATATACGTGAGCTTTCCTGCTAATTTTTAGGAACCTTTGTCAAGGATTGCAAGGTAAGTGTTATCAAATTTCTAATGCTTTTTTTTGTGTACCATATTTTTTTGTTCTGTAAAAGAGGAATACATTCAAAGCTGATTTCTGTGAACCTGCATAATTTTAATATTCTGGCATTCACGAGCAACGTATCCATATGTTTTGTTCTTGGTTTCAAAGCTGGCTATGGATCCTGCAGTTCAAGTAAATGTTACTTCAAAAAAATAACCTGTGCTTTAGTAATGAAATGGTTAAAATGTGTAATGTGTCCTAAATGTGGTGAAGTGCACAGTGAGATAATATTGTATTAAAATACAGTTAAAGGAACACTCTAGTGTGAAAATTAGAGATAAGGATTACGAACCTATGGGACATAGACGAGGACGCTGAACATGAACACTTTAGAACATCAAACGTGTGTAGAAGCATGTTTTTGGACAACATTGCTCTTTTACATTTTCTGAGAAAAGGGACAGAACACTCTAAGCACCTGAACCATTACAGCTTAATGTAGTGATTCTGGTATAAAGAGACTGTCCCTGCAGTCTCAGAAATGTAAACACTGCAATTTTTGTGAAAAGGCAGTGTTTACATTGTTTCCTATGAAGACCTCTAGTGGCTCAGAAAGCTAGTAGAGGCAATTCCTACTGTGGTCATGCAATCTATGCAAGATTAGGTTTGGCATTTTTATGCTCTGTATGAAGATGCCAATAGGGACAGTGCTGCAATTTCATCACATGGGAGGTTGTCTCCCTTTGGTTCCTTATGGGGAAGCATTTGCTTGACTGAGATCATCATTGATGATCTCAGCTGGGCTGAGACCTGTGTGTTCTGGAGGGTAAATTTCTGGAGGTCTAGTATAAACCTACTGATGATGTGTAGAAAATAAGAATCTGGATACGTTTGACATTATATTACCAACCATTCCCTAAAGCAATATGTTTTAAAAAAAGGTTTTTAATATTTGTAGGATTTGTTTTCATCTCACTGTGATTCAAATATGCTCTGTCTCCACAGGATTGTATTTAATGCTTTGCATTAACAGAAGTCATATGCAATCTCTGCTTCACACGATTAATGTACCAACTTATACTATTGCAAGATTTGCATGGTCTCCTGCAGAGCTTCATTTACAAACAGTATTTATATATGCCCTTCTGCCCTATTTGGTACACTTTACCCACAATTCCAGATATGTACCGCAACCATGGCTTCAACAGAGTCTGCTGCCAGCACCAAATTTTAATAAGCCGTCCCCCCCTTATAAGCTAATACATAAGCTAATGCTTCTCCTCCACATCGAAATTAACTGTTGCCCTTCAAAAGGATTAATATATGATCTTGTTCCATGGCAGAATGTTGTCATGCATGTAGTACATATTTATACTGTTCCTGCTGGTGTTAAAATGTGCATGTTCCAATCACCTGAATATTGGACTATGTACTATCGATTGAGAAATTGGTGCTAATTAAATTCTGTACAAAGCAGCTTTAATATTTAACAAGGATTTACCAAATGTTGTTGGGGTGTTTTGTACTTGCATTGTGCACCTACTCTCACCATCACTCCGTGTACATATTACAAAAGTGCAATATAAGCATTCTCTGTAGCTCTTTTGATGTGGCTTTGAATAAGTGCCTTTATAACAGGAAATACGTCATGTGTGGGAAGCTGAGTCAATGTAAATTTTTTTTTTCTTTTTTCTATTTTTGATGTATTTACAATTTGCACTGGAGTTCCTCCTGTGGATACGTTTTAATATGTGAACGATAAAAGAAGAAGCTCTTATCTGTCGGCAATCTGTTCATATTGACTTCTTTTGATGTGAGCCATTTATGTTCTGATTCTGTCTTGTGCTAGATCTTCTGTGGAGGGACTGGGAAGACCTGTATGAACTAGACAGTACTAGCAAGGAGCTGTTTGACTTCACTGTCTTATCCTACAATATCCTCTCCCAGGACCTGGTGGAACAGAACCCCACTCTGTATACCCACTGCTCCCCTATTATTCTGGGCTGGGATTACCGATGGCAGAGCATCCTGCAAGAGCTTCAACACTGGGATGCAGACGTGAGTCACACAGTCTAAAATACACTGCATAGGATAGAGTGTAACTGTGCATACATAGGTTATAGAGTCTATATCCCTATAATATTTATAAATACTCAGAATGACTGATTTTCACATGAAAGCTCAATTTATAATGTCTGCTCTACTGTCCGTAAACCCCTGCTTTTTTTTCCCTCTGGCTTCCGACATGCAGTATGTCAATGCTACCCGTATGCCATTGTTGTTGCTCTGTCCCCTTTTTTTCCTCCACCTGTCTTTTTATCTATCCATGACTAGTATGTTTGCAGTGGTGAGAGCAAGTTTATGGACCCTTCAGAATTATCTATATTTCTGTATTACTTGGATCTAAAATGTGATCTGATCCAAATCCTAATAAAGAGAATCTAGTTAAACAACATTCATAGTGTTTGTTGGAAAGATTATCTGTACCTTTTAGATTCCGTAACTAAATATTTGCTGTACCATCTGTCAGTTGATTGTGCACATTGGCTTTAAAGTGTTGTGTACTGTTCCCGTGTACAGGATGGCTTCCAAGCATTGATTTTTCCACACCACCTTACAACAGCTGGCTTCTGATTTTGAATAACATTCCAGTTGGGTTAACTATGGATTCAGACCATTCCATTCGATTTTTGCTACTGCCTTGGATTTGTGTGTGTTAAAGGGTGTTTTTTTGTTGTTTTGTTTTTTTTTCTTTTGTGCACTAAATTCTGTTAAGTTTCAAGAAACATTAAAGGAACACTATAGTCCCCTAAATTACTTTAGCTAAATAAAGCAGTTTTAGTGTATAGATCATTCCCCTGCAATTTAACTGCTCCATTCACTGTCATTTAGTAGTTAAATCACTTTGTTTCTGTTTATGCAGCCCTAGCCACACCTCCCCTGGCTATGATTGACAGAGCCTGCATGAAAAAAAAAACTGGTTTCACTTTCAAACAGATGTAATTTACCTTAAATAATCGTATCTCAATCTCTAAATTGAACTTTAATCACATACAGGAGGCTCTTGCAGGGTCTAGCAAGCTATTAACATAGCAGGGGATAAGAAAATCTTAATTAAACAGAACTTTCAATAAAGAAAGCCTAAATAGGGCTCTCTTTACAGGAAGTGTTTATGGAAGGCTGTGCAAGTCACATGCAGGGAGGTGTGACTAGGGTTCATAAACAAAGGGATTTAACTCCTAAATGGCAGAGGATTGAGCAGTGAGGCTGCAGGGGCATGTTCTATACACCAAAACGGCTTCATTAAGCGAAAGTTGTTCAGGTGACTATAGTGTCCCTTTAATCAAAGCAAGAGTGTTAAATACCACCAGCTGCCTGTTGAAAAAGTTCTATACCTAAACTATTTTTGGCTTTTTGCTGTTCCGTTCTCAAACAGGCTCCCGTGACCTCTGCTGTAGCATTTGAATAATTCAAAAATAATTGCTATCTAAACACTGAAAGTAAAGTTTGGTGGCAAAGTACAGTACTTTCAAAAATATTACACACCTGCTGCCAGTGGGCTGCCAAACATAACATTTCTTGTTTATTTAAAAAAGTTCTACTTTCATATAATTCCCCCCTTCATTGTGTTTTACCAGTATTCCTCTTAATTATACAGGTAGTCCTTAGATGAGGTGACAAACCACCATGTCCTTTTTTTTTTTTTTTTTTTTTTAGAGAGCAGTGTTGCCCACTTGGCATCATCCCATACACAGTATTCACATGTACTTTATGGTGGGTTCGCAGACACTGGCCTTAACCCCTTAACCAATGCAGGAAAGGGATGCCTACAAGTCATGTTGCTCTCTTGGGGTCATGTTAGCTTTATAGCCAATCCTGACTGGGAGAACAATGATGTTGAACTTCCTCCTTTTATATATCTGGATTGGAGGAGGCCTATATCTACAGCAGTGGTTTTGGAACAGGAACTTTTCTTGTGTTCTTGAGTTACTCCGAGATCTTTTGATCAGCTCATTATTCACTTCACAGGTCTGGCGTGAAGACTATACTGTGATGTTAACAACCAATGTCTGTGTTTAGTTTATAAGGAAGGACCCATAATCAACAAATGATTGAGTCAGATGTTCCAGTCAGTGAGATGACAAACTATCCCCTCAAAGAGTTGATTGTTGTGGGGGTTCTCCAAAGTCCGTTAATGTTGAATCAATGTGTTAATTAAGCACATGGTATTATTTGTCTAACATGATTCTGTTTATCTAATCTTGGAACTTGGTTAACGATCAGATCACATTTGCCTTCAAAATAAAGAAAGATAATCTTTCCTTTCATCACTCTATATAGAACGCATTAATTAGATTATTGTGTCCTCCAGGTTCTCTGCCTGCAGGAGGTGCAGGAAGATCATTACAGGGAACAGGTGCAGCCCAGCCTGTCTGCATTGGGTAATATCTTACATTCTAACATTAAACACTGCACTGCTGTGATGGTGCTATGAATGCACTGCTTGTCTCTGTACCGTGAGAGATGGAATGTACTGAATGCCTGGTCTATCTGTTCAGGGTGTTGCAGGAGAGTGCTATAAACTCCCTGAATCCTAGGGCTGTACTGAGAGTGTGCTGAATGCTCCTCTTCTGTCTTCTCGAAGTACAGTGAGAGTCAGAATGCTTTCAGTACTCCCTGTTTGTCTTACCAGGTTCCAATGTGAGAGAGTGTTCTAAAACTGTCTATCTCTTCCGGGTACACTGAGACAGTGTTCAGATTGCTTGCTATCTTTCTCCTCTGGGTATACTGAAAGAGTGTTCAGATTGTTTGCTATCTTTCTCCTCCGGGTATACTGAAAGAGTGTTCAGATTGTTTGCTATCTTTCTCCTCCGGGTATACTGAAAGAGTGTTCAGAATGCTTCCTGTCTGTCTTATGGTTTTTTTTTGTACGAAATTAGACCAGAACATGGTCTAAATTCTGCTTGTATATCTGATTGGGGTACACTGAGTGCCCTGAACTCTCCTTGTCTGTCTCCTTAGGGTACAGTGAAGTGGGCTTTTCTGAATGCTCCCTATCTATCTCCTCTGTGCACATTGAGAGCGATTGTGCAGAATGCTTACTGCCTGTCTTGTCAGGGTGCAGTGAGAAGAATATGCACTAAACTCCCTGTCTCCTCAGGTTACAGCTGCCACTACAAACGCCGGACAGGCAGAAAAACCGATGGTTGCTGTACATGCTTCAAGCTTTCACGGTTTACTCTTCTTCATGAGAGACATGTCGAGTATTTCCGTCCAGGGATTCAAGTGCTGAATCGGGACAATATTGGGCTTGTTCTTCTCCTGAGCCCCATACTCAAAGAAGGTTTAGAAAAGTGTCCCCACGCACTGTGTGTGGCCAATACGCACCTCCTTTTCAACCCCAGGAGAGGGGATATCAAACTGGCACAGTTGGCACTGCTACTAGCAGAAGTGGACAAAATATCCCAGACATCAGATGGCGCCCATCACCCCATTCTACTCTGTGGAGATCTGAATGCCACTCCTGGCTCTCCACTTTATCGATTTATGCGCAATGGGATTCTGAATTACAAGAATCTGCCTGCCTGGAAGGTGAACCTTCTCACATTTATTTAAAAGCCTGAAACCAGTTTTTGTTTTATGTGTGAGTCTGATAATACTTCTTTTCCACCCAGGTTTCCGGTCAGGAGAAATTTTGTCCTACACTACACCCTTGGATACTGTCTGCTCCTCTTTGGCCAGATGCGTTGGGTATCTCCGATCACTGTCAATTTGCTGAAAACCTTAGAAAAACAGGTTAGACATCAATATGGATACTTGGCATCCTGAGAGAGACATTGCATAGTTCAAAATGGGAAGCATTGCCGTAGATGACAATGTGTGACGATTGGTTTCCAGAAAAAAAAAAACGCTAATTTAATATGCTTTGATATTTGAGAAAAATGTACCCCTACTTTTCGATGAGAGGGTTCTTTATTAAAGGGACACTATAGTCACCAGAACAACTATAGCTTATTGTATTTGTTCTGGTGAGTATAATCATTCCCTTCAGGCTTTTTGCACTAAACACTGGTTTTTCAGAGAAAATGAAATGTTTACATTACAGTCTAGGAATACCTCCACTGGCCACTCCTCATATGGCTGCTAGAGGTGCTTCCTGGGGCAGTGCTGCACAGTGTGCAGCACTACCATACAGTGTCGCCATCCTCTGCATGGAGACACTGAACTTGCCTTATAGAGATGCATTCATCCAACGCATCTCTACGAGGAGATGACTATTGGCCAGGGCTGTGTTTGGCTTGTGCTGGCTCTGCCCCTGATCTGCTTCCTTGATAGTCTCAGCCATTCATATGTGAAAGCATTGTGATTGGCTCAGAATACCACTTCTGATATCAGCCAAGCAGACAGATCAGAGGAAGATCCATCAGCAGCAGACTGGAGTAAAGGTAAGATTATACTATATTTATGGAGGTCAAGGGGGAGGCCACAGGGTGCTAGATGGTGTTTTTAACACTATAGGGTCAGGAATACATGTTTGTCTTTAAGTCATACACACAAGCTGAATCACTTGCAATGGTATTTTATGTGTATTTGCACTTTGTCATCCACAAAGTGTACATGCATTATAAATGTCATGCTGTATGGGGGTCTTGTAAACTGTCATTCTGTATGGTTTATGTAAACGTGTGCTGTATAGGGAGCTAGTAAAGTGAGTCGCACTGTGAGATGTGTTATTAGTTAGGTGACACTGCAATGGGGGTGTAGAAGGACTTGGGAAGAGGTTAGGAAAAAAAAAAAAGTTTAAAAACGTTCCTGTTTCAGATAGACTTGTATACACCCGCGAGCAGATCTTACACCTGAGATTCTGTGAGTGTGCCCTTCAACGTCCACCTGAACTCTGCCAGATTGTTGGAGTGACTGACCGACAACCTGGTAAGGATTTTAAAAAGGGGTTTGGGGTTACCCATATGTCGCCTCTCTCATTCTATTTTATCTTAGATCCCGACACAGAAACTGTACACATTGCCCCACCTATGATCTTTGCTAACAGCCAAACTCCAGTCTTCAGGTATGAACATAGTATTGTAGCAGCTACTTGTAACGGTGGTGTTTAGGACTACTACAGTTTTGTGTTGTTTTCAGGTCTCAGCCTATACTGCAGCACAATTTGCTCCTGACCTCTGTGTACAGTCACTTTCTTGTAGCCAAAGGTCGCCCAGAGGTGACCACTATTCCCTTGGGTATTGGTAGCACGGTGGATTACATTTTCTATTCTGCAGAACCTCTTGTTGAGGACAACACAAGCCACGGTGAGTCCACCAATCTGGCACTAGCCAGTTGATGCCATCTCTGATATTAAAGTAAAAAATACTGTAAATGTTTTGTTTTTGTGTCTCTAATTGGTACGATTCTGCTGTGTTCCTACTGTACTCCTTTCAGGCGTGCGTTTCTATCAAGACAACAAACTGAAACTCCTCGGACGACTGTGTCTTCTCTCCGAAAATGACTTGTGGCCTGCTCACGGCCTCCCAAACCAATTCTACTGCTCAGACCACCTGTGTTTGCTTGCTCGCTTTGCTCTGGACATTTCTGTACCCTAATGGTGAAAATGTCATAATCTTCTACTCGTCCTACCTTCCAAACTTTGGGGTAGAGGGGTTTGTGCACCAACATTTACTGCACGGCTTTCAGTACATGTGTGAACTCAAAGAGAGGGTCTTCCAACCATTCATTTTAAAGCTTTGTTTTTAAGGATGTTCTGTCTGACATGTAAGGTTGCCAGATTGTCATTTTTTTTGTGAGGAACTTATAATTTCTTAGGGCTGTGGAAATTAATTATTATTATTAAAATTTTATTTTCCAAAGGACTAAGGCAGTAGCCCATTCTCTGTCTGTCCTGACACACAGAATAATTTCAGTTTTGGGCACTTACCTAGCGTCCTGGACATTGACAGGGTTTTTCCCAAATTAAACCAAATGGAAAAACTGAGACACAGCTAATCTGGAAAAATTGCAAACTTGGCTATAGTTACAAGCTTTTGTTTCTGTTGTTCCATTCAGAGTTTAGTGAATAACTTTAAGTGTCTCGCCCCGGTTCTCACTCTGCCCCCCCTTCCACCCTCTTTTGGTGTGTTCCAGCTGTGTGAGCTTTCTGCGTGAATGGTCCTTGTTGGCCAATGTGGGGTTAATGTTTGAGTTGTGGACAATGTGTTCTGCACTTCTGGTGGGTGCAGACCTTAGTGATCACTTCCTTGCATGCTCGGCACTCAGTGAGTCACAGTGCAACTGCCTGCTCATTAGTGAGCACTAGCTAAAGGCAAAAAAACATTGCTTGTCTGGAACTATATTTCCCGTGCATTACGTAATACTAATTCCTGCACTCTGTCGGGCAAGATTTGAGTGACAGCACGAAATCCATTGGCTAGTGAAGTTTCCCAGGTATCTCCGTTGTGGTTGGTTTTATTTAAAAAAAGAAACATTTTTGTCATAAGCTCATGAATTCTAAACATACCAACACATAGTTCTTCCTAGCTCTGCCCAACATAAAGCAGGACTCACAAGGGTCTTTAAAAAAAACCCAAACAAAAACATGACGATCTTGCAACCCTCCCAGAGGCCAACTCCTGGAGGATACAAAGCCTAGTTGCTGTCTTGTTTTCATAGATTCACTTCAATGTCTCTACCAGAAGACCGCATAACCCCTCACAGAGTTCTTCACATGTTGTAAATGTGTACAGGGGGTTGTATATAAAAGCATTGTATATGTTGGATAAATGATTGATCATATTATGCATTATATTTTTTAAATGAGTGTTGCGATTGGATTTCAGAATGCTATTGCAATATAGGTAAGGGAGTTGGAGATTGCTAATGCAATCTACTAAATGTCTGAATTCTAATTGATTGTTACAATTGTTACAGTTCTGATATAATAAATTAAAAAGTCTGTCTCCACAAACATCATTTGAAATCTGCTGCTGGAAGGTGAACTTTGCGTTTGTACAGGTCGGAGTGGTCAATGGTCAGTACAGTGTCTTGGAAAGGAGTTAAGGTTTCTTTCTGTACTATATGTAAGTTGGGTCAAGACTGTGAGAACTCGTTTTTTGGACTGTACTGTACTGGTTCTTACGCTGTATCTGGGGGAGCGTTAAGATTCAGGGATTTGGAATCAGTTGCATAGGAACTCCAAGAGAAATCAATGGATTACATACCGACACTGTACAGAATAATTCTGTTTTTATTAGGATTTCAGTGTAAAAGTAGGATAAATAAGGATAAAACGGCAGAGAGCTAGGACTCCCTTTCGAAGAGCGCAGTGACATCACATATTGGAAGGGGACTGTGATTAGTGGTTTCTGATTGGCTGGCACATGTGGCTTGGTGATAAGGCAATCTACAGTGTGTGCAAATAGCGGGCAATAGGTTATTATTGACCCATGGCCCCCTCCACCCCCATAGCAGTAATTGTCTGGTATGCCTATTCACTACACACAACTGGCCTCAACCCAAGGGGTAACATTTAGGATATTACAAGCTGGTCTCAAATTCCTGAATTTCCTCGTTTCCATCCTGGGATACTTGGTCACCGTCAGACCTTTATGCAGAGACATATAGGGAATGTTTCAAGGTAAGTATCTGCTAGTACAATGTGGACATCCTTGAAGAGCCAGCCAGAAATTAAATCAGTCAACAGAGCCTGTGTTCCTTGGGTATAGTTATAGGTGAATAATAGGGCTTTATGTCTACTCCATACCAAAGTGAAGGGGGACTTTAATTTACTCTTGGTAGTCTTCATCCACAAGATAATCCAGAATGAGTGGCGAGGGGGTTGCTTTCTTGGGTCCAGACTAACAGAGGTCTGTCATACCCGGATCTGGTAACTATTGAGGTCAGAGAGAGAATTGGAGTCTGAAGGCTTCTCCCCCGATGAGCTAGAAAAAAAAGGAGCATACACATATTAAAAGAGAACTAGTTAGTGGTAACATAGAGCTATGAGTTCTTTATCACAGGCACGTTCCAAAATTGCACCTTGCAGTAATTCACAATAGTGTTGAAACAGAAAATTAGTACAGATCTCAGTCATGATAAAAAAAAAAGAAATGATTGATTCCATTAAAGACCACAAAAAGACAATCTTTTTATGCTAATACAATTTAAGCCATGTGTTGCCTTTATTTGCTTGTTGGTGGAATAAAGATCTTGCCTTTTCACCACATCTGAGTCTAGTGTTTCTTTTTCTACTTAAGTATATGTTGGTAAGTTGTGGATAATATTTGTGCATTACCGTCTTTCAGAACGTTCCCTGCGGTGGGGGCTGGATTGTCCTCTTTGTGGAGAGGAGGTGATATCCCTCTTTCGTTCTTTAGGCGGCGATGGGGGTCCCTTTGTTATCTAATTGAAATATAATTACACAATGTTACTATGATAGGTTAAGAACTTAAACCAAATCAACAGTATTCCTCCTTTTGTTCACACATTCAGAATTTCATGATCTATCACATTTGCAAATTCATCCTGTTTCTTACCTAGTCTTTCCATGCACCTTCTGCGCCCAAGTCTTTTTTTTTTTCTTTTCTTCTAAATCCCCTCCATCTGCACATTCCCGATCATGCAGCCTATATTTCTTTTACTCTTTACATTTAAAGCCACTATCTTTATGCATAGCCATTGTGAAGAAATGCCCTTACATACCCTGAGTCGCATCTCCCTGCTATGACGTTCCAGCTCTCTGCGCAGTCCCTCCACCCCCAGCTCCTGCACATCAAGCACGGAATGTTTCCAATCAATCTGTTCCACGCTGTGTGGGTCATGGGACACGTAGCGACCTATCTTCACTTTGCGGAGAGAATGCCAGCAGCGGCTGTATGCTTCCTGAAAATCTGTTAGTAGATCATTAAGTGTACGGTGCCGCAAAGGCTTGTACATCAGACCCTCACGCCGGCTCATCCCCATCGCTCCAAAATGGCCACTCCAGTGGAGACCCAGTACAATGTGCCTGAAACATCCTCCTGAAAACTGGGTCTTGAAGCTAATCGGAAAGCGCTCTAGACCAGAGATGTTGTTTGTTAGGTATCTGTGAATAGATGCTCAGGAAACCAAATGACCCTGATGCGTTTCACCTACTATCTCTACATTACACACCATGCCCTTGATAAGTTAAAAACTAACCTCGTCGTCCTACTTGATTTACCACTCATTTTACATATCCTTTAGATCAGGCTTAAAAGTTCCACTCTCCACTAGCAATTGGCAAGTGAACATTTTGCCATGGCGAGCAGAAATTCACCCCTGATGAGTGTGCATTGGACTTTCCAGGCTTGCTGTGGTGAGTCAATTTTAAGGACTGGCTAGAAGTGTAAGACTTGACAATTTTGAAATAGCGCAATATTAATTACTTTTTGTTGCATTCCCAATTATTTCATCCATCTCTTCTCTGATTTAGAAACAGGTGGCTACGAACCTGACAGTGAGTCAGTTCCTAATCCCTAAGGCTGTTTTATGGGGATGTAGCACGCATACGTGGCATCCCAAAACGAGCATGGACAATCCTTGTACTAGGCTACAATCGCTCTCCAGCATTTCTATTCTGAAAATAAATGAATGGGGTATATTCAGTAAATCCGTGATTGTTGGGAGACTGACCCAAATTTCAGGGCCAATAGGCAAGCAGAAAATAATAGCTATATTGACATCAAATTCCCTAGGCCATTCTCCACAATTGCAGCTTGATTTGTCTTTAGGAAAATACTTTTAAATTGGTAAAAGAGGATTCCCCTCCCCCACCCCCCTTTTGCCCTTTAGGGAAGGATACATAGCCAGAATGACTGCCTCCAAGCATTTGATTGGCAGGGCCTCTTTGGTCATCTCTTTGGCCAGGTCCATTAGTCTGTAAAAAGAGAGAAGGAAAGATCAATATTTCCACAATTTAAAGGAAATTTACCCCCACCTGTTCCATGGCACTGTTATATAAAGCCAAACTCACCCTGTCAGGGGTCGGGTCTTTTTAATTTCAAAGAACTGAGTGCCTGTGTGATTGTATCTGCAGCCAGACGTTAAAGAAAATGCACAAAGAATAATGTATTTCATAACTTTAATATAATCTTCATTATAGCACCTCCTATTACTCCATATAATCCTCTGTATAACACTGCTATAACTCCATATCGTCCTATGTATACCACCTATTACTCCATATAATCCTCTGTATAGCACTGCTATTACTCCATATCTTCCTATGTATAGTACCTATTACTCCATATCGTCCTATGTATAGTATCTCTTACTCCATATCGTCCTATGTATAGTATCTCTTACTCCATATCGTCCTATGTATAGTATCTCTTACTCCATATCGTCCTATGTATAGTATCTATTACTCCATATCGTCCTATGTATAGTATCTCTTACTCCATATCGTCCTATGTATAGTATCTCTTACTCCATATCGTCCTATGTATAGTATCTATTACTCCATATCGTCCTATGTATAGTATCTATTACTCCATATCATCCTATGTATAGTATCTATTACTCCATATCATCCTATGTATAGTATCTATTACTCCATATCGTCCTATGTATAGTATCTATTACTCCATATCATCCTATGTATAGTATCTATTACTCCATATCGTCCTATGTATAGTATCTATTACTCCATATCATCCTATGTATAGTATCTATTACTCCATATCGTCCTATGTATAGTATCTCTTACTCCATATCGTCCTATGTATAGTATCTATTACTCCATATCATCCTATGTATAGTATCTCTTACTCCATATCGTCCTATGTATAGTATCTCTTACTCCATATCGTCCTATGTATAGTATCTATTACTCCATATCGTCCTATGTATAGTATCTATTACTCCATATCGTCCTATGTATAGTATCTCTTACTCCATATCGTCCTATGTATAGTATCTCTTACTCCATATCGTCCTATGTATAGTATCTATTACTCCATATCGTCCTATGTATAGTATCTATTACTCCATATCGTCCTATGTATAGTATCTATTACTCCATATCGTCCTATGTATAGTATCTATTACTCCATATCATCCTATGTATAGTATCTATTACTCCATATCATCCTATGTATAGTATCTATTACTCCATATCATCCTATGTATAGTATCTATTACTCCATATCGTCCTATGTATAGTATCTATTACTCCATATCATCCTATGTATAGTATCTATTACTCCATATCATCCTATGTATAGTATCTCTTACTCCATATCATCCTATGTATAGTATCTATTACTCCATATCATCCTATGTATAGTATCTATTACTCCATATCATCCTATGTATAGTATCTATTACTCCATATCGTCCTATGTATAGTATCTATTACTCCATATCATCCTATGTATAGTATCTCTTACTCCATATCATCCTATGTATAGTATCTCTTACTCCATATCATCCTATGTATAGTATCTATTACTCCATATCATCCTCTG
This sequence comes from Pelobates fuscus, assembly GCF_036172605.1. Taxonomy (NCBI): domain Eukaryota; kingdom Metazoa; phylum Chordata; class Amphibia; order Anura; family Pelobatidae; genus Pelobates; species Pelobates fuscus. The sequence goes on along the minus strand of NC_086329.1, from coordinate 20,744,420 downwards.
TATAGTATCTATTACTCCATATCGTCCTATGTATAGTATCTCTTACTCCATATCATCCTATGTATAGTATCTATTACTCCATATCATCCTATGTATAGTATCTCTTACTCCATATCGTCCTATGTATAGTATCTCTTACTCCATATCGTCCTATGTATAGTATCTATTACTCCATATCATCCTATGTATAGTATCTATTACTCCATATCATCCTATGTATAGTATCTATTACTCCATATCATCCTATGTATAGTATCTATTACTCCATATCATCCTATGTATAGTATCTATTACTCCATATCGTCCTATGTATAGTATCTATTACTCCATATCGTCCTATGTATAGTATCTATTACTCCATATCATCCTATGTATAGTATCTATTACTCCATATCATCCTATGTATAGTATCTATTACTCCATATCATCCTATGTATAGTATCTATTACTCCATATCGTCCTCTGTATAGCACCTACTATTACTCCACATCATCCTATGTATAGTATATATTACTCCATATCATCCTATGTATAGTATCTATTACTCCATATCGTCCTATGTATAGTATCTATTACTCCATATCGTCCTATGTATAGTATCTATTACTCCATATCGTCCTCTGTATAGCATCTATGACTCCATATCATCCTATGTATGGCACCTTTTATTACTCCATATCATCCTATGTATAGTATCTCTTACTCCATATCATCCTATGTATAGTATCTATTACTCCATATCGTCCTATGTATAGTATCTATTACTCCATCTCATCCTCTGTATAGCATCTATGACTCCATATCATCCTATGTATGGCACCTTTTATTACTCCATATCATCCTATGTATAGCACCTTTTTTATTACTAGCCTTTTATCACATGTATAACCCTCCAATGGAAGTAGTTTTAATCCTGTATCTAATTTTAAACCCTTTACTTCCACCTTTTATAATGTTTGGTGTTCTTCACGTTATATTGCTCCATTTATCCCTCACTAAAACCCATATTGCACACAGATTAAGGATACTGTAACTCTCGAATGTATCTCTGGATAGCCTCCACGCGCTCTGGAACGGAGGCACCTGCAGGAAGCACTGGAACGCAGGGTATGGGCACCTAGGAGCAGAAACATGAGAATAGGAGCTCTGAATAGTGTTATTCCTTTAAATGGCAGCTATGCATCTATATATAATATGATTTCATCACAGAACCAAGGCATCTGCTGCTACATGCCACTGTGGGCTTACAGATAGAAGTCCTGTGTGAAGCACATCATATGGAGCAAGCAGGAGAGAGTTCTACGTTGGCTGGTTGTGGGAGCAGACAGGAGGAAACGTTGGCTGGCTGTGAGAGCAGACAGGAGGAAGTATTGGCTGGCTGTGAGAGCAGACAGGAGGAAATGTTGGTTGGCTGTGAGAGCAGACAGGAGGAAGTGTTGGCTGGCTCTGGGAGCTCACAGGAAGAAACGTTGGCTGGCTGTGGGAGCAGACAGGAGGAAACGGCTGGATGTGGTGTCCAAGAGGAAGCATTGGCTGCCTGTGGGAGCGTGCAGGATGAAGCATTGACTGCCTGTGGGAACGTGCAGAAGTAAACGGCTGGTTGTGGGAGCGTGCAGGAGGAAACGTTGGCTGGTCGTGGGAGCAGACAGGAGGAAATGGCTGGTTGTTAGACCAGACAGGAGGAAACGTAGGTTGGCTGTGGGAGCAGGCAGGAGGAAACAGCTGGCTGTGAGAGCAGACAGGAGGAAGTGTTGGCTGGCTCTGGGAGCTCACAGGAAGAAACGTTGGCTGGCTGTGGGAGCAGACAGGAGGAAACGGCTGGATGTGGGGTCCAAGAGGAAGCATTGGCTGCCTGTGGGAGCGTGCAGGATGAAGCATTGACTGCCTGTGGGAACATGCAGAAGTAAACGGCTGGCTGTGGGAGCGTGTAGGAGGAAACGTTGGCTCACTGTGGGAGCAGACAAAAGGAAACGGCTGGTTGTGGGAGTGTGTGGGATGAAGCGATGACTGGTTGTGGGAGCAGACCGGAGGAAGCCTAGGCTAGTTGTGGTAGCACGCCGCACGCGGGAGGAAGCCTTGGCTGGCTGTGGTAGCGTGCATGTGGAAACTGTAAGATGTGCGGTGTGTAGAAAAGCTGGATGGCTGTGGTAGCGTGTAGGAGAAAGTGTTGGCTGGCTGTAGTAGCGTGTAGGAGAAAGTGTTGGCTGGCTGTAGTAGCGTGCAGGAGAAAGTGTTGGCTGGCTGTAGTAGCGTGCAGGAGAAAGTGACTGACTGCGGTAGTGTGCAGGAGAATGTGTTGGCTGGCTGTAGTCGCGTGCAGGAGAATGTGTTGGCTGGCTGTAGTAGCGTGCAGGAGAAAGTGTTGACTGACTGCGGTAGCGTGCAGGAGAATGTGTTGGCTGGCTGTAGTCGCGTGCAGGAGAATGTGTTGGCTGGCTGTAGTAGCGTGCAGGAGAAAGTGTTGGCTGGCTGTAGTAGCGTGCAGGAGAAAGTGTTGGCTGGCTGTAGTAGCATGCAGGAGAAAGTGTTGGCTGGCTGTAGTAGCGTGCAGGAGAAAGTGTTGGCTGGCTGTAGTAGCGTGCAGGAGAAAGTGTTGGCTGGCTGTAGTCGCGTGCAGGAGAATGTGTTGGCTGGCTGTAGTCGCGTGCAGGAGAATGTGTTGGCTGGCTGTAGTAGCGTGCAGGAGAAAGTGTTGGCTGGCTGTAGTAGCGTGCAGGAGAAAGTGTTGGCTGGCTGTAGTAGCGTGCAGGAGAAAGTGTTGGCTGGCTGTAGTAGCGTGCAGGAGAAAGTGTTGGCTGGCTGTAGTAGCGTGCAGGAGAAAGTGTTGGCTGGCTGTAGTAGCGTGCAGGAGAAAGTGTTGACTGACTGCGGTAGCGTGCAGGAGAAAGTGTTGGCTGGCTGTAGTAGCGTGCAGGAGAAAGTGTTGGCTGGCTGCGGTAGCGTGCAGGAGAAAGTGTTGACTGACTGCGGTAGCGTGCAGGAGAAAGTGTTTGCTGGCTGTGGGATCATGCGGGGGAAATGGTTGGCCGTGGTAGCGTACGGGAGGAAATGGCTGGTTGTAGTAGTGTGCAGGAGAAAGTGTTGGCTGGCTGTGGTAACGGATGGGGGAAACGTCTGGCTCCGGTAGCGTGCAGGAGAAAGTGCTGGCTGGCTGCGGGAGGGTGCAGGAGGGAACGGCTGGCTACAGTAGCGGGCAGTGGGAAATGGCTGGCTGTGGTAGCGTGCAGGAGAAAGTGTTGGCTGGCTGTGGGATCATACGGGGGGAAATGGTTGGCTGTGATAGCATATGGGAGGAAATGTTGGTTGTGGTAGCGTGCGGGAGGAATTGGCTAGTTGTGGTAGCGTGCATACCAGTACCAGTAAGGTTGTTGGAACATATAGGAATGAGAGGTGCACAACACAGTGAGCATAAAGGAAGAAGAGTTTCTGAGCAGTGAGATCATACAGGAAACTGTGCTGGGGAGCACACATGCTGTGTGAGTGTGAATGGAAGCAGGGTGGGCTGCGTTTATGAAAAATATCATAAATTGAGAGCAGGGCCCTCAACCCCTCTGTTCCTGTGTCCAACTCGTCTGGTGATAAATACATGTCTGTTAGTCTACCCATTGTACTGCGCTATGGAATTTGTTGGCGCTATATAAATAATAATAATAAGACAGTTCTGCCAGGTAGTGGGAGCATGCGGATGGAATCCTTATGAAACTGTGGGATTCCGTAGTAGATAAACCTGAGGGGCATAATCTGGATAGTGTGAGGCCTGCATGTGAGCAGCAGTGTGATGTGTGGGGTAAGTGAGAGCTTGGCAGGATGCTCCTTAGTGATGGCAGTATACAGAAGGGGAATTTCTGTGAGTTGGATGTGATACAGCACAAAGGTTACGCCCACGGGTTCTGTAAAGCAATGACATGCAGAGAGTGTGATTGTACTGGCCAAACGTGACATCTGCCAGAGAGCGCGCTGGGAGAAACGCTTGCTCTCACATCTGGCCACCACTCCCTTCTACACAGCGATGCAGGCGCTCAGTAATAAAGTCTATTAAGGTAGTTACAGCGTGCAGGAGAGGGATTTCACATTGCCAATACAATACAGCATTAGTGTGATGAATTCACTGCAAACTGAGATGAACAGCTACAGCCCTCCAGATATTGTACCAGTAAACCAAACATCTTTCGAAGGCCATATTTGGACAACTATGCTTCAATTATTATCCTCTATAGTGCCAACATATTCTGCAGCGGGCTATAAATTTACCGTCCTTGTATAAACAGCAAATGTCAAATTGAGGAGCCCTGCTCAAACATGCGTACAATCCAGGACTAGTTATTGTACATGGCACGGTGATCTCACCGTGATAAACGGATGCATGTAGAGGTGTGAAGGGGGTTTATTCACTAAACTTCAAATTGTAGTGCGTTGAAAACTGAATTGCAATGGCTAATCTAAAATAGCCAACCTGTGCGCTATAGCGGAGTTGGCGAAATTGTCCAAATTAGCACTTTTTATTTATTTTTCCCCATTAAAATTGTATTTCTCAGTATCCAAACTGGAACCCACCTCCAAGTGAGCTTTGTTTTCAGTGTAGTTGTTATGACCTACAATTTGAAATTCATGACAATTCACACTTTAGTGAACAACCCTAAGTTTTTTATTTTATATTTATCATAATGCCCTCCCAAGTACCCTTGGTTTAATGCATGCCGGCTTTTGCCAACTTACCCGGGGAAGCTCTGGAGCTCCACGAATCGACTGTGCCAGGTTTTCTCCATCAGGGTGAATCCGGGCCACGTATGTCCACATTCGCTCCCACGTGGGTTCGTCCACAGGAAGACCTCCTCTGTTCACAAAAAATGGGACCCCTTCATCCTCATCAGGACCTCCGTTCTGAAGCCCTTCACCCTCAGACATCCCAGCTCACCCCGCCTGTCACCGATTTGCAAAATACCAACACATGCCCCCCTGGCACTAACCCTGTTACCCACTTTCACATTCAGCTCACAGGCCCCCATGTACAAATTAATGGCATCCCATGACCGCATAATATCCCTCAATGTCTGCCATGCTCCTCATCCAGCAGCGAGAGAGTGCTTCCATAGAAATCAGCTCCCTATAATAATCCCCGTTATGTGCAGGCCTAAAAGCCCAGCCCCTCTCCCAGGACACAATGAGTGGGCAGAGACTAGCTCTGGCTGCCCCTCTGACATCACCATGTCACGTGACAAGTCTGCTCACATGAGACAACACTAATGAGGAAGCATGCAGAGAGCATGTCTGCTCATTGTGTGTCTCTCACTGAACTCTGTATCTGTAGAGGGATCCCTGACTGCTTAGCATTTTATGGGCGTAGATTGCTTTTACAACAAAGCTTTATTGCCTTGCGTAACATTGTCTCAATTGTGCTTAAATATCCTGACTCATATTATTAAAATTAATATTTTATTGTCGACTTTAATGATAATGGCTTTGTTTTCATGCCTGTTCACAAAAGTAGATGTTCAGGCTTTATTTTGATTGAAAATGAGACACATTGTCCGCCGTAAGTGACACTTTAGAAATGGGCAGGGTCATGATTTGTAGGTTTGATATTGCTCAACACTCTTTGTTGCTTAGTGGTATGGTACATTAACGGACCACTGTCATTAAAATGTTTTACTATCGTAATAGAATCTTTGTTATAAAATTCCATCTCGTTAAATTTATTTATATTCTTTTGAAGAAATCACTATTTTGCAACTGTTTGCTGTCTGTAACTTTATTATTATATTTTATACAGTGCCAACAAATTCCGTAGCGCTTTACAATGGGTGGACTAACAAACATATAATTGTAACCAGACAGGTTTGACGCACAGAAACAGAGGGGTTGAGGGCCCTGTTCAATAAGCTTACATGCTAGAGGGAGTGGGGTAAAGTGACACAAAAGGTAAGGGAGGAATTAAGGAAGTAGATTGGCAGAATAGTATTCAATGAAGACTTAGTAAGGTTTATGGGGGTTTTTTTTGAGCCATTAACATAATTGATATGCTTTTGTGAAAAAAGTGAGTTTTTAATGATTATTTTTTTTAAAGGAGTGGAGACTGGGTGAGCATCTAACGGAGGAGGGAAGTGAGTTCCACATGAACTGTGCAGCCATCGAGAAATCTTGAAGGCGAGCATCAGAGGTGGGAGTACGGAGAGGATAGACGCAGGTCTTCGACAGAGTGTAGGGGCCTAGACGGGACGTGTGTATTAGGGAGGATAGATAGGTGGGAGCAGCATTATGTAGAGATTTGAAAGCAAGAACCCAAATTTTATATTGAGCTCTATATGTTACGGGAAGCCAATGCAGGGACTGACAGAGCGGTGAGGCGTGGGAGGTGCAGGCGGACAGGAAGATGAGCCTCGCCGCCGCATTCATTATAGACTGCAATGGGGCAAGTTGGGAGCACGTATCATCGCTGAGAAGCGGTTTGCAGTAGTCAGGGCGAGAGAGGACAGTGGCATGGACCAGCACCTTAGCCACATATAGCGTTAAGTAGGGGCGTATGCGTGCAATGTTTTTGAGATGGAAGTGGCAGAATTTGCAGATCGACTGGACATGAGGAGTGAAAGAGAGATCGGCGTCAAAGAGAAAACCTAGGCAGCGAGCCTGCATGGTGGAGCTGATGGTAGCACCATTAACGTGGAGGGAGACCGAAATGGGGAGGGAGGAAAGACTAGAAGTTCTGTTTTGGACAAGTTGAGCTTACACCTGTAATATAATCAAAACCGATAAAGAGACTAAATGTTGCTGTAAACGTTTCAATATTGACCTTTTTATCCTAATATTAATAATGAAATCAGTCGAGGCTTGGTTTTAATAACATTTTGGTGGCATAACTGGGAGAAAAAAAAGGGTTGATGAGATTAGAATTGTGATTTCTTTGTGATTAATTGTGGTACATTAGTAGCAGAAAGTCCTAAACCCTTATTGATTGATTATCGATGCTAGATTATAAAGTAGTATTTGATACCCAACAGGCATTATAAGATGGATGAAGAAAAGAAATGGCGATTGCCAATGGTCCAAGGGCTGCTGCTCAGAAAACACTACCTACCAACACCAGAACCTAAGAAACTCAAAATATATATAGTTATTAAAATCTGTAGACACAAGTCACAAAAAAACCTAAACAAAGCAAAACAATATACCTAATAAATACCCAGGCATGAAAGTCTTTGACTGACCCCTAGTGGCCTCTATTGGGTATAGAAACCCAGAAATTGTGGTCCTATTATGCCCCGTTTCCACTGAGTGGTACGGTTCGGGTTGGTACGGTCTGGTACACTAGTATGCTGCAGAATAACATTTATATATAGATAAAGACATTTATATATAGATACAGACCATCAATTAATCTCTTTAGAATATAAAGACCCATGAAATAGTACAGAAGTTAAAGTGTTCAGGGGTGATATGTACTGAATGCCAGAAGAGGGGTGGGGGAGATTGTGTTGTTCAATCACAAATTCAATATTTTTCACTTTTGAAAAAAAAAAAAATACCTAGGGTTTTCGTTTTTTTTTTTTTTTTCCAACTGAATTTGTTGATTTGTGGTTAAAGATCTTAGTTAGAAGATCACTATAGTGTCAGGAAAACAAACTCGTTTTCCTGACACTATATACTCCTCAGGACCCCCCTCCCTTGGCGCTAAAGGGGTTAAAACCCCTTCAGTTACTTACCTTAATCCAGCGCCGGGCTCCCTCGGCGCTGGTGACCTCTCCTCCCCCGCCGACGTCAGCTTCCGAGTGGAGCAGAATGCGCGTACGCGGCAAGTGTCACACGCACATTTAAACAGTCCATAGGAAAGCATTTCTCAATGCTTTCCTATGGACGTTCTGCACGCTGAAGGCGATTTTCGCATCCAGCATCGCAGAAGCGCCTCTAGCGGCTGTCAGGAAGACAGCAACTAGAGACTAGATTAACCCTGCAATGTAAACATAGCAGTTTATCTGAAACTGCTATGTTTACATATGAAGGGTTAAAACATGGGGGACCTGGCACCCAGACCACTTCATTGAGCTGAAGTGGTCTGGGTGACTAGTGTCCCTTTAATGAGGAAATACATCCAAGTATGGTTGTGTCATGTTCAGACATTTATTCATATACCCATGGTTAGAAGAAACGGGATTGATAATTTTGCATTTGCAACCCTCTCAAAAAGGAAAGACATCCAGGTGAATCTCAATTGCTTGTTTTTTGAGACTGTTTGTTTGTTTTTTGTAGGAAAGCAAATATCAGTGATTTCAAATCAAGTTGTAACCCAATACTGTCCATCTTCCAGCTTAAGGGTAGTTCATAATGCTTATATTCATAAAGTATATACTGTTGTAAGTGATAATTGGAGGAAAAGTGATTTGTGCTTAGTTTGCGGTTTCTTGGGTTGTGAAAATGTGAATAAATTAGATGGAGATTGTAGGTGTTATGTCTACGCCGTCAGGTTAGAAAAATATAGCCGAGTTGGTTATCATTATTTTATTATTATTGAATTTGGCTATGTTGGCATTACATTTGCAATTCTTGCAACTCCATCATTTCTTGTAAAGTGAATAACCTCATGTGCTACCAGGTTCATTTTCAAATTGTGAAACATCTCTAAAGTGCAATATAGAAATTCTAAAAGTGCTCCGGCACACGGTGACGTACGACAAGGTTGTCCACAGTCACCAGATGTCTCAACCACATACATAATGAAACAAAACAAAATGTTGCTGGACATTAATTACCAATTTTTTTTAAAATATTTTTTTTACAGTTCCAGACTTTTCTCTATATTTGAAGTTGTTGCATGCAACGTTCTTTGCTTGTGAGACGTCGTATAGTATAGTAATCTGCCCACAGTTAAGACCAGTTGTATCATTCTGAGCACTCAGTGACGTTGATTCAGTGCAGAACTTTAGTTCCAAATGTCAGACAGTGATGGACGTTGTGTGCAGTGTTTCACATCCAGTAATGGGTCAGTCTTGCACAGTGTGCATTTTGCAGCATAGATCCTGAAGTGTGTGAAGTTGTGGACTCTGTGAGTGTTTCTGCAGATCTAAACATGGATTATTTTTGGATATATGTGCAGAATTCAAGACATAGGTCAGCCATTTGCTCTCTGTGTGCATTACTGCAGATCCATTCAAAGATCAATCCTTGGCTCCATGGGCCAAGCTGCAGGTGAGCGGCACAGAATGTCATCAGCTGCTGAACTTAGCACTTCAACGTGATCAGTGGGTGCCCCTGTCAGGTCATACTTTAGCATCTAACATTTCCAGGAAAAGTTTGTGCATTGGCACTCTGCCCTGAGCCCGCACTGCATGGAAGTGCTGCACAGCTCGCATGGAAGTTTGACGCAGAAGGGGAAGGGTGAGCAGGAGCTGCCCAGCTCTGTGAGATTCGTTTGCATGTTGAATGTTCTCATAATCTTGCAAAGCTTCCTGGAGACAGTCCTGCAGATTCTGTACTCGCTGTACATCTTCAATGTGGGCAGAGTCTGAAACGAGAGCTGTGTCAGAGCTTGTGTGCTACTAACAGGGTCAGGGCTGGTGAGTGGGAGCTTGTGTGCTAATAACAGGGTCAGGGCTGGTGAGTGGGAGCTTGTGTGCTAATAACAGGGCCATGGCTGGTGAGTGATAGCTTGTGTGCTAATAACAGGGTCAGGGCTGGTGAGGGAGAGCTTTTGTGCAAATAATAGGGTCAGGGCTGGTGAGCGAGAGCTTGTGTGCTAAAGACAGGGTCAGGGCTGGTGAGGGAGAGCCTGTGTGCAAATAACAGGGTCAGGGCAGGTGAGTGGAAGCTTGTGTGCAAATAATAGGGTCAGGGCTGGTGAGTGGGAGCTTGTATGCTAATAACAGGGTCAGGGCTGGTGAGTGGGAGCTTGTGTGCAAATAACAGGGTCACGGCTGGTGAGGGAGAGCTTGTGTGCAAATAACAGGGTCAGGGCTGGTAAGTGAGAGCTTGTGTGCTAATGACAGGGTCAGGGCTGGGGAGTGAGAGCTTGTGTGCTAATGACAGGGTAAGGGCTGGTGAGTGGAAGCTTGTGTGCAAATAATAGGGTCAGGGCTGGTGAGTGGGAGCTTGTATGCTAATAACAGGGTCAGGGCTGGTGAGTGGGAGCTTGTGTGCTAATAACAGGGTCACGGCTGGTGAGGGAGAGCTTGTGTGCAAATAACAGGGTCAGGGCTGGTAAGTGAGAGCTTGTGTGCTAATGACAGGGTCAGGGCTGGGGAGTGAGAGCTTGTGTGCTAATGACAGGGTAAGGGCTGGTGAGTGAGAGCTTGTGTGCTAATAACAGGGTCAGGGCTGGTGAGTGAGAGCTTGTGTGCTAATAACAGGGTCAGGGCTGGTAAGTTAGTTTGTGTGCTAATAACAGGGTCAGGGCTGGTGAGTGAGATCTTGTGTGCTAATAACAGCATTTTTATTTTTTTAATTTAAAAAAAAAAAACTATTGAATTTTTACATTTCGTTTTATTCCCCCCTCCCTGCTTCTTACCTGGCCAGGGAGGGGGGGAAGATGGCATTCCCTGGTGGTCTGGTGGCATGGACTGTGTAGAGGGGGCCCAGCAACACTCTTACTTCCCTTCCCAGCAACTCCCCTGTTTAACTCTCGCGAGTTAGACAGGGGAGCTGAAGGGAGCTGCTGGGAAGGTAAGTAAGAGTGTGCTGTGGGCCCCCCAGGACCGCCATCTTGGCTGTCATGCCCTGATGGCGGCCGTGGTCTGCAATATTGAGATCTTTATAGGCCGACACTGCTGAAAATTCAGAATATCAGGCGAAAATCGGTCAATCCCTAGGAGCAGTGTGTGCTCAGTAGAAGTGGAGCACTAGTAGTGTGTGGTGGGTATGAGTAATGTGTGGCTCAGTTGAAGAGGTTAGCGAGTAGTGCGTGCTGGTGTAGGAGCTGTGTGTACACGGTAAGAGAGGGAGTTATATACAGTGCATATGTGTTTCTCAAAAGGAGAGGGTTACATGGAATGTGGGTAGTTTGGTAGGAGCAGAAAATGAATCCGTTCTAGAGGGGTAGGGTCTGTTTGTCCTACCCCTCTATATTCTACAGAAAAACAAGCCTTATGGTTTATTTTCTAAACAGTTAATTGTAGTGAAGTGAAAGCTGAATTGCAAAACCCATGCTAAAATAGTCAAGCTGTAACTATAGTCGAATTGGGTATTTTTAATCAACTTTGCTATTTTGTCCTATAATTTGCAATTCTGTTTTCAATTCGCTACCATTCACCATGATATGAATAAAGGCCACTTTGAACATCTATACCTGAGTTAGTGAGCACTATGGCTTTCAGTGTCACATACTCCTCTTTGTCCACGCGTAGTTTGCGGTATTTTTGTACCAGCTGGAGCGTGCACAGGTAAAGATCCCGTAAGCCACTCACGCGTGACCTGGTTTCATCCACGACATAATCCTCGGCATACACCAGTTGGTTCTGATAGGGCAGAGAGCGGAATACAACGCCCAGCAGCAAGATCTCCATCCAAGCTGACTGCAGCAAACTCATCTGATCCCCAAGGGACAATGAGGAGAAACCTACACCAGACACAGCGGGAAGGCACAATTACATAGAAGCATAGAATGTGACTGCAGATAAGAACCGTTCGGCCCATCTGGTCTGCCCAATTTCTAAAATACCGTATTTACTCGAATCTAATGAGCACCTTTTTTTGAAAATAAAGTTCACAAAATTTAAATGTGCATTAAATTTGATGGCACATGACGTTCGGGGCGAAATTCGAAATTTGAATTGCATTCCGGCAAATTCACACAGGTGAATTCATACAGGTAAACCAACACAGGCAAATTTAATTCCTGACAGAGCGCTTAAGAAAGAATACGCTGAACATGTAACACTGAAATTGAAATACCATCAGTGTAACTATGGTATATGGCAATAAACATTTTTCGTAGCACAATGTTGTACAGTAGTATCTTCTTATATAAATGCGCATTACATTTGCCAGCAAAAACATTTTTCAACTTCCAGGTTTAAAAAATTGAGCTGCACATTAGATTCAAGTAATTACGGTACTTTCATTAATCCCTGGCCTTATTTTATAGCTAGGATAACCTTATGCCTATCCCACACATGCTTAAACTCCCTCACTGTGTTAACCTCTACCATTTCAGCTGGAAGGCTATTCCATGCATCCACTACCCTCTCAGTAAAGTAATAATTTCTGATATTATTATTAAATGTCCTCTTTTTCTATTTTAAATATAGTCTCCTCCTTACTGCGCTGATTCCCTTTATGTATTTAAATGTTTCTATCATATCCCCCCTGTCTCATTATTCTTCCAAACTATACATGTTAAGATCCTTTAACCTTTCCTGGTACATCTTACCCTGCGGTGTGCTTGCTTTTCAGTTTGTTACTATATCTCCACCATATGCGCATAGTTTATAATATCCCCTTGCCTTGCCATATGAACATAGTTTATAATGTACTCTGCCTCTCTATACACATGGTTTATACTATGTACTCTGTCTGTAGTCTCTGAACTCCACACATTCATTCCTGCCATATGTCTGTTTTATAAGATATGTGCCATATGCACACAAGATATACTCTTTGCACTAAAATAAACCAAAGCGCCTAGCAGAACTCTGTTTCCAAAACAAACAAAATACGTTCACCCACAAAGATGCTTCTCCTCCCAATTCTCAAACATTTGTATGTGTATAAAAGTATAAAAAATTACTAACTATATAGTACAGATTGTAAATGGTTGCACACATAGGCACGCTGTCAAGCCTTATTTAAGAGTTCCTGTTCAACAAACACAGTCATACAAGGATATAGGACATAGAAGCCACATTCCTGCTCGTTTACTTCATCAGGGTTATACATTAAACCCGGAATTGCCAAAAATAGCCTAAGTGGAAAAAATACTACATCACGGCTATTTTCCCATGTCCGCTCCAATAGCCTAAAATTTCCTGTTTATTACCTGACAGATCCCACTATTGTGAGAAGCTGTTAGTTATTTTTTTTTTTTTCTTTTCATGAATGAGAGGACTTGCATAGCTACACAACTTCCTTCTCATTGTTTAGCAGGCCCATTGGGGGTCATGCTCAATGGTCCTCCTACCATGTCACCCATGTTTGGCAGTTTATAATTAGAACATGAGAATATATGTGCATTTTGGATAACTCAAATATATTTTACTGCCTGGAAAGTGTATGGAAGATACCCCACATCTGCCTTTTTCAAGGACCTGTGCATTTTAATGGTTTAGAATAACAAACACATTTCAAAGAATTCATTAAACATCGATTAGAAAATCTCAAGGCTCAATACAGGGTTATAATGGGTTAGTCAGTGGGCAATTGTGGATATGTTGAAGGTTTCTTACCTGGAATGTGTTTAGCCCAGCCAATAGTGACCACAAGCTCACGGTCTGCAAGGTCACAAAGGATAGTAAGAGCCGCAATATCACTGTCGGGCACGGCTGGGTCCGGCCTGGCATAGATTTTCTCCGGCTCTGCCACCAACAGGTATGACACAATCCTTTTAACTAAAAACATGTAAGGGTTGAAATCAAGTGATGTTATCTCCATAACGTTATATAAACAGAGGGTCATATCTATCCTTGAATGTACCTTTTAAAGCCAATACGACTTTTGACAATTAAAACGTAGCATAAGAGGATACATATTGCTAGGTAAAAGACGGTGAACTTTCACATTTTACTAATTTTAGTAAAGAAATGTTTCTTTCAATTGGTGGCCAATGATAAGCAGTCAGCTGCCCCCAGAAAAAACCTTTCTGATACTGTGGTGGACAAAAGAAAGTCAGGGCGTAGCAGTGTTGGGTGTGGGGGACCAAATTTGGGGTTAAACCATTGGAAAAAAGGTTTAACTCCTGAAGATAAGAGGGGGCCTGAACACTCTTGCCCCCATAACAACTTCAATAAGCTGAGTGTGTGTTCCTTGAAGATTGTATATGTACTTACTGGGTTTTCCTGGGGGAATCTGTATTCCATTGAAAACATTATTTTCAGATTCCTGACGTCTCTTGTATTTTTGTCTCCCACCTCGAACTCTGTCCAAACGCACCCCTGTGGGATAGACCGTGTTACCATGTGTCAGGGAAAAGCCACTGTCAGCAGAGTCCCAGTCCATGGCCCGCAGGCTGACATCTCACCTTCCTTCAACATCCCAACATTCAGACATTTGTTAAAGCGACAAAACTGGCAAGACTTTCTCCTCCGCTTCGTTATTTCACACTGTCTTGAGGCAGGGCAGCTGTACTCAATGTTACCTAAAAATTGGGGTGTATTAACATGTGTTGCTTTAGGTGTCATGACAGCTTTACATTTGTGTGTGTTGTTGCATGTGGGATGATTCAACAAAGGGTATAAATGCAAAAATGTTTTAGAATAGGGAGGAAATGGCTTAAAGACCTTCTGAAACCCACAGGCAAGACACACGGAAATTTCATAGACGTGAAAACCTTTACACTTGTATCAGTAAATCTTTAATGTAGGACACGAGTTAGACAGCAAATTTCCTCTCTTTTTATACGTCAATGGACTCTTAGGTTAGGGCTCTTTCCTCTTTACAATTCAGGAAATTAACATTACAATAAAACCAACTCTCTTGAAATCTTCGAGGAAGACATGATACCTCATCCCTACAATCTTGACATTTGCTATTTACAGAAGATGGCAGCATTATCAAAATTTTGCTCATATTTTGTCTCCAAAGTTTTAAAGCCAACGCAGTCTGCACCGTGAGCATCGTGTAAAATAATCTCTGACTCTGAGTCTGAGCTAGACTCTGATGGGTTTATATCAATCAGCCAGAAACTGTAGAGCACTGACAACGGAATTCATAATTTTAGGTCACTATTTTGGTACTGGAAATATGTCCTAACAAGGCTCATTTTTCTCTACAATTGTGCAATTCCCTTGTCAAATCTCTACAAGTTTGTGAAGAAACCATATTGTGTTTCCACTGCAGCCATGGATTGATCAAGAAATATTAATAGAAAAATTACTGATCAACTTAGTGCTATAGGATATTATATTTCTGAAAATTAGGATTGCTAGACACTCATGCCAGACTCTACCTTGGATGGTACGTTTGAAGAAAGCTTTGCACGCTTCACAGGATGCCACACCGTAATGGTACCCAGACGCCACATCTCCGCAGACCAAACACAACTTCCTGGGTGCTGCACCCAGGGTATACTCGCACATGGCAGGGGACTGAGAGTGCTCGAATAGGTCAAAATGTTTGTGGCTGCTGCACAAAAAAGAGTCCAGTCCACACAGAGTGCCACCCAAGCTAAATGAACCACTTGTATCAGACGATCCACTGGGACTGTAATTAGTAGGAGATCCCAGCAGGGAAGAAGGCTCTTGTTTGATGAAACAACCAGAGGACAGTGAGCGGTCGTCTGAGGTGACTCTGAACAGGAACCTGTGGGGAAAATGTAACCAATGGAGGGAACACTCTGCACAGTTCATAGCAATGATATTAGAAAAAGAATACAGAAAAGGTCCTCATTAAAAAAAAAAACAAAAAAAAAAAACTATTTTACAAAAAATACTTTTATAGAATAAGTGTTTAAACATGTGTGTTAAAACATGATACATTGCTTTAAAGTTAACTCTCTCCCTGCATCCTGCACCTCTGTGCATTTATTGGACTCTCTAAAGGACAAAAAGTCACCCATTTAGACTTGCAGAAAGAAGATTTCACCTATGGCAGAGGAAATGGTCTGTTGGATTGTTTTTCATAGCGGAGTTACAACTTCTGAAGGTTATATATATTTTTTTTTTATAGAGATGTTAGATTTATTGCCCCCTCACTATTACTACGTGGGGGAAGGGGGTAATTAGGGGCTGGCTGGGGACTAAGTGACCCTAAGGCCTAAGCCATCCATGAGGAAATGGGACTTTCATTGGGAGGGTGGACAAAAGCTTGTTCATGTCTTCTTTTTTTTAATACCCCCATGTCTGGCGCCCATATGTGGGTAGGTAAACAAGGGCATATACACTCCCCCAGGATAATTAAATAGCCACCACATTCTATTACTATGTTAGCGGTCCCCATCCACTGCCTATGGATGAGGGCTGGGGGAGGCAGTTTAGTGTGTGTCCCAGTTAATTTTAAGGGGAGGGGGGGACAATAGTATGTACCCCCTGGCTTTATTATTGGATTTTGTTGACAAGTCTTCTCCCATTGGCTTTTTCTAGCTAGTTTTAGTACTAGCCGATACCAACTGATCGCTGTTTAGTAGACATGCTCCAACCTGCGGTATGATGGATGATGGCATAATTTAGGTCGTAAAACTCCCTATGTTTAGATGGGAGTCATATTGACTCCAATAGGCTCTATTTTTATGTTTTAACTTGGCGGCAGTCTAGCAAATGCTGACCACCTGCCACAGAACGTAAGAAGGGGTAAGAGGGGCCATTATGTATATATTTATACTTTAAGGTTGCAGGGGGAGAAGTGCTTTTGAGTTGCACATATTTCTGAATTGGAAATAGAGAAAAATTAAAACCCAGAAAGGTAAGAAAAAGGGGGGTAGGGGAGATTTGAGATTAATCGTGGCTTGGAAAGACAAGGATTCTGTATTTGGTGAAGTGATTTTTGTAAATCCTGTAGCAAGTGTTCTGCTAGAGACCTCCATGCAAGGGCCGATCCAACATGTGCACTGAAAAACTAAGGACATGGGTCCAGAAGGAAAACGCTTTCTGTAAAAATCTAGACCTGAGAGTGCAGACGGATTTCCAGAATGATTTTCGGACCTCCTCTCCATCAATGTATAAATGTGCATTTTAAAAAGTCTCATGGATGTGAGGTGCCACAATATAAAGGTTTATACACCCTGTCCTAATACACAGATATTAGTACACATACCTCTCGATTCTTCCTAATACACAGAATGAGGACATGTATGTACCTCTCATCTTCTTGTGCACAAACATGATCTGTTCCTCTTCCTCCTCCTAATACAGATATCAGACTATGTCCTTCTCTTTAATACAGGATGTGTGTTTCTTCCTAATAAACAGACACCAGGACACACACTCCCTCTCTAATAATCTGAATATGGACATCTATCTCTCAGCTCCTCCTAGTACAAGACATCAGGATGAGTTCCTCTGACTTTCTTATCGTAATACAGAGATCAGGACATGCACTGTTTACCAGCTCATCTCGTAGACATTCGTAGACATACCTTTGACCTTCGAATAGACATACATGATATACAACTCTCATCTTCTCCTTATTTACCGATATCCGTATAAACATCTCTCACCTTCTTCTAATATACAGATATCAGTATATACACCTCTCTCCTTCTAATATACAGATATCAGTATACACACCTCTCTCCTTCTCCTAATATACAGATATCAGTATATACACCTCTCACCTTCTCCTAATATATAGTTATCAGTATACACTCATCTAACTTTCTCCTAATACATATACATCAATATTCACACCTCTTACCTTCTCCTAATACAGATACATTAATATTCACACCTCTTACCTTCTAATACATATACATCAATATTCACACCTCTTACCTTCTCCTAATACATATACATCAATATTCACACCTCTTACCTTCTCCTAATACATATACATCAATATACACACCTCTCATCTCTCCTAATACATATACATCAGTATACACACCTCTCATCTCTCCTAATACATATACATCAATATATACACCTCTCACCTTCTAATACATATACATCAATATTCACACCTCTTACCTTCTCCTAATACATATACATCAATATACACACCTCTCACCTTCTAATACATATACATCAATATACGCACCTCTCATCTCTTCTAATACATATACATCAATATATACACCTCTCATCTCTCCTAATACATATACATCAATATACACACCTCTCACCTTCTCCTAATATACAGATATCAGTATACACTCATCTCACCTTCTCTGAATACATATACATCAATATACACATTTCTCACCTACTCCGAATACATATACATCAATATACACACCTCTCACCTTCTCAGAATACATATACACACTGCTCACCTTCTCCAAATACATACACCTTCTTCTAATACAGACATCGGTATACATGCCTCTCACCATCTTCTATATTTGCATATTTGAGAACCTTGGTACAAGGGACATTGCTTATAGATATTAATGTATATTTTTCTCCTGATTTGTATGTCTTATTTTTGTCTGACGAATACACCTGAATACGCTACATCATAAAATCCCAAATACCTAGGATCCCAACAAATGGATTCTTTAAATGACCCACCACAGTGTACGATACCATGAATGTCACGGGACACTTACTGTTTGTGATAACTCAGAGAGTCCGTGACACAGTTTTCAGCGAAATCCATATTTGTTGCATTCCTGGAGACAGGGCAAGGGAAAAGTCACAAAACCAGGGAAAGTGAATCAGGGTTAGAAAAGTAAAAATTACATGGAAAATCTCATTACAGATCAAGTGTTTTGGAAAATCTAACCGGCACAGCAGCAGGAAAACAAGCCCAGGAAACTGTGAAAGGAGCAGGTGCAGATACCTCATATAGGCTAAAATATACAAAGAAGCAGAAACAAGGGGGGCATGGGAGGTGGTACCAAGAGAGGCAGCACACAAGGATGAGAGGGGCAGGATGAAAAAGATGTTATATAGGCAGCACAGTGAAAGGGACCAGAGGAAATATGATAAGATTTTAGGGAAAAGGTAGGAAAAGTTAATGAAAGGTGTAGATGTGTGCGAGACGGGCAAAGGATAAGGATTCGATGATACGGAAAAAGTTAGATGTGCAAGAGAAGTTTGTTAGAGGGACAGGTGTAGATATTGGCGATACAGTCAGGACACAATAGTGTACCTGTAATGATGGTACTGGGAAGGTGAAAGACAATGACATAGGCAGAAGAATGTGTTGGTGAGAAGGGTAGGTGATGTTGTCAAGAGAGGAAGGATAAGATATGAGCACTGAGATTCTGTAGTGGTGATAGGAGCATGGGAGGTAGTTAGCGAGAGAGGTAGGAATAATAAAATAATATGCTCCGACCCAGGACTTCCCATATAATATAATGCGCCTTGACTGGAGTGATGGGGTCGCTTGCCTGATACATGGAGAGTATAAAGCTATTGGCTCCCACTGTAGGAGAGGGAGGGAGTGATGATGGATTTACACAGACAGGAGAGGAAGGAGGGGGGATAATTTTCCTGGAACGACGTTTGAGCAGAAACTCTGCAACAAATGATTTGTTAACCCTACTTTAAGGTACTGGGGAAGCAATAGAGGGTAAAAGGTGGCATTAGTGTGTGTTGAATGAAGCAGCTCACACTCATTGCTCGACACTGCCCCCTAGGGAACGTTTTGTAGGTCACCTTGCCGTCCACTGAATTAAGATAATAAGGATTTTAAGGTGTGTGAATGAGCGGGAATATAAGGATTGGGGGGGCCATAGAGTATGCTATAATACCTGTCAGTTTATGATGTTCAATGAAAGCAGGGTATTAAGATGATTATTTATTTTACCTCTCGTCCTTCGATATCACAAATCTCACTTTCTCCTTTGATAAATATTTCTCTTTTGTCAGTTGTGACGTCCAAATGGGCAAAATGAACACCGGACAAATTCTGGAATGTTGTTAAAAGTCTCTACGACTCCAAATGACTCTCAGCACACCACTGTAAAAGTAGACAATGAAAAATACTCCTTCAACGTGGCAAATACATAGAAAATTAGCGTGTTGGAGATACATAGGTATTCTTTAAAAGGAGCCTTGAAAGATTTTTTTGTGTGCACAGAGACATATTGCTTTATTATGTATAGACGTTGGTCATTTTAGACTGTCGCAGCACGGCAGCTAAATAATGCAAGTTTTGGGTGTTTTCACCAATAATGGCTTTAATGGGTTAGTAGCATGTAACATAGAGGGTAAATATAGCTACAGCAATTTAATATTCACTCCTTCTTATATCTACATTCACTATACTTCTTATGCTAACTTTTATTTCATGTCGTCTTCAGCACATTTCATCCTCTGCCACCATCCAATGTCATTACTTACCTGCCATCAGTAGCATGTACCCTGCCACCCATCTGATCCACAACAAGGTAACTTTTCCAACCATTTAGTCCATGCATCACTGCCAACCATTGCACACTTTACACAAGGGGTGCCCAAAAGGTAGATCCCTAGATGTTGTGCAACTACAACTACCATGATGCTTTGCATGCCTTTAGAAGGACAACGCATCATGGAAGCTGTAGTTTTAAAACATCTGGGGACCTAACTTTTGGGTGCCCATGCTTTTTTACCATTGCATATCTCTGCCACCCCTTTTTGTGCCCATTGCCACCCATCGAAAGCCTCTTTACCTCCATACACATAGATCATTTATACTGCATTCATTTGTCACACATCTCATTACCAGTGCTATCCATGCTATTCTTCCCTGTCACTTTATGCTAATCATCTCAAGACCATCATCCTCAGCCAGCCAGTGTACCCATTTATCACTCTTTCTTCCACATACCATATATACATCTGCAGGTTCTGATTATATGGAGCCTGAAAGGGACTAGAATACAGAATTTATTTTCTCGCCCCACACGTGTATAGGTAGGTACGCAGAGTACTCTTTGTAAGTTCCAGGAAAGTAATGGTTCCAGAGTTTGGAAGTGCAGAGCCGCTAGTTAATGTTCTCTGTGGGATCCAATGTGATAATTGATACATTTGGATATATGGAGGATGTAAGATGCACTGTTTTTGGGAGAGCATAGAGTAATGAGTGCAGGAATGATGTTTGGTGGACACGATAAATGACTATTGTTCCGACTCGCTGAGATGCAGCAAGGCCAGCTGGAGTTCAGTGTAGATGGGTCTTGTCAGATGTCCTTAATGGTCAAGTTGTGTTTTCCAGTGAGGACTCCCAGGGGACCACAAGCTAGAGGAGATAGTTGTGCTTGATGGACTCCTATGGGAGTAAAATGCATTTCATATGGGGGAGGAGGGGGTCCTTATACGAGTTCTTATTTAACAACACAAGGGATTCTGGGAGCTATGGGACCAGCAGCACATTATGATCCAGATTAATGGACTTTCTTAGACGAGATGCAGTCGGCCATGTAACATGTTCCACTAGGTTTTCTAATACACATAGACTTTGGTTTTGTAACCCCTTCACGGCAGACAACTGCCTATAAGTAAGCTACCGAACCTCACACAGTGATACACATACATAAATGTGAATTTTTGGCACTTTTAAACACTTTTGGGATCTGATACACACATAATTATGATCAGGGATTTACTGTAAAATAATGCAACTGACGGGATCTGGAGACATCATAGTAAATCAAGACAGTAAATGATTAGTAATAGTTTGTGAATGTCTTCATCACCCCAAGATGGTTTAATTTTCTTATATTCCATTCCCTGAGCATTATACGTTCCTTATATTACGTGACCACGTGATTATTGTAATATTGATATTTGTAAAATGACAGTTTGGGTTAGAATTAGGGGGCCTTTAATCTTACTGCACCTCCTGAACATACGTTCCCCATCCTGCCTGAGACTGGTGGAAGTTACATTGCCAGGCACTAGATGATATTAGGCCGCTGTCCTTAATTTGGCACCCCTCCCTTTAGTGACATGCCAGGCTCACACATTAATTCCCTTCATATTAAGTCCCAGCTACCCCAGACTGACACCCCTCCTTGGCATGTTTAGCAGCTCACATACCTCAACCTCCTTCGCAATACCCTTACTCTGCGTAAAGGTTAATTCAGACAATCAGCCCTCTTAATTTCTAGGACCCTCACCATGACAGATGGCATACATACAGAAATCATCACCTACAGAGACCGTGACCTTTCCTAGCAAGACCCTTACAACGACTAGAGACCTATACACACCATAACCCTTCTTCCTGAGACCATTAACATAACTAACATCATACCAAGTACTTTATTCACTGACCTTAACATGATTAAAGGCCCAAAAAGACCATACAGACCTCATTATTGTCCCTACCAAAACATTTACCCTTATAGACCATCGCCCTCCTTTCAAGAAACCCTTATTGGAAACACATTCTAGGAGACCATACGAAGCACATGTAGGACTTGGGTAGAGGCCTACGGGGAACCCTGGGAATCCTTTACTTTCTGTCCCCTATTTTAGTGTCTTCCTTTATCTATTGGAAAATGTGTGCCAGTTTTTTTGCCAGTATATATATATATATATATATATATATATATATATATATATATATATATAAAAAAGGATACACTATGTTTATAAAATACCCCCCTACTTAAGAACGTTAAGCGTACAGAGTGCAAAAACTGTCAGTTTAATACCAGCATTTTAAATACCGGTAACCAAAATAATAAATTAATAGGACAGCATAAAAACTTATTAACACAGTTTCCATTCCTAACAATTAATGTTAGCACGGTGGCTCAATTAAGCTTGTGTTGATTTATTTGCTATACATATAAACAAAACAAAACAAAAAAATTATCGGCCAAAATACATAAACGGATATTAATCCATGAATATTCTAAAAAAAAAAAAAGTAAAGTACAAAAATGCTAATCAAATTTTAGGCTGACAAGCTACACATATCCTGGCGCACACACAGACCCCCCACTCCCACCCCTTCGTACACCTGCAAGATGGGGGGTGCAGACAGGTGCTAATCACACCTTGTAACAGAAGACGCAGGTTCCTGTGAAACACATCCTGCGGTGACAGAACAGTGACCAGGGATTGTCAGCAATGACTGGAGGAGGATGGGGGAGCATGCATGGGTCAGGGGGCGGAGGGAAGAACACCTAAAGCAGGGCTGCCCGAAAGGTAGATCCCCAGATGTTGTTGAACTACAACTCCCATGATGCTATGCCTGCCTTAAGAATGTTTTTAGAATGGCAAAGCATCATGAAAGCTGTAGTTTTAAAATAAAATCTACCTTTCGGGCAGCTCTGATCTACTATGTTCTAGGGGATAAGTAGTAGACAGGTATACAGGTCCAGGGGATGTGACATACAGGAGCAGCAAACAAGCTTTCATTTATTTTTCAATTTTACACTGTATTGCATGTGTTAAAATGTGCCCATTCCAAAAATGAAAATCACTGCAACTGTTATTTTCCTGTATATGTACACACCAGAGCTCACACTCACTGCACCTGCGTGTGCTTGCCCATTAGCTCACACTCACTGGACCTGGAACTCACACTCACTGCATGTTCCAGTGCTCAATCAGGAGCTCACACAGGTTGCACTAATAGGTACTTACCTAGGAGCTTACACACTACATGTACTCACACAAATCAGGGCTGGCAAGTGGGCAAATTGCCCCTTTCAGGCCACGAGCATACAGGATTTATGTTCTGCTATTGTGTGCTGATAAAAATCAGAGGGAGGTATTGCAAGATAGTACTGGAGGAGGCAGGCAGAGCTTTTCCTAGTCCGGCACTTTGTGAATTTGTGCTTAGGCCTGTGTGTAATTACAATGTTCTCAAGGCCTGGACTGGCCCAGTTGGCTATTTATCTGGAGGGGAGGCTGCCAGATTCTGAGTATGATGTTGAAAGTGTTTGGAAATGGTTGCAAGGAGGTTAAACAACGGTCTGAGTAAAGTAATAGGAAACAGATTTGATCAGTTAAGATTTCTGTGAATGCTCCTCATGTTGTGCATGTCATATTGCTAGGGGTTGAAGAGATAAAAGATGCCTCATTTAGCAACACAATCTGCCTCCTAGCAACGCCATCCTTTAAAACCCTATAAACAAGAGTTAAACTATGCTTCCCATGGCCATCATACAAGTTTACAGATTGCACATACCCTAAAAAACTTTATTATGGCTTTCTACCAAGGATCCTGTACAGCAGCCACACAACCACCATGACCACTCATAGAATAATCAGAGCTGTCTGTCAGGGACTGGACTGACTAATCAAATTCAGCCACTTCATGGCTTTTGCAATACCGGAGTTCTTTGTTTGTTTGTTTTTTAAACACCTTATATCTTGACTGCATCATTTGCATTAAAAGGGGGTTTGAGGGGAGGCGTACCGCCATGCTGGCTAGTCGCATAGAAGACAAGCTCCCACAACTTTCACACTTTTTGACCTACTAAAACAGAATAATCTCACACTTGATGCTACAAAGCGATAGTTCCTTGCACTAGGCTGCGTTGGTCCTGAAGTTCAGCCCAAAACTTGTTTCTTGGCCTTTGAGGTGAGATTTACAACCTCCGTCACAGAGGCCTACTCAGGTGGTGAATGGGGTGGACGGCCACCACCCCACTATCCTGCCTGTTTGCAGCAAGCTGAACCCTTCGTTCCAAGTGGAGCCGGCCCTGTCCCCCCCCAATTTGGACCGGTGGGGGTCATCCCGGTCTACCCTTTGGAGGCTCCCTTATTCTGCTGAGGGCGCGCGGCATACCGGCTGAACATATCACTCGATCCAGCAGGCATAAGATGCGTTGCTGCCTGCTCCCCCTCCTTCTTTGAGGAGACGGGCGATGTTTCACATCTCTGGAGAGACCACATCAGGTCCTTCTGGGCAAAGCTGTGGAGGAGCCGGAGAGCCGCCACATCGGAAGACTCTAGGCATTCCAGACAGGTGGCCATAGATCTAGAACGCAGCACCTTTCTAGCATGGACCCGACGCACAGACAGCAACTGGAATCTACTGTGGGCCCAGTGACACACCTGCTTGTACTCTATTGTCTAATAAATTGCTTGTATTTTTAACTTACATCTCTCTCCTTCTCTGTTTCTCATTCTATGGGCTTGAGCCCTATCCCACATTCATTATACCAGGATGGGTAAATATGATTTCATTTTTCTGGTTATCTAGCACCCTCTGATGTGTGGTTTCACAAGTGTTTTAACACTTGTTGTGGGCGAAGGTAAGTTTATTATAAAATCCTAAGAACGTCGCATCCGCTGGGGACCGGAATGGAGGGAGACCAGGTAGCTGCCCACCGCAACGAAGGTAAGCTAGAAACCTTTCTGTCGGCGTGGCTGCCCTGTATCACTTGTGCCCATGCTAAAGCCAACACCTCCAAAATGGCTGGATTATTGTCAGGATCGGGACAGGGATCCAACACGCAGAGTACAAACAGTAGCCAGATACGTATACCGGACCTTAGAATGGCCGGACTAACGTAAGTAGTACAGTAGAGAATGGTCAAAGACAAGCCGAGGTCGAGGGTAACAGAAGACAGGTAAGCGAGAGACAAGCCGAATCAAGGGAGACAGAGATAAGCAGAGTAGAGCAAACAAGCCGGGTCAAAACCAAAAGGAATAACTAGAATACACGAGCACTGAGTGACTAGAACAAGCTAGAACCACGACAGGGCAATGAGCTAATGAAAGCAGCACAGTTAAATGCCCTGTTCAGTAAACACGCCTCCGAGGCGTCCTGATTGGTCCTGAAGCAATTGAGTGACAGGTCGTTCCGGGTTGGCGTCCTGACGTCGACTTCCGGACGTTAAGCTATAAAAGGGAGTCACTCCCTCGCGGCCAGCTTTGCATGAACGGATAGACCGCGAGGAAGGGGGAAATCAGACCGTCCGGATGGATGAACGGCCAAGTCTCTACCTCTTTCGGAGGTAGAGACCTCAGGTACCCTGACAATTATTACAACCATTACCTATCCCATCCAGACCATGGAGTCATTTGACTGTTAACTTCATCGTAGACCTCCCTATTTCACAAGGATACAATACCATTATGGTTTTTGTATTTGCATTTAGTCCGCTCAGCTGACCTTCAGAAACTCCTAACTTTTATGTCTTTATATTTGTATACTTGTAAAGTGCTTTCAGTCTCACAGGAAGAAATGCGCTATAAAAATCGTAAATTATTATAAGGGCAAGAACTTCAATAGCGGTGGGGAGCTGCTCTACTCCAGTGCGGATTCCTTTTCACAAGTTCTGGGAAGAAATGATCACTTGTACTGCAATGTCCCTCAAGAATCACCATTCAGGTTGCGCTAGAATATATCTGACGTCCCACTGGGACTCCCGATAGGCCAGAGCCTGTTTGGTTCTAGCTGCCTCGAGTGCCATGGAAAGGCACCTCGAGTTCCGTGGGTTGCTGACCCTTGCACTAGACTGTTGTAGCTTACTGTTGACCTACTGGTAAAAACATCTGTTTGCACATTTAAAACACCTCCGGGACTCACTAGCACTGTGCCTATGTAATAACCACCACAATCTTGTTATAAGCACTTCCAGGGACTTAGTATTACCGGTGTGTTTTTTCACTAAACACAAATTATTGTGATTTACAAAATTGTTTTTAGAATAGCTTGGCTATATTAGCCGAAATGTATCCTTTGGTTCACAATTCGCTACATTTCAGTGACGAGGGCTCACAACTGCTGTTACATGAGATGGAGTAGAAAGAAGATGTGCAGTCCTGGGGATCCTAGACTGACAGCCATATACGTACGGAAAGGACTAGACTATATAGACAGTGAACATTACCCTGCAGAGCTAGCAGTTTAAGAGCAGTGGAACATCCCTAACGCATGCTTTTCTAACCATCGGTAAAGGGAGAAGGTAGAGCTAACAGTTTGAAGAACACGCTGCCTGCATTCCTGAGCATCATTAACTACACTTAATGTTTTCAACACAAGCTAATTATCATTTGCTAATAACACCACTCTACCCTAGATAAAATCACAGTAATCTCATCGGAAAATCTCCCATTAAAACTTAATACCACGAGTCCACTCCCAGATGCCAAGGAGAGGGGTCTGCATCTTTGCGTTACTGAGAGGGCCTATCCGAGCAATGCACATGTATTCACAAAGGGAGCTACTCCTATCAGACAAGTGTGAAAGATCAAATTTGGGTTCATGGCATGGGCACAAGGCCGTACTTGGAATGCTGAAAATGGGAGGGAGGGGAGGGAGGAAAAAATGAAGATACAGATTGAAGGAATTTAATTCTAGATTATTCAAAGGACCAAGTAAGGGTGACAGAAGAAAGGAGTAAAATGGATACCAAGGCTAGAGTTGTAGTGCTACGTGTATAGTGCATTCAGAAAAAATATATATATTTTTTAATTTTGACAAAGAAAAACCACACAAAAAACCCCTACAAACAAAACAGATTTTTGACACCATTGCAAATGTATACAAATATATTAACCTGAAAAAAGTTAAAATATCACATTGACATAAGACTCACACCCTGCACACTCAATGCTGAGTTGAAGCACCTTTGGCAGCGATTACAGATTCAAGTTTTTTGTGGTATGATATAACAAACTTTGCACAACTAGATAAGGATAGTTTCCTACATTCATCTCTGCAGATCATCTCAAGCATTGTCAGGTTGGATTGCAGCCGTTGGTGAACAGCCACTTTCAGGTCTCTCTATTGATGTTCGATTGAGTTTAAGTTCCGGCTTTAGCTGGGCCACCCAAGGATATTCACAGATTTGTGCCTAAGCCACTCTTGTGTTGTGTCTTGGAGTGTGCTGAGGGTTATTGTCCTGTTTCAAGGTGAACGTTCAGCCCAATCCGAGGTCCTGAGCTCCCTGGAGCAGGTATATTTTTTAAATTGTTGTCATTTATTATTATTATTTTTTTTTTAAGTTTTAAAATATTTTATTTTGTATTTTCTTGCAAAAATAACAATTGAAACATCAAAATATGGTTAACATTGTATCATGCAGTGAGATAACAAGTACTGTTTTTGCGATACTTAGCAATAGTAATAAAAATAAAAGTAAGAGTAAAGGCGACCTTAGTCATGATATAGTATAATTTAGAAGTAAACAAATATGTTTAAATGTCTATCTGTTCCTGTCCAAATCTGTGTTGATTAAATTGCGTATACGCAGAAGTAAATTCACACTGACACACGGAGTTCAGGTTAAAATAACTTCGAGAAAATTTATTGGCATCTGATTAAAAGCGGGCTCGCAGGCCCTTATAAGAGCGAAATTGCATCATCATTGAATATCAAGATATCAGTAAATAAACATCATTAATTGGATTAATTGTTAAGTGGCTATGTCAATGTCCACCCATCAATATTATTAATTGGCTCAAAAACTAAGTGGTTAGCTAGGTGTCCTCCCACCGAGAGGTGTTATTGTTCTGGACACGGGTGTGGACAGATGGCTCAAGCGCCATCTTTCCCAGCACGAGGCTTACTCGGTGGAAAGGGGGGCTTGGGCGTCATTTTGCGTAGTTAGTGATGTCAGACTCGTGGTCAGGTTCAGGGTTCTTTTATGAATAGAACATTTCATTAGGCCAGCTTTCTCATGGCCTTCAGATTATACTTTGTTGCAATTTACAGGAGGCTCAACAATTCCGGGGTTAGTCATGTCTTTATAGAAATTACAGTCTCTATTCATTATACTAAATGCTGTTAGGAAATTCTGTCATGTAATGTAGTCAAAATGGAGGGTCTGTCATAATGTGAGGTTAAGATGGAGTTAGTATAATAATTCAATACAGGTTCAATAAAGATTTTCAATAATTCTACATCAGTCCCCCCTATGAAATGTTAGATTATAAAAGATAAACTTTATTAGTTAGTATCAGAAGACGTGTTAGCCCAAAGGCACAGAAACCCCGTGGCCGCTAGCTAGGTGTTATTGCAAAGTGCAATTCTGTCCCTTAATCTGACCCTAGTAGGCTAACTCATCCGTCAGTATGGCACTCGAACGCTTCACTACCATGGGTGGCCCACGGTGGCTAACCCACCACTTCTCCACACGGTAGTCTTTACCCATACAGACAGATGCTGTCCCTAAGCTGGTCCCTACCTAGAATTCTCGCACTTTATCAATAAAAGGGATAGTTTGCAGCGGTATACAGGGTGAGTTGAGATCTTGGAAATCTTGGTCATCAACTGTGAGATGTGCGAAAGTGGGTGCCGCTTGGTCTACAGTCTTCAGGAGGAATTTTCTCAGACAAGGGAGGACACAACAAACGAGAAGAGCAAAGATAAAAAGAAAAATTAGTATTGCTATACCAATATGCATTAAAGCTTTTTGCCATCCTGTCATCCAACCAAACCATCTTTCCCAGGGATCTTTTATCCCAGAATTCCTTTTTAGCTCTTCAGAGAGCTCATTTAATTTCTCTATGGCTAAGGTAACTTTACCATTAGGGTCTGTGTTTTCTGGGATGTAAGTACAACATGTCATGGTGTCGGGCAAAATTTTACATACACCTCCTTTTTCAGCTAGAATCATGTCTAAGGCCATTCTATTCTGGAAGGACATTTGAGATGTAGCCTGTAGCTGCTCGGCTAAACCCTGGAGGGCATCCCTGGTGTAATTAACAAAGCGTTGTTGGTTGTAATAAATTTTATTTATCCAATTTAAATTCTTGTTTGCAGTAACTATGGTGAAAAGTGATTCAAATCCTGCAGCAACTTCATCTCTTGCTTTAAATTCATTGGGTACCCCCCTAGGCACCAATGTAAATGTGAGGGTCAAAACTGCCTTTTACTGGGGCTTCGCGCTTTACCTTGGTTGGTGTGTGTTTGGACTCATGTGTGTCAGGGTGTGTGTCAGAGATAATGTGTATAGGCATGATGGCTTTAGCCAGAGTACACTCCCCCCACCATTCCTTGTCCATCCTGGATCTTAACTGTAAATCCCCACACAACCAGTAAATATCCCCCAATGACCTAGTATGGAATTGCAACAGGTACATAGGAACAGTTCTGTAGGTGGCACAATAACCTTTAGAGAAATTACCCAAAAATTTACCAATTCCATCATAATTCGCATAACAGGTGTAATTACCTTTATAAACTGTAACACCGTCTGGGGGTTTGACATCCTTGGCTAAAAGAGGATATTCCACTGTCCATGCTTTGCAGAGGGACCTATTGAAATCGTAGTGGTAGGCAAAAAGACTCAAAACACATTCTTCTATATCTACTGGTAAGGTTAAAGGTACGGTGCCCAGGTGAGGCCGGGCACCACCACACACATAGCATGCGGTTCTGTTATGCTTGTTGGCATTATATTTCATCCATTCTAACCATAGATTAACATCATTAAAACCTGTTTCAGCGGCCATGGTATCTTCAAAAGTGGGGTTAGCTATGGCCATCATGTCTTTAAAGGACTGGATGTGTGGTTTTAATGGATTTGAGACCATATGGGTGGTCCCTTGCCACTCTGAAGAGTTGCACATATCTTTAAGATAGAAATGCCCTAGCTTGTTATAGGAACCTTTCTTCCAATACATTCCCATTACATACTGGTCTGCATCTGTTGGACTGGGATGCTCAATATTTAGGATTAATTTCATTGGTATACCTCCTCCAGGCTTTCTCAGAGTCATTCTTTGGAGAAGGGATCTACCGTGATCATCTACTTTAGATAAGGCACTTTTTGGTTTGTAATCCCAGGCAGGCCCGGCATTCCATCCCGCCGCCCCCCAATGGTTACAATTGTGCCCCCATTGTTTGTCAACTACACAAACATAGGGGTCCTTTGAATGAGGGATATCTCTATAGATATTTTTAATCTGTGATGTAGGGAATGGGCATTCTACGATGTCACAGTAATCAAAAGTATAAGTAGCCACACGGGTAAATGATGAATTGTACCAGAAGGTGTACCCACTGGCATCTTTGGTGATGGCTACTTGCTGGGCCCTAATTAAGCTAATTAAGGAGATAATGTACCAGAGGTACATGGTTGTGCGGTATCTGCTTCCTCTGGGGCAGGAGTCTTCTTGCAATGGGAAGCGTGGATCCAATGTGGCCTGCCGGCCAATTTGACGGAGGTTGCAGTGATCAGGAGAACTTGGAATGGTCCGTCAAATCTTGGTTCCAGGGTATGTTTCCGCACAAATTTCTTGACCAGAACCCAATCTCCGGGAAGCAGGTTGTGGGTACCCGTATCGGATTCTGGATCTGGAATTGAAGAGAAAACTTAGGCATGTATTTTGTTTAAGGCACTTGCAAGTTCAGTTACATAGTCTACTAAAACATCAGTTTGAAGCTGCAACTGTTGCGGGTAATAACAACCTAGTCTGGGTGCAGTCCCAAATAGAATCTCATATGGGGATAGTGAGTGCTTCCCTCTAGGTGTGTGCCTAACGCTGAATAAAGCTATTGGCAAGCTTTCTGGCCAGGGCATCTTTGTTTCTTGTGACATTTTTAGCATTCTGTTTTTTAGGGTGCCATTCATGCGTTCCACTTTGCCACTACTTTGTGGGTGGTAAGGGGTGTGAAAGGCTAGGGTCACCCCCAGAGCAGTCCAAATTTCTTTAGTCACTGTTGCTGTAAAGGCTGGGCCCTGGTCACTTTCAATGACTTCTGGGAGCCCAAATCTACATACAATGTCTGTAAGTAGGCGTCTTGCTGTTGTTTTGGCAGTGATATTAGTCACGGGATAGGCTTCTGGCCAGCCTGAAAACATGTCCACTATTACTAGTGCATATTCATGAGTCCCACTCTTGGGCATTTGTATGTGATCAATTTGAATTCTCTGGAATGGGTACATGGGCTTAGCCAGGTGTTTCAAAGGCACTTTTGTTGGCTTTCCTGGTTGCATTTTGCGCAAATGACACAGGCCCTACATAAGCTATTGATCAATGTTGTGATTCCAGGTGCTTAATAATACTTTTGTATGAGGGCGGCCATTAAGTCTTTTGACAGATGTGCAGGTCCATGTGCCCATTGAACAACTGCTGGATATAAATTCTTAGGAAGGCAGAATCTAAAGTTGTTGTAATATATTCCGTCTTTTAGGACTGCTCCTTTCTTCTTCCATTTCTGGATTTCTTCGGGGGTAATTGCAGCTTGCTGTTCCCGCAAAATTCTCAGGTCAGTAGGAAGGGTCTGCAAGGTAAAAATAGGAATTTCTTCTTGTCTGGACACTTCTTCATCCACTTCCTGCAAATTTCTTGCTGCTTGCTTAGCAGCCTGATCAGCCAAATGGTTGCCCTTTGCTTCATCTGTATCCAACTTCCCATGTGCCTTAACTTTCAAGATGGCCACTTCTTCAGGGAGTAGGAGGGCATCCATTAGTTCCTTGATTGCAGAGCTGTGTTTGACTGGTGTACCGGCAGTGGTAAGAAATCCTCTTGTCTTCCAGATGAGGCCGAAGTCATGTGCCACACCCAGAGCATATCTTGAATCTGTGTAGATGTTGGCAAGTTTTCCTTCGGAGATTTTGCATGCTGAAGTCAGGGCTTGTAATTCATCTTCTTGTGCAGACATTGCTGGTGGTAGAGATGATGATTTGATAACTTCATCTGTTGTGGTCACGGCATATCCTGTGTGGTATTTTCCTTCTTCATCAGCATACCTCGAACCGTCCACAAACAGAGTGAAATCAGGATTTATTAATGGATTCTCATGTACAGTTGGCAGATGTATTGTCTCCATTTTCATCTGTTCAAAACAGTCATGAGGTGTCTCTGTGTCATAATCATTCACTATGACCAGGTCTTGAAATTCGTTTTCCAGGAAATGGCGTGGCCATGCTTCAAGATGGTCAGTTGTTGGGTACTTGGCAATGCCATTTTCCTGTAGCTGTGATTCATCCATGGTGGCCCATAGTTTTGCCATGGGCCCAAGATCATTCCATGATTTTGTTTTCAACTTGGTAACAGGGACATGTGGAATAGCAGTATCCCAATGACGGTACAAGTAATTGAGTTCTGAAGGTAGTTGGATCAGGACCATGCTGTTGCCTTCAGAGTCACAGTAGAAGTCTTGAGCAGTGAGTTTCACCTCCACCCAATGATAGAGCTCATCTTCATAGCAAGGTTCAGGAGTGATGTTTGGCTTGTACCACATGGTACAGAAGGCATATCCTGGACCCTCACAGAGAGGTGTTTGTTCTTTATAAAAGGTTAAATCAGGATGCATTCTCTTGATGGTACCAGTGAGAAGGTAGATGTAGGTTTCATCAATGATAAACCCATAGTGGATACCCCCCTCAGGCAGTGGAAGAAGAGTGGATGGATTAAGAACTTGACATCTTTGAATGGTAATGTTGTCAGGTAGCAGGAGATGACACTGTAGACGTAGGTGTCTGGCGGGAGACACATGCTTGAGCTGAACTTGGTTGATTATGGCAGAAATGTCATGAGGGGCCAAGACAACTAGAGGGTGGCCAAGGACCAGGTCTGCAGTTCTTTCAATAAGTTCTCTTGCAGCAAAAACGGCCCTAAGGCAAGAAGGGGTCCCTCTGGCCACGATGTCCAGCTGGCAGGAGAAAAATCTAATAGGCCTCTGGCGGCCTCTTAAGTCATTTGCTTGGGTAAGGACTCCTGTAGCATGGCCTTGTCTTTCAGAGACAAACAATTTGAAGGGTTTAGTATAGTCTGGTAGGCCCAGAGCAGGAGCAGATGCAATGGCACGTTTTAGTGTATGGAAATTATTCAGTGCTTCATTGGTCAGGCAGAATGGGTCTGACTTGAGTGCATCATAGAGTGGTTGCATAAGCAGAGAGGCTTCTGGGATCCATGCTCGGCAGTAGGAAATGAGGCCTAAGAAGGCATGTAGAGATTTTGAAGTCCTTGGAGGTGGAATATCCAGTACTGCTCTGACTCGGTCCCGAGTGAGATGTCTGGTACCTTGAGATAGACAATGACCAAGGAAGATTACTGTAGGTTGACAGAATTGCAGCTTGAGAAGTGAAGCTTTGCATCCTTGTTCAGCTAGGTAGCAAAGGAGACTAATTGAACATTCTTCAGTTGTGGGTATGTCATCTCCACAGAGCAGTAAATCATCCACATACTGAAGCAGGACAACTTCAGGATGGTCTGCTTGCCATGGATCAAGGATGGAGCACATGGCTTTTGCAAATTGACTTGGAGAGTTTTGTGCCCCTTGGGGCATGACAGTCCATGTATACTGTTGCATTTCATGGGTGAAGGCAAACAGGTATTGGCAAATTGGATCCAGTGGAACACTGAAGAAGGCATTAGCCAGATCAATGACTGTGAAGTATTTTGCTGAGGGTGGGACTCCAGAGAGCAGAGTGTGCGGGTTAGGCACAATAGGGGTGTCCAGGACTGTTGCTTCATTGACTGCACGGAGATCCTGAACCATTCTGTACTTCTCTGGTTCACCTTTTGGAGTTTTCTTCTTCACAGGAAATAATGGGGTGTTACATTTTGATTCACATTTCACGAGAGCACCCTTCTCCAAGAGTGCTTTGATTTGAATTGAAATGGCTGCAGCTTGTGCTGGCTTTAAAGGATATTGTGGTTTTCTTGGTAATTTTGCCCCTGGAATGAGCTTTACCACCACAGGTGGAACTTTTAGGTGGCCTATGGACCATAGTTTTGCAGGTACCCTTGTCTTTAGAGAATCCGGGAAATTGGACCTCGGTTCCTTTGCCTCCCCATGGGGTTCTTCTAAATGGAGCATCAAAGGCAGGGAGCACAAGGCTGAGGTGTCTGATACAGATAGTTGGGCGCCAAATTGATATAGTATAATTTAGAAGTAAACAAATATGTTTAAATGTTCCTGTCCAAATCTGTGTTGATTAAATTGCGTATACGCAGAAGTAAATTCACACTGACACACGGAGTTCAGGTTAAAATAACTTCGAGAAAATTTATTGGCATCTGATTAAAAGCGGTCTCGCAGGCCCTTATAAGAGCGAAATTGCATCATCATTGAATATCAAGATATCAGTAAATAAACATCATTAATTGGATTAATTGTTAAGTGGCTATGTCAATGTCCACCCATCAATATTATTAATTGGCTCAAAAACTAAGTGGTTAGCTAGGTGTTCTCCCACCGAGAGGTGGTATTGTTCTGGACACGGGTGTGGACAGATGGCTCAAGCGCCATCTTTCCCAGCACGAGGCTTACTCGGTGGAAAGGGGGGCTTGGGCGTCATTTTGCGTAGTTAGTGATGTCAGACTCGTGGTCAGGTTCAGGGTTCTTTTATGAATAGAACATTTCATTAGGCCAGCTTTCTCATGACCTTCAGATTATACTTTGTTGCAATTTACAGGAGGCTCAACAATTCCGGGGTTAGTCATGTCTTTATAGAAATTACAGTCTCTATTCATTATACTAAATGCTGTTAGGAAATTCTGTCATGTAATGTAGTCAAAATGGAGGGTCTGTCATAATGTGAGGTTAAGATGGAGTTAGTACAATAATTCAATACAGGTTCAATAAAGATTTTCAATAATTCTACATCAGTCATAACAGCGTGGATTCACAAGTTATAGCAATTGCAGGAATTCAATTCCATGTTTTGGTTCGAACGTATCAAGGTTGCATATGGGTGCATGCCCCACATTCACAGTACATCCTATATAGCTGCAGTGCACCATATGCGATGGCCTCTCGAGATGGGGAGGGAGGGTATGGGAGTGTCTAGCAGAAGCTGTGATTATGCTCCAACAATTTTGGGGGGGTGGGAAGGTCCCCTATTCCATGGTGTAAATCTCTTGCTCCGTTCCTAGATATTGGAGTCCTAATGGGTTCGTCTGAGACTTGGTTACCCCTATGTACCCTGTTCGCTGGGATTGGGGGTGCGGGATCTGCGGGGTGAGAGCCTTGGTGTGGAAACGGCCTATATTTTGAAGGTATCTACACCAGTGGTTCCACGTGGAGGTGTAAATGTGGTAGCTGTTGGATAGGGAGTAGCAGATTTCCTCTAAACTCCTGATTGCCTCTACCTTCTGTATCCAGTCCTGAATGGATAGAGGATTGGGTTGTTTCCACAATACTGGGATGAGTTGATTCACGGCTGTTATGAGATGTAAAAATAGTGGAACCTTTCTTTTAGGTATGTTGTGTGCTCTGTTTGAGCGGGTGTCTAGTTCTGGAAAGACTCCTGGCCATTCCAAACTTATTCCATTTCAGAATTATGGAGGCTGCTGTGCTCTTGGTTACCTTCAATGCAGAGAATAAAAATGTTGTGTGTTCTTCAGTAGATGTGTACCTCAGCCCAACCCCATCTCTAGGCTCTGCAGGTAGTTCCCAAGATCTCATGGATGCATTTACAGCTGTACAGGTCTTACACAAACAGGTGTGTACCGTTCCAAATCATGTCCAATCAAGTGAATTTGCCACAGGTGGATTCCAATCAAAGTGTAAAAACATCTCAAAGAAATGGGATGTATCTAAGCTAACTTCCAAGCAAAGGGTCTGAATACGTGGTATTTTTTATTTTTCTTAATACATTTGCTAAGCTTTCAGATATGTTTTTTTGCTTTGTCATTATAGACTATTGCGTGTAGATTGATGTAAAAACAAACAAACCGATATCTAAACAATTGAAGCATAAGATTGCAACATACAAAAAAATAAAGGGGTCTGAATACTTTCTGAATGCACTTTATATACGAGAGTGAGTTAATGTCCTAATGTGTTTTGCACCCCACCTCCTATAGACTGTAAGTTAATTTGAGCAGGGCCCTCTCTGTAAGTTTTCTTGTAATTGTCCTATTTATAGTTACATCCCCCCTCTCATAATATTGTAAAGCGCTATATAAATGGTGATAATAATATTAAAATATCTGGGGTAAATTTATATTTGTCTCGGTTTCTGTATCTGCTCCTCATGTGCTGACTACAGTTGTTCATGCAGGTCTAACACTGTGATTAAAAGAAATGGAAACTCTACCGGATTACACCAAGGGAACCCCCTAACACCAGGATTAGAGGAATAGTAGTCCTCCCATTTGTTAGATAAAAAGGTACGGATATTAGAGGATAAGTGCACATTTGACGTTGGGATTAGAAGAAATGTGAGTGCCTTGCACTGGTCACCTGCTGGACATTCCAGATTTGTAGTATTACAGCCGGTTTAGTTCTTCAGAAATAAATTACTTTAAAACTGGGGTGTCCAAAATGTACATTCCCAGATGTTTTAAAACTACATCTTCCATGATGCTTTGCCATTCTAAAGCATTCACAAGGCATACAAAGCATCAGCTTCATCTCCGCAACAATACATGTTAATCTAAGGCAAAAGGAAAGGTTTTTTTACTGTAAGAACAATCAGGATGTGGAATTCTCTGCCTGAAGAAGTGGTTTTATCAGAGTGGTTTTGCCTTCGTCTAAGGCAAAGGAAAGGTTTTTTTACTGTAAGAACAATCAGGATGTGGAATTCTCTGCCTGAAGAAGTGGTTTTATCAGAGTCCATACAGATGTTCAAACAGCTACTAGATGCATACTTGCAAAGACAGAATATTCAAGGATATAATCTTTCAATGTAGGGTAATAACTGCTTGATTCAAGGATAAATCTGACTGCCATTCTGGGGTCAATAAGGAATTTTTTGTCCTAGCTTGTTGCAAAATTGTGCTTCAAACTGGGGTTTTTTTTTTTTTGTTTTTTTTTCTCTTTTGGATCAACAGCAAAAAACAGGTGTGAGGAAGGCTGAACTTGATAGACGCAAGTCTCTTTTCAGCTAACTATGTAACTATGTAACTATGTAATTAATTTCACCTCTCCTCTGTCTCCTCCTCTTTCCTCCAGCCTTACATCTTCTCCAAGCCTTATTTACATCTCATTTTGTTGCTTAACATTTCAATTCAATATTACAATGATTACATTTTATTTATAAGGAATGAACACATCTTTGTCTACTTAAAAATTTTCAAAGATACAGAGGTACATTGATATAAAATGTACCTCTAGTGCAAGTTTTGGGTGACCATTGTAGCCATTTCTGGCATTCCTTGCAGATAAGTATTATTATGCACATTTTACATTACCTTTGGGTACCAGGCTGTGTAAGCATTGTATATTTTGTTCCAGTGAATAAACACCTGGAAGCAGCTGTGTTTGTGCCTACAGTGCCACATGCTACCTGTCAATGCAACTGAAACCGACTTAGGATGGCCTTAGGCTGATAATGTACTACCAGGCAATATAATGCAGGAGCACACATAGTCCTGAATAGTTAGAAAGGCAGGCAAGCACCAACAGGAAGCGTAATAGATGCCAAAGTAAGAAAAAAAAAACAGTTTATTTGATCTGTACATATTAATATATTCACAAAGGTCAGAGATCAGGCTCCATGTCAGGTGACCAATGGGCTGTTCCTTGTGGTGTCTTCTTTTTCAGCTTTTCCTACATCCCACTCAGTGACCAGCTCTGATGACACCTCAGTGTAGAGTAAGTCCCGATCCCAGAGTGCATCATCCTACAATTATAGCAGACAGGTCATGTGACTTAAAGTAGGTCATGTGACCCATTCCACTTACGTATTCCTGGTACATATACTACTTACCTCTCTCACTTCTGGTTCTGGAGAGAGCACTTTAGTCAGCAGTTTTAGATCAATATCTCCATCCTAGATAAGACAAAAGTAGGTTAGAGGAAATACATTAAGATTTGAGGTATACACTAAAGGGTGAATTGAAGATTTGAGGTATACACTAAAGGGTGAATTGTCAACAATTTAAAAAAAATATACTTTACATTTTAGACCAAAATAACTTAATTTGAAGAAAAAAAAAAGATCTCCAATTCAACCAGTTAATTTTAGCATATATTGTCTAAAATTCCAAATTCACTTTCAATTTCCTATTGAGAGTTTACGGAGCCTACAGTGATGGAAGAGTACTAAATATTATACCAAGGGGGGATGCAAATTGTTTGCCATTTTTATTGCTCAACACAATTTGGGAAAAAGACAATTAGATTACCATCTATGTTATGTATAATTGATACTGTTAAACTTATGTATTTGAACCCCTTCTGGAGAAATGTAAAATTAATTCATTACCATCATGGGATGTCCTCTGTTTTGATGAAGTTAATATGATATTCTTGTTTGTTTGCTAGTCACTACATTCTATATTTGGAAGCAGTTCATTATTTGAGTAAAAACCTGATGGAGATAGTGGATAGTTCAGGGTTCCAAGAGACAGTGTAATAGGTAATGAGGAGGGTTCAGGGCTCACCAGCGTCTGAAAGGCTGCATGTCTCATGAGATCCTTGTCCAAGTCGATATAGGTCATCACTCTATTGACCTGCACACTAACAGAGAAAGATTACTGGATAGAAAGACCACACTTTCAGTATACTAGACAGAAAGGGAACTGATTTGGTCGTGATGAGATGAAACCGCGCAGTTGGAAGGAATGAACTACATTATGCAAGAAGCAATATAAACAGCGTGGCCTTTATGCAAAGCGTGAGGTTAGAGGAAGAGTAAAAAGAAAGGGGGGAAGAGTGAAAGACAGAGTGAGAAAGTGGGACAGGGAGGCAGAAAAGGAGTGCAGGAGATATAAAAAAAGAGGTCAGAAAAAGGAATGTTTGATCGGAAAGTAACTGGCAAAATGCCAGGAAGAAATAGGTTTGTAGAATGTAGAAATAGAGGCAGAAGGAAACAAAGTAACAGGAAGAGAAAAGAGAACATGGGGCAAAACGGTACAGTGGTAAAAGTAAAAGCAGCACTCTCTGCCCCTCCCCCCCCCCCCCCCCCCTGTAATGGGTATTTCATAGAGACAGAATCTTTATGAAATACTCACATTTGTTGTGTTGGAATTTCACTGAAATACGCACCAGGTCAAAAGATATACAAAGACAGAGTAGGGACTACTTGGTCTCAGTATTTTTCCTAAGCTTGAAAAGGAGAAGTTACCTTTTGTCAAGCTTGTCATTCCAACCCAGCTGTCACCAGTGATGGTTCTAGGGAAAAAGAGCTTTTTCTATGGATAGATCCCGTGGTCTCGCAGGATTTTCCATAGACCTCAATGATGTACTCTCACACATGCGTGAGAGAACAGCTCTGACGTCGGCTCCTGGCAGCTGAAGCACCAGGAGCTGAAGAGCACCAAAATGAAGAGAATGAGGGTGCCCTTGACTGAAGGTTAAGGTAAGTAAAACCTACCTTCCCCTCCCCATTGGTGATGTCACCATCGGGTCTTTAAAAAATTGTACAGAGACCCCAAACAGCGACAAAGCCCCTTTAAGAGCAATTTTTGTGGGTTTGCGGTTTGTGAGTGATGGGTGTGAAAGAAGAGTGCAGTTGAAAGCTGGGTCTGGAGGATGAGCTTTCTCTGCAGAAATAGAGATCAGTTTTGGTACCTGGGAGGTGCAGCAACTTGTAGAGCTAAATCCTCTTCCTGCATTTCCTCCAGGTCTGGAATTACTGGGATATCTGAGGAGGAGAGAAAATACATGCATTGCATGTCTACTGTCTACTTTTACTCTACAGAGACCAGAGAATTATAATGCACTTAGCTAAGACATCATCACTGCTGTCTAATTACAAGGCTATTACAGTCTAGTTCTGATATCACTGCGGTCTAATTACAAGGCTATTACAGTCTAGTTCTGACATCACTGCGGTCTAATTACAAGGCTATTACAGTCTAGTTCTGACATCACTGCGGTCTAATTACAAGGCTATTACAGTCTAGTTCTGACATCACTGCGGTCTAATTACAAGGCTATTACAGTCTAGTTCTGACATCACTGCGGTCTAATTACAAGGCTATTACAGTCTAGTTCTGACATCACTGCGGTCTAATTACAAGGCTATTACAGTCTAGTTCTGACATCACGGCGGTCTAATTATAAGGCTATTAGTCTAGTTCTGACATCACTACTGTCTAATTACAAGGCTATTACAGTCTAGTTCTGACATCACTACTGTCTAATTACAAGGCTATTACAGTCTAGTTCTGACATCACTACTGTCTAATTAACGGGCTATTACAGTCTAGTTCTGACATCACTGCTGTCTAATTATAAGGCTATTAGTCTAGTTCTGACATCACTATTGTCTAATAAGGCTATTACAGTCTAATTCTGACATCACTACTTTCTAATTATAAGGCTATTACTATCTGGTTCTGAAATCACTGCTATCCAATTATAAAGCTATGACCATCCTTTTCTGACATCGGTACTGGTGAATTATAAAGCCATTAACCTGTGTGTACATGTGAAATATAAGTATGTGCGAATACAGGGATGTAAATATAAGGCTGTATTTGTGTGGAGTATTAAGGTGTCAATACAGGGATGTATTAGTGTGGAGTATCAATCACTTTTTTGTAAACACAGGGTTGAGTTTGCACGTTGCATTAATGTGTGTGGGTACAAGGACGAATTAATGTGGAGTAACAGTGTGTGACCACAGGTTGTTGAGCATTAATGTATGTGTGTGGTGTTTTGTAGTAGAAGTATGTATGCTTTACATACACAGAGCACTCTGTTCCAGGTACTCCATCCGATTTACCAGTAGGAGGTAATGTTTACTAGTGGTCTAAATTGTGAGTCATGTTATAGTTGGCACAAACGCCATAAAAAAGCTGATATAATCCTAAATGTTCTACAGAACAAAAAACCTGTTGGAACGGTACCTTACCAGTACAGCTATATCTTGCCCTTTAGCTCCCTCTTCTGTGCAATTCTGATATTGCTTTTTAGACTTCTGTCTTACACAGCAGGTTTGTAGACATTTATTTGGAAACACTACAAATCCTACACATCCTGAGTCTATTTTTCTTGCAGCCCACTGCTTTAATTTTCATGTACTCGTATATATAATCCTATGCTGACACTAAACCTCAATCTTGTATAGCAGCCTTTTCTGATTAACCTATACAGACCCATCATGTCACTACTGCAGTTCTGCTATTATATGCTGTCCTCACACACTGCATTCTATAC
This sequence comes from Pelobates fuscus, assembly GCF_036172605.1. Lineage (NCBI taxonomy): Eukaryota > Metazoa > Chordata > Amphibia > Anura > Pelobatidae > Pelobates > Pelobates fuscus. Next base: position 20,702,777 of record NC_086329.1, on the reverse strand, counting down.
GGTTACTGCTTGTTAAGAGGATCCTCACCTCCTCCTTCATCAGACTCATCATCCAGAGATTTCTGCTTCAGTCGGCTACTGTGGAGAGAATAGGAACCTCATTGCCATGTATATAACGGTGTAATGTACACAAAGCCAACATCTGGAGCTTATTATCAGTTATACAGTTATTTTACAAACAGGATCTCCCATCTGTGTGTTTGTACAGTCTGTAGTACCGTGGTTAATTATGGGTGGAACTTTGACAGACTTAATCATTAGCCCTTTGTTGACACTTACTCTTCTACATCATCAGCTCCTCGTTTCCCAGACCTGCAAGAGGAGACGTAATAACATGTGTCAGTACAGCAATATAACACGCAGGTAATTCGTCTGCAAAGCTAAGACGTAAGTCACATCAGGATTGGTTGAGGGCTGGTTACAGCCTGTGCAATATCCGGCTATATTACAATATGCAATAAGGATGCTTAGTGTCCGGGTAGGTCTGAGATACATAAATGATGTAGAGCCACAATCAGGCAGTTGCCACGGGGAAAGGGTGCGGTGTGCTGGCTTTGTGCTCTAGTTTGACATACAGATATTACTTTGCAAAACCAGTTTACGTCTTACCATTTATGACAAAATCATACGAAATGTAAATCACAACGTTTTAACCACTATGGATCATTGTCAAGCTTGACTTACATAGGAATCCTGGATCATCAGTAAGCTGTAGTGCTTGTAGTGTCCCTTTAAGATGACTTCACAGCAGATTAGTTGTGGATCAGGAGATTAAGTTACAGCGAAGGACTGATTAAGAAACGTCACTCTGTTTCTAACTCTTACCCACAATAATAATTTGTTTCTGTTTATTTTTTTGTAACTCATATACTTTGCCCTAATTAACAAATTATCTTATTCCTTACCTATTTGTATTACTATTGTGTGTGTGTGTGTATTTATTGTAAATTGTGTTAAATCGGTTGACAAAAAGATACACTTGGTGAAAAGACCGTCACCTTTGCTTCTGATTGAATAAAGGATCACTATTTGCGATTAATGGTATCATTGACGATATATTACTTTCCTTACAGATCTTAGTCTGGTTACTTCTCAAACCCAATTTTCCATAACACCCCTCACCAACACTGTATCTACTGAATCACGAAAGACATTATAGATAACATCATTAGTTATGACCAGACCACAAAAACACTTTTACATGTGCCAGACAACCAATCGTCATTCTTCCATACTGGCTGACCTCCGAACACTGTAGGTGCTTCAAATTCCTTACCTTGACTCAAAGAACAAACTGCTACAGTAGACCACTGTAAATATATGTACTAGTGGTCCTTCATAACAACATGAGAACTAAGTCATAAAACCAGCACGAATATTACAATCCTCACGGAGGCAGGGAGAGTGGTTTTGGGGCTTTCAGTTCGTGGACATCAAAACAACTTTGGAACTTTCTCATTTTGGAAGAAAACTAAACACGTTGCTCTTCCATAGTGGAGAAGAAGAAGAAGAAGAAGAAGGGAATGAGGTTTAGGGATCCTTCTTTATAGGAATACGGTGGGAAATATGTCAACATATCAGAAACTACTTGTCTTACAAGTGGAACAAGGAACCCATTGTTTGAACAACTGGGAATCTACATGGAGACATAAGATGTAAAACTATTTTGCAGGTACAAATTCTTAACATTTTATTACTGACACCACTTCAGTTTCACATGACAGCTGCTATTTAGGTGAGAAAATAGAAAAAAAAAGGAATCTCAGGGTTATTTACTAAAACAGGAATTCAAAGTGAGTTTCAAATGAAAAGCCTTAGCAGCTGAACTGGTATAGCTGACTCAGAGAATTTGTAATTTACTTTGAAATCTCACTTTAGTCTTATTTATCTCAAAGCAGACAAACAACAAGGCAAATCGACACACATCTAAGTATGATATAACTCAAGACTGATTTAAATATAGAGTCTTGATGCAGCTGTGACTGATTTGTTTGACAACTTGAAAGCTGCCCACGTACATAGGAAAATGAAGATAAAAAAATACATACATACATACATATATATATATTTTCCTTGGTGATATAATTTGAATATAACAGTGGTTAGTGTTAGGATACACATGCGGATACCAATTATTTTGACAACTTAGTTAGTCTTCTTAAAGCAAACAAATCCATTAGCAGAACCCAAGGTTTGAAACAGTGGGCTCTCCCCGAGTTAAATATGGAGTGAGAAAGTGAAATATTATCGACATTCCGGTTATCTGATTTCTGTAGGTGAAATCACACCGTTACTCACTTTAAAGGCCCAGAAGAGACATCAGCCCATCCTCCCTGCCGTAGAGGTTTAGGGGGCCCCTGGAACAAAAAGTAATGTAAATGACGTAGTAAATTAAACAGAAAGGGAACGGTTTAAATATTTTCCAGGCGGGTTTGTTACATCACACCTGCCCACCATGTAAACTTTAAATGCTCTCGCTGCTTGCTTACCCTTAGGCAAACCTGCCCACCATGCTTGCCATCTCTGTTACCCATGCTTGCTCTCCCTGCAGCAAGCATGCTCCCTTTTCTACTCTCTACCTGAAGCATGCCTTCTACTCTGTATCCGTGCACGCCTGCTCACTGTGCTTGTTCTCCCTATGGCACACTTGCTTTAGAGTACATCTGCACTTCACAAAACACACCTGCTCACCAGGGATAGTACAACCTGGAACACACCAGCTCTCAATTATTGTTTTTTTTTTTGTTTGTTTTAAATTTATTTATTTTTGCAGGGCAGGTAATAATTACAAACTGGCTCCAGGTACCCCAACGGCATTCCTTGAGCTGCATGGCTTATTTAATATTAAGGGTATTGCTAGGCATTGAACATTTTTTAGTATAACAGGTTGAAGAGAAAGTTACATGCTGGCATTACATTCTGGTTATGGTTTGCTGGATACATGCTTAGATGTGGTAGGTATGGCATCACCCCCCATGCTGCATGTGGATGAAGTAAGTAAGGTTATTGCATTATGACAGTTGTCAATGATTGTTAACTCTGCAGCATAATTTCAATGTGACATTATGAACCATGCAGCATAATCTCAACCTTTGATTCCACACGATACCTGCTTCCTAAGCTAAAAAAAATAAATCTAGAAAACCCATTTACATTTACAATGTTGAGGATTCATACATGTGTCTTGAATCTTTTTACATTTCACCACTTGCTCTCTTTAATCACACTACTCAAAAACTGTGTACCTCTTTTCCAGACTGAGAACGAGAAGTATTTTCTTCATCTTGCTGGGTGTCTTGAGAATGTCGTGCTCGACGTCCCATCCTTATCCCCTAAGGGGCAAAAAAATAAATAAATAAGCAAATAGTTTAGAAACTGAAAAAAAAGATTCATCACAACAATCTAAGCTTCATTGTAATTCTCTAACACACTTTGTTTCTTATGTTATAACAGGCTGGCAATAAAATATATTATAATAAAGTATTACAAAATAGTACAATAGACCAGTAATGTTATACACTGATCAGTCACAACATTAAAACCACTGACAGGTGAAGTGAATAACATTGATTTTATTGTTATGATGACATTTGTCAATGGGTGGGATATATCAGGCAGCAAGTCAACAGTCAGTTCTTGAATTTCATGTGTTGGAATCAGGAAAAATGGGCAAGGGAAAAGATCTGAGTGACTTTGACAATGGCCATATAGTGATGGCTAAAGAACTTGGTAAGAACATCTCCAAAATGGCAAGTCTTGTGGGATGTTCCCGGTATGCAGTGGTTTGTACCTCAGAAAATTGATGCACGGAAGGAAAACTGGTAAACCAGAGTCAGGGTCGTGGGTGCCCAAGGCACATTGATGCACATGGGGAGCAAAGGCTAGCCGTGGAGTTCGATCACACAGAAGAGCTACTGTAGCTCAAATTGGTAAAAACAAAACGTAATGTTGGCCATGATAGAAAGGTGTCAGAACGCACAGTGCGAAGTATGGTCTGCGTAGCCACATATTGAAGTCTGTGTTGCAGGTAGTACTTTGCTATATATATAATAATGTAGAAGAACACTCTGGTAGCTAACTCCGGCCCCCCAGATGTTGCTGAACTACAACTCCCATGATTCTCTGGCTATCTATGTAATGCAAAGAATCATGGAAGTTGTAATTCAGCAACATCTGGGGGGCCGGAGTTTGAGGACCCATGCTCTAGACATACAGTGCACCATGCTGGGTGTTATATTAAATACATTATAATAATAATAATGTATAACTCTCTGGTAGTGTTATTATCTAGACATACAGTGCACCATGCTGGATATTATATATAAAATACAATATAATAATAATGTATAACATACTGACTCAGTTTATTATACAGTATATTAGCCTGCTCTATATAATAATAATAATAATAATAATAATGTATAGCTCTCTGGTAGTGTTATTATCTAGACATACAGTGCACCATGCTGGATATTATATATAAAATACAATATAATAATAATGTATAACATACTGACTCCGTTTATTATACAGTATTACAGTATATTAGCCTGCTCTATATAATAATAATAATAATATGGTAATAATGTATAGCTCTCTGGTAGTGACATACAGTGCACCATGCTGGATATTATATATATAATACATTATAATAATAATAATAATTCCCATAGAGGACTTGGTAGAAGGTTTGGAGTTTAGTCTCACCGATCTCCGGGTCTGATTCTCCCCCAGATCCAGGACATCGTCCATCTTGGTGCTTCACTACACTTACTGCTGCCATAGCAACAGGCACCGCCCTCACCGGAAGTAGGACGATGCAGCAAGTCCCGCCCACACAGGGAGGAACTCATGTGAACCGTTCCAGCATGTTAGAGCTGCAGTCATCATTCAGGGTATACAGCCAGTGCCATGTGGGAGCCTGTGTACCCCCTGATGTATACAGTATTCTATGCCATATATTGGCTACTGGGGGTCAAAGTCTCCCCTGCTGTTTGTAGCATTTATTTTAGGAAATCAATTAGGAACAACCCAGGCACCCACACCTTTACAGGCACAAGGTGTCAGTAAGATTGGGGTTTGCTATGATTCTTTTTTCTCTATAGTTCTGCACCTGTTTGTCTCGATAATTTTGCTCCTGGAGCCCACCATTTATGCCCCTCATTGTTACTCCAGACAATCTGCTGTACATCATATCATGACTTTTATGGGAGTTATTGTGTACACTAAAAGCTGCAATCTAATTGAACACCCTGAGTACCATAATCACTGTAGCTCACTGTAGTGGTTATGGTGTTGTTATGGTACTTTTTGCAGTAAACCAAAATGTTTAAATGTCTATCTGTTCCTGTCCAAATCAATAAAATAAATTGCGTATATACGCTGAAGTAATTAAGTCTGACACACAAGGTTCAGGTTAAAATAACTTCGAGAAAATTTATTGGCAAGTGATTAAAAAGCGGACACGCAGGTCCTTTTAAGAGACATTTTACGTCATCATTGCTTATTAGAATATCAGTAAATAAACATCATTAATTGGATTAATTGTCAAGTGTCGGGATTAGTGTCCACCTATCAATATTATTAATTGGCTCAAAAGACTAAGTGGTTAATCCCGTGTCCACCCACCAAGAGGTGGGATTGTTCTGGACACGGGTGGGGGACAAGGGGTCTTGAGCGTCATTTTACACGGTCGGTGATCTCAGGCCTCGTGGCCAGGTGCAAGGTCTCTTATGAATAGAACATTTCATTACTACTGTGTTCGCATGGCCTTCAAATTATACTTTGTTGCAAATCTAAGGAAAAGTCAGCAATTCCTGTGTTAATCATATCTTTATAGAAAATACAGTCTTTGTTCTATTGTATTAGATGTGCTGGGAAATTCTGTCATGTAAGGTGATTTTAAAATGAACAAGTTAGGTTATGAGGACAAAATGGAGGATTGAAGAAGTCAGGTTAGGGGGACAAAATGGAGGATTGTCACAGTATAAAGTTAAAATGGAGTTAGTGCAATAATTGAATACAAATACAATAAGGTTTTTTAAATAATCCCACATCAGTCCCCCCTATGAAATGTTAGATTCTAAGAGATAAAACTTTATTAAGTTAGTACCAGGAAGACGTGTTAACCCAAAGGCACAGAAACCCCGTGGCCGCTAGCTAGGTGTTAATGCAAAGTGCAAGACTGTCCCTAGATCTGACCCTGATAGGCTAACTCATCCGTCAGTATGGCTCTCGAACACTTCACACCCAAGGGTATCCCATGGCAGCTAACCCACCACTTCTCCACATGGGGCCTTTACCATTCACTGACAGATGCTGTCCCTGAGCTAGTCCCTTCCTAGAATTCCTGCACTTTATCAACAAAAGGGATTGTTTGCAGCGGCAGACAGGGTGAGTTGATGTCTTGGAAATCTTGGTCATCAACTTCAAGATGGGCGAAAGTGGGTGCCGCTTGGTCAACAGTCTTCAGGAGGGATTTTCTCAGACATGGGAGAATACAACAAAAGAGAAGAGCAAAGAGAAAAAGAAAAATTAGTATAGCCATACCAATATGCATTAAAGCCTTTTGCCATCCCGTCATCCAGCCAAACCATCTTTCCCAGGGATCTTGTATCCCAGAATTCCTTTTCAACTCTATAGACAGGTCATTTAATTTTTCTATGGCTAATGTAACTTTACCATTAGGGCCTGTGTTTTCTGGGATATAGGTACAACATGTCAAGGTGTCGGGCAAAATTTTACAAACCCCTCCTTTTTCGGCTAAGATCATATCTAGGGCCATTCTATTCTGGAAAGCCATTTGGGATGTGGCCTGCAATTGTTCGGCCAATCCCTGGAGGGCGTCTCTGGTATAATTAACAAAACGCTGTTGATTATAATAAATGTAGTTTATCCAATTTAAATTCTTGTTTGTGGTAACTATGGCAAAAAGTGATTCAAATCCTGCAGCAACTTCATCTCTCGCTTTAAATTCATTGGGCACCCCCCTAGGCACCCCAATGGCATCAATATAAACATGAGGATCAAAACTTCCTTTTACTGGGGCGTCACACTTAACCTTAGTGTGCCTGGACTCATGGGTGACGAGGTGTGTGTCAGAGATGATATGTATAGGCATAATAGCTTTAGCCAAAGTACACTCCCCCCACCATTCCTTGTCCATTCTGGATCTTAGCTGTAAATCCCCACACAACCAGTAGATATCCCCTAATGACCTGGTGTGAAACTGCAACAAGTTCATAGAGACACTCCTGTAGGTAGCACAATACCCCTTAGAGAAGTTACCCAAGAATTTACCAATTCCATCATAATTAGCATAACAAGTGTAATTACCTTTATACACGGTAATACCATCTGGGGGTTTGACATCCTTGGTTAGGAGAGGATACTCCTTTGTCCATGCAATACATATGGACCTGTTAAAATCATAGTGATAGGCAAAAAGGCTTAAAACACATTCCTCTATATCTACTGGCAGGATTAGAGGTACAGTACCCAGGTGAGGCCGGGCACCACCACACACATAGCATGCAGTCTTATTATGCTTATTAGCATTATATTTCATCCATTCTAACCATAAATTTACATCATTAAAACCTGTTTCAGCGGCCATGGTATCTTCAAAGGTGGGGTTAACAATGGCCATCATGTCTTGAAAGGTCTGGATGTGAGGTTTTAATGGGTTAGGGACCATATGGGTGGCCCCTTGCCACTCAGAAGAGTTGCACATATCTTTTAAGAAGAAATGCCCTAATTTACGGTAGGAACCCTTTTTCCAATACATTCCCATCACATACTGGTCTGCATCCGTTGGGCTTGGATGCTCAATGTTAAGGATTAATTTCATTGGTGTACCCCCCCAGGCTTTCTCAAAGTCATTCTCTGGAGAAGGGATCTACCTTGATCATCTACTTTAGATAAGGCACTTTTTGGCTTGTAACCCCAGGCAGGCCCGGCATTCCATCCCGCCGCCCCCCAATGATTACAATTGTGCCCCCATTGCTTGTCAACTACACAAACATATGGATCTTTTGAATGAGGGATATCTCTGTAAATACTCTGGATTTGTGATGTGGGGAACGGGCATTCTACAATATCACAATAGTCAAAGGTGTAAGTAGCCACATGGGTGCATGATGAATTGTACCAGAAGGTATACCCACTAATATCTTTGGTGATGGCTACTTGTTGGGCCTTTATGAGGCTGATTAAGGAGAAGATGTGCCAGAGGTACATGCTTGTGCGGTATCTGCTTCCTCTGGGGCAGGAGATTTCTTGCAGTGGGAAGCGTGGATCCAATTTGGCCTACCGGCCAGTTTGACGGAAGTTGCGGTAATCAGGAGAACTTGGAATGGACCGTCAAATCTTGGTTCCAGGGTATTTTTCCGCACAAACTTCTTGACCAGAACCCAATCTCCGGGGAGCAGGTTATGGGCACCTGTATCCAATTCGGGATCTGGAATTGAAGAGAAAACTTGGGCATGTATTTTGTTTAAGGCACTTGCAAGTTCAGTTACATAATCTACTAAAACATCTGATTGGAGCTGTAACTGCTGCGGATAATAACAACCTAGTCTGGGTGCTGTCCCAAATAGAATCTCATATGGGGACAGTGAATGCTTCCCTCTAGGTGTGTGCCTAACACTAAATAAAGCTATTGACAGGCTTTCTGGCCAGGGCATCTTTGTTTCTTGTGACATTTTTAACATTCTGGCCTTTAGAGTGCCATTCATGCGCTCTACTTTACCACTACTTTGTGGGTGGTAAGGGGTGTGGAAGGCTAAGGTCACCCCTAGAGCAGTCCAAATTTCTTTAGTCACTGTTGCTGTAAAGGCTGGGCCTTGATCACTTTCAATGACTTCTGGGAGTCCGAACCTACATACTATCTCTGTAAGTAGGCGTCTTGCGGTTGTTTTCGCAGTGATATTGGCCACTGGGTAGGCCTCTGGCCATCCTGAGAACATGTCCACTATGACTAGTGCATATTCATGGGGCCCACTCTTGGGCATCTGGATGTGGTCAATTTGAATTCGCTGGAAGGGGTACATGGGCTTTGCCAGGTGTTTTGCAGGCACCTTGATTGGTCTTCCTGGATTGCATTTTGCACAAATGACACAGGCCTTACAGAAGCTGCTGATCAATGTTGTGATTCCGGGTGCTTCATAATACTTCTGTATGAGGGCGGCCATTAATTCCTTTGACAAGTGTGCAGGCCCATGTGCCCATTGGACAACTGCTGGATATAAATTTTTGGGGAGACAGAATTTGAAGTTGTTGTAATATACTCCGTCCTTTTGGACAGCTCCTTTCTTTTTCCATTTCTGGATTTCTTCAGGAGTGACTGCAGCTTGCTGTTCTCGCAAAATTCGCAAATCAGTAGGAAGAGTTTGCAGAGCAAAAATAGGGACTTCTTCTTCTTCTTCTTGTCCGGACACGTCTTCATCCACTTCCTGCAAATCCCTGGCTGCTAGCTTAGCAGCCTGATCAGCCAAATGGTTGCCCATTGCTTCATCTGTATCCAACTTCCCATGGGCCTTTACCTTCAAGACGGCCACTTCTTTAGGGAGTAGGAGGGCATCCATTAGCTCCTTGATTGCAGTACTATGCTTGACTGGCGTACCGGCGGTGGTAAGAAATCCTCTTGTCTTCCAGATTAGGCCGAAGTCATGTGCCACGCCTAGAGCATATCTTGAATCTGTATAGATATTGGCACGTTTTCCTTCGGAAATTTTGCATGCTGAAGTCAGAGCCTGTAATTCAGCTTCTTGCGCAGACATTGCTGGTGGTAAGGATGATGATTTGATAACTTCATCTGTTGTGGTTACGGCATATCCTGTATGGTATCTTCCTTCTTCATCAGCATATCTTGAACCGTCCACAAACAGGGTAAAATCCGGATCTGGTAATGGATTCTCGTGCACGGTTGGTAGGTGCACTGTCTCCATTTTCATCTGTTCAAAACAGTCATGAGGTGTTTCGGGGTCATAATCATTCACTATGACCAGATCTTGAAATTCTTTTTCTAGGAAGTGGCGTGGCCATGCTTCCAGAAGGTCAGTTGTTGGGTATTTGACAATACCATTTTCCTGTAGCTGTTCTTCATCCATGGTGGCCCATAACTTTGCCATGGGCCCAAGATCATTCCATGACTTTGTCTTCAATTTGGTAACAGGAATATGTGGGATAGCAGTATCCCAATGGCGGTAGAGGTAGTTAAGTTGTTGAGGTAGTTGGACCAAGACCATGCTATTGCCTTCAGAGTCACAATAGAAATCTTGAGCAGTGAGCTTAACATCAGTCCAATGGTAGAGCTCATCTTCATAGCAAGGCTCGGGAGTAATGTCTGGTTTGTACCACATGGTACAGAAGGCGTGATCTGGGCCTTCACAGAGAGGCTTTTCACCTTCATAAAATGTCAAATGTGGATGCATGACTTTCTTGATACATCCACAAAGCAGGTAAATGTAGGTTTCATCTGTGATAAATCCATAATAGATACCCCCCTCAGGGAGCGGAAGAAGAGTGGATGGGTTAAGAACTTGACATCTTTGGATGGAAATGTTGTCAGGTAGAAGAAGATGGCACTGGAGGCGTAGGTGTCTGGCTGGAGACACGTGCTTGAGCTGGACTTGGTTGATGATGGCAGAAATGTCATGAGGGGCCAAAACAACCAGGGGGTGGCCAAGGACCAGGTCTGAGGTTCTTTCTATGAGCTCTCTTGCAGCAAAAACAGCCCTGAGACAGGAAGGAGTCCCTCTGGCCACAATGTCCAGTTGACATGAGAAATATCCAATAGGCCTCTGGCGGCCTCTTAAGTCATTAGTTTGGGTGAGAACTCCTGTTGCGTGGCCTTGTCTTTCAGAGACAAATAATTTGAAAGGTTTGGAGTAATCAGGTAGGCCCAAGGCAGGAGCAGAAGCAATGGCACGCTTGAGAGCATTGAAATTGTCCAGAGCTTCATTAGTTAAACAGAAAGGGTCAGACTTAAGTGCGTCATAGAGGGGTTGCATGAGCAGGGAGGCTTCTGGGATCCATGCTCTGCAGTAGGAAATGAGGCCTAGGAAGGCATGGAGAGATTTTGAAGTTCTTGGAGTTGGAATATCCAGTACGGCTCTTACCCGGTCCCGGGTAAGATGTCTGGTACCTTGAGATAGGCAATGTCCAAGGAAAATTACTGAGGGTTGGCAGAACTGTAGCTTGATGAGTGAAGCTTTGCATCCTTGTTCTGCCAAATAACAAAGCAGGCTAATTGAGCACTTTTCAGTAGTGGGTATATCATCTCCACAGAGCAGCAAATCATCCACATACTGAAGCAGAACAACTTCTGGGTGCTCGGCTTGCCATGGGTCAAGGATGGTGGCCATGGCCTTTGCAAATTGACTTGGTGAATTTTGTGCCCCTTGGGGCATGACAGTCCAGGTATACTGTTGCATCTCATGGGTGAAAGCAAACAGGTATTGGCAGGATGGGTCCAGTGGAACACTGAAAAAGGCATTTGCTAGGTCAATGACTGTGAAAAATTTTGCAGATGGTGGGACTCCAGAGAGCAGAGTATGGGGATTTGGTACAAGAGGGGTGTCCAGGACGGTAGCTTCATTAACAGCACGGAGATCCTGAACCATCCTGTACTTCTCTGGCTCACCTTTTGGAGTTTTCTTTTTCACAGGGAATAATGGGGTGTTGCATTCAGATTTGCATTTCACTAGGGCACCCTTCTCCAAGAGTGCCTTGATGTGGGTAGAAATGGCAGCAGCCTGTGCTGGTTTTAATGGATATTGTGGTTTTCTTGGTAATTTAGCCCCTGGAATAAGCTTTACCACCACAGGGGGAACATTTAGGTGACCTATGTCCTCTGGGCCTGAGGACCATAACTTGGCGGGCACCTGTGTTTTTAATGCCTCTGGGAAATTGGACCTTAATTCTGCTGCTTTCTCACAGGGCTTTTCTAAATGCAGCATTAGAGGCAAGGAGCACAAGGCTGAGGTGTCTGATTCAGATAGAGGTGTGGACATTTCTACCTGCCCATCCGGGGTGAAGGTAATGGATGCTTGCAGGCGTGAGAGAACATCAGCACCTAACAGGTTAATTGGGCATGTGGAGGATACCACAAAGCGAGCTAGCAGGCTGGAGCCAACTCGGAGTGGAGTTGTTAAAGGGCTATGTCTTGGCTGGCCATCCACTCCGACACAAGAGACATCAATATTTGACAGAAAGGATGGATCTGGCAGGTCTTGTTCACGGAGAACACTACGGGCTGCACCTGTGTCAACTAGAAAGGTGGTAGGGTGGCCTTCAATGGGCAAAGTCACTGTGGCAAGTGGCCCCCCTTTATCCCCTGTAGACACTGCCATTACAGGGGTTACAGACACAGGCTTGCCAATTTCCTAATCATCGGGTTCCTCAATTATCGGAACCTCTTTTTCGGCCTTAGGGGCCGGGGCAGGCCTGGATGGCTTTCTTGGCTCTCTCTTGGGTTCTGGACAGTCACTTTTAAAATGTCCCTTGGCTTTACAATTAAAGCAGAAACCATCCTCTGGTCTGGTGCCCCTGGGGACAGGGGTACTGCGTGATACCATAAGAGGGGCAGAGCTTGGCCTTCTGGGGGTCTGGGCAGATTCTAAGCCCCTAGCAACTAAAAGTAGGGTATCCAGGGGAACAACCTTATATTCAGGGCGTGCAGCAATGATTCCCTTGCGTATAGAGTCCTTAACACCTTGGACAAACGCACCTGACAGCATTTGTGAATGAATTTTGTCAGTAAGATCAAACCCCAAATCTGTAAACATTTGATACAGTCTTGCATGAAACCTTTCCACTGATTCTCCTTTATCTTGAATAACATCAGTAAGGCCAGCAGCCTGATCTGCAAGTTTGTCCTTAGCCCATTCTTTTAATTGGGTGCAAAAAGTTACTCCAGAGGGGTAATCAACATCACTGTTGAGCTGATCTGTACTGAGGTGTCGGGCCATACTTGGCCAATATGCATCCCCTGCTTTAATAGCACAAATGCTCAATAGATCACGCCATGCGGCTGAATAAGTCTTTTGAATTTGAACTATCCCTCGGTAGAAGGGCATGGGCTGCTTTTCTGGGTCCGGGAGTGATTTCATCAGAGCACTAGCTTGAGTGGGGTTAAAAGCTACATATTTAGGAGGGGCCTGTTCTCCCCGACCCTTGTGGCCGAAGGGATCATCGATAGAACGATGAGATGGGGCTCCCGCAGCAAGTTCCGATGAGACATGGGACACCCTGTCCATCTCGTCATCATCGAATTCTATGATATTGACTCTTCTACGCGGTGCAGGTCCCGCGTGAGGTGAAAGGGTCGGTGGCTGGGAATGAGCCCCAGATGCAGGGGTGGCTAGCGAGTCGTAACCTGGGGACAGGTAGTCGCCGGGAATTACTGGCATCAGGGCTGAACTGGGAGCCGCCATATTGGAGGCGGGGAAAGGAGTTGCTTCAGGATTAAGGGAAGGAGCGGCGGCCATATTTGATATGGGCACTTCCGAGGTAGATTGGGCCGGACTAGGCATGACCGGAACCTGGAGAGTGGCTTGGGGAAAGGGAGGGTAACCGGGGTAGGGCAGGGCCATGGGATATGGGAAGGGGTAGGGCCAGGCAGGGGAGGGCAAAAGAGTAGGGTGGGCAGGTACGGCTAAGGAGGTAGGATATTGGACTGGGGCGGAGCTGGTTATCGGAGGAGACAGGACAGGATTAGTAGGGATGGATGCAGAAAGAGGAGTCGTAGCATGGGAGGGAGGGGTAGTTAGCTGGACGGGTGCTGATGGAAGGGGATTAACCATAGAGAAGGATTGCAGGGAGGAGGCGGCAGATGAGATGTTAGGATTAGGCATGGAAGGAAGCGTGGGGATGGCTGAGGATGATGGGACCGTTAGAGAAAGGGAAGGGGTAAAGAAAGATCCATCAGAATTCAGGACCGGGCAGACAGGGGAGGTGATGGGATGGGATTCGGGAGGATCGGGAGTGGGGAACATAGTCAGCTGGCTATCACCTATGGCTGACTGAACCTTGGGGACGGACATCCCCTGGGCGCCATTTTGGGGCGCTGGCTGAGGGTAAACCCCAGCAACACAATTTTTATGATACACAAACAATTTTACACCTTTGTGATTTACTTCTTCCTCAACCCAACCTTCTAACTGAATAGCCTTCGCTACTCTGTACCATGCTTCAGCAGTCTTTAATAAACCATTATCTGTAAGCTTGCCTTTCATTTCTGCTAGTAACTTGCGCCAACTTTCTGGTTGCAATCTCCCACATGTCGGTACAGCAATTTTACATACTTTTGCAATCTTTTCAACACCTTTAACCATCTCTTCACCCTCTCTGTTCTCTACCAAATCACATGCTAACCAGCCCTTGCTGGGCTTATCTAAATCCTGTCCCATAGTCCCTTTACCCCTATACCAGCGTCCTAGATATAGAGAGAGAGAGGGAAATTTGAACAAGAACGTCTACAATGCTCGACTGCCACCCGAGAATCGTGGGACTTTCTCAGGTGCGTCTTCCCAAAACGTAGACTAGTCACTGAATCCGCCTACCCGGGGTGGTAGACACGGATTGGAGCGAGGTGAGAAGTGTGTGACCAATCACTTCTCTTTTAAGAGGAATGGGAGTGGATAGTATAATAATATAGAAAGTGTAGAAAAGATGAAAGGCAAGGAAAAATCCTTAGAGACAGACACAGGAGTACATGAGACTCCTCATTAAACAACCAAGACAACAATACAGTTGAAATACAGTGCATGCATCACAGTTCAAATAAAATCAACAGTAATTCCTTTCCTTTACTCGTGTGCTTACTCCAAAGTCACCTCCCTCAATCCCGTAGTATCTTACTACCAACGGCCAAGGATAACAGCTAACACCGGTCCGAAATCCATATGCCTCCCTCGTCACAGCAGCCCACTAATGGTGTCTGCGCTACCCTCACCCTTGTAGTGCCCCTATAAAAACCCACTTTATAAGTCCCACTACTCCGTGGTGATGAAGACAGCAATGCCTGCCCGAATTCACACACCACAAAATAAAAATTGGAATAGCTCCAGCTCAGCGCTCAAAGCTGGAGGGTACCACCACTCTGCAAGCAGAGTAACGTGCACAGAGAAGCTAGCAAGGCTATCAAAGTGACACAAGAAGGATCCCCAGGAAACTATGAGTCTACACAATCTCCACAGATCCAACACACCTCTTTTTCCCTACAGCCCCAGCCACGAGGCTCCTAAAAGAGTTAAACAGGAAAAGATGACCCCCAGGAACACATCCACAGGTCAACCCCCCTTTTTCCCTACAACCACAGCACCGTGGTTCCTAAAAGGGGTAAAACAGGCAACAGAAGACCCAGGCAAATCCCCTTAGGTCCACCCCCCCTTTATCCCAAAAAGAGGTAAAATACAAACAGATAAACAGACAAAACAGAAGACCCAGGCAAATCCCCTCAGGTCCACCCCCCTTTATCCCAAAAAGGGGAAAACAAGCAAGACAGAACCCCAGGCAAATCCCCTGCAGGTCCACCCCCCCTTTATCTCAAAATGGGGAAACAGGCAAACAATTCAAACACAATTCAAACACACCCAGGCAACAGATAGACTAAAATGCAGGTAAACAAATGAGTAACGAGACACCGGGCAAGATATTACCTGTCTTTGATGTCCTCCCGGGAAGCAGTCACAGACACGTGGACGGGTCAATCAAAGGGGCCGGAACGTACCGGTGGCTCTGCAGAAGTCTCTACCGTGTATCTGGAGGTGATCAATCTCCCTTCCTTCCCCCTGGATTCCTCCGTCCACCCTTGTCTTCCTTAGGACGGCTCACCGGCCGGACATAGCCCGATGCCCCACGTTGGGCAGCCAAGTTGTTATGGTACTTTTTGCAGTAAACCAAAATGTTTAAATGTCTATCTGTTCCTGTCCAAATCAATAAAATAAATTGCGTATATACGCTGAAGTAATTAAGTCTGACACACAAGGTTCAGGTTAAAATAACTTCGAGAAAATTTATTGGCAAGTGATTAAAAAGCGGACACGCAGGTCCTTTTAAGAGACATTTTACGTCATCATTGCTTATTAGAATATCAGTAAATAAACATCATTAATTGGATTAATTGTCAAGTGTCGGGATTAGTGTCCACCTATCAATATTATTAATTGGCTCAAAAGACTAAGTGGTTAATCCCGTGTCCACCCACCAAGAGGTGGGATTGTTCTGGACACGGGTGGGGGACAAGGGGTCTTGAGCGTCATTTTACACGGTCGGTGATCTCAGGCCTCGTGGCCAGGTGCAAGGTCTCTTATGAATAGAACATTTCATTACTACTGTGTTCGCATGGCCTTCAAATTATACTTTGTTGCAAATCTAAGGAAAAGTCAGCAATTCCTGTGTTAATCATATCTTTATAGAAAATACAGTCTTTGTTCTATTGTATTAGATGTGCTGGGAAATTCTGTCATGTAAGGTGATTTTAAAATGAACAAGTTAGGTTATGAGGACAAAATGGAGGATTGAAGAAGTCAGGTTAGGGGGACAAAATGGAGGATTGTCACAGTATAAAGTTAAAATGGAGTTAGTGCAATAATTGAATACAAATACAATAAGGTTTTTTAAATAATCCCACATCAGTGTCAGGAATGCCCTCTTAGGGTAAGTAGGCAAACTGAGAAGGGGTTTACACAGAGCTACAAACCAGATATATTATCCACACTACAATGTCTATTAATGTAAAATAATCCAGCTCTCCCTGTCTAACTCTATGTCAGGATTACTAGTGTGGTGGAATCTCGGTAAAAATAAATTTAGTAGGCCGAGATTACCACGTGGCATGTGTACGTGCATATGCTGACGTATCGATCAGTTGGTTGCACGAGGCAAGATACGATCAGTAGTGTACGGAGCATGTGCAAGAATACAGGATATAGTATTCCCCCTCCTCCATTGTGCTGGACAAGCCATGCGGTCAAACAGGAAGTTAATTCTTATTTGTGTTGATTGGTTAAGAGAATGTGCGGGTGGAGCTTAATATGGGAGGAGTTATATGCCTATATAAGGAGCCTGCACTATTGTCCGGGGCTCAGAACTTGCTGTATTTTGGTGACATTAGTCCCTCTGAGTCCCGATCGGTGATCCAATAAAGAATCTCTTCCTTCCTGAAGAAACCTGTGTCCATCTCTCTGTGCTTGGCTTCCGTCAGTTTCTCTGGTATCATTTGGTGCATTGGCCGGGAAGCTCATCGTTCAACGGTAGCTGAGAGGCAGAGGCGTGAGACGGTCTATCTTTGCCCACGTTCTCTACGGCTGCACCCCTGAACTTCTGCGTGGACCTCCCTTCGTCTCGGCGCCACTGGGCCGTTGTCCAGGAGATCATCGGCCTCTACGTGAGAAGTGCTGGGGTGTCCCCGTCGATGAGTGTGAACTCAGGTTCAGGAACGAGGAGGTAAGATAACTGCTGTTTTAGACGGCAGGACCCACTAGGGGTATACCGATTGTGCGGTAGGCCCAAAGGGGTTTTGAATCTGTGTATCTGCCCCCTCTGTCGGAGGGAAGGAGCGAAGGCGCACCGCTCGATCGAACGCTCTTTAGTCAGACCGTTTGATTTGGTTAGTCAGGCGGGGTTCTGGTGTAAATAGCCCTAGCCGGACACCGGTGTCTTGTCGTTCGCTAGGTCGGAGGGACCGGGAGACTAAGCGGCGCCTGTGTAAATTCGGTTCGCTAGTTCTCATCCTATCTGGGCTAAGTGGGAAGGCGTGTAAATTTGGAACCCACTAGACTTTTGATAGTGCGACTAAGAGGCGCCTGTGTAAATTCGGTTCTCTAGCTCGCTATATATGTGGTGATTGGGCAGTGTGGCTAACCAAAACGGGTGTATATAGTTTTAGGTAGTCCATTCAAGGTACTGGCCAATAGTTTAGTTGGGAATTGTAAATGTGTTAACGATTGTTTTAGTAAAGTGTATATCTTGTTAGATAGCGCGAGCTCAGCCGTCTAGCGAGAGTGTTAATAGTGTGTTGCTGTATTATAGTGCACGGTACCATAACCCTGTATATTTACTGACACTGTATATAAGTACTAATCATTGTCGTCCATTGCATGTTTAACACCATAACCACTAATAATTGTATTGTGACCTTAACTTGTGCTTTGACCTATGCTAACCGTACTGTAACCGCTATTTGTAAAAGACGATGTTACTGGGGTGTGTTATAGACGGGTAATTCGTATATAGAGAATTATAGCGTGGGTGACTGTATAGTTACGCCAAAGGGCATAATATTGATTATATAGTGACTGGTGTAACAGCTGTGTGTGTACGGGAATTCCCTGAGTGTTTATTGTTATTGTGTACGTTTCACTTGGTAACCGTACCACGTGGTGCTGTTGCCAGAGGAAACGGGTGTGACTGTTGAATAGTACGCGTGTATAGTATTCGTTGTCGACGACGTTCCATTGTTAAGTATGGGTGCGTCGCAGTCAACGATTCCGGATCCCTTAGGTTGTATGGTGAAGAATTTTAAAAAGGGATTCAAAACTTGTGATTTTGGGGTTAAGATGTCTCCTGTACGTTTAGTTACTTTGTGCACTAGGGAGTGGCCTACTTTGGTTGCGGCATGGCCGCCACGTGGCAGTTTGGATCTAACTCTGGTACAGCGCTTACACGTGGCTGTATCAGGTAGGCCTGAACTTTACGGCCAGTTTCCTTATATTGACTGTTGGAGACAGGCCGTAAATGACTCGCCAAAATGGCTCCAGACATGCCACGAGGAGCAGTGTCGCCTCATGGTAGCTAGGACTTGTTCGTCCACTAGGACTGGTGTTAGGCCCATTTTGGACACGCCCCCTGAGTCCGAGATCCCTTTGCCGCCCCCTTACTTTCCGTTAAGAAGAAGTGACGCAAACGCAGGAAGCCCTGCACCCCTCCCCTCATTACCCTCATCCACTTCCGCTTCCTCCTCCAGTACAGGATCCACCCCCCCTCGTACTAAATCTCCCCTTCCGGAACCAGAACCCACCCCCATTAAAAACGAATATCCTGATTTGGCGCCACTTCAGACTTCCGGTCAAGCTTCATCTAGCTCGGCTCGAAGTGTTTTATTTACGACCTTTTCCCAAAACCAACCTCCCACATCCCCATACCCTACCTCTCCCCGACCGGAACCCATGACTGACGCCTCTCTACGTAGCCCCATCCAAACCCGACAGTTGACTGGTGCCCAACAATTAAAGCACTATCAGATGCCTCTTCGCCTAAATCCCGGGTCAGCTTATATCGATGCCGCAGGTCAAATGGCACACGCTGACCCAGTCTTCGTATATGTCCCATTTACCACTACCGACCTTTTAAACTGGAAGACCCATAATTCCTCGTATACTGAGAAACCACAAGCCATGACTGATCTGTTCACCTCAATAGTACAGACGCATAATCCGACATGGGCTGATTGCCAGCAGTTATTAATGACTTTATTTAACAATGAGGAAAGGACAAGAATAAATCAAGCAGCCATTAAAGCATTAGAAGATAGAGCCCGTGCTTTGAACCAAGCTAATCCAGCAGCATGGGCCGCAACACATTATCCCAACACTGATCCCGATTGGAACGTAAATGGTGCTGATATGGTTCAACTCAGAGCCTATAGAGACGCTATAATTGCTGGCATGAAAGCAGGAGGAAAGAAAGCCATTAACATGTCGAAGACAGTTGAGGTGATCCAGAAAAGCGATGAAGCGCCCAGTGTCTTTTATGACCGATTATTGGAGGCATACCGCTTGTATACCCCCTTTAATCCGGAAGACGCAGACAATTCCCGAATGGTTAACTCCGCCTTTGTCAGCCAAGCATACGGAGATATTAAGCGCAAGCTACAAAAGTTAGAAGGGTTTGCAGGTATGTCCATCACCCAACTAATGGAGGTAGCTAATAAGGTTTATATGAACAGGGATACAGAAAGTAAGAAAGAGGAAGAGCGCAAGATGCGTAAAAAGGCTGATATGCTAGCGGTAGCGATCGCAGGCGTAGATAAACGGGGCCCAGATAGAGGCAATAATAGATGGAGTAGGGAGCCTTTGAGTAGGGATCAGTGCGCGTATTGCAGGGAAGAAGGGCATTGGAGGAACGAATGTCCGCAAAGAGAGCAGTACGAGAGAGACCAACCCAGGGCAGGCTACGGAAACTTTAGAGGCAGAGCGAGAGGTAGAGGAGGCCCCGGAGGGAGTAATGGTTATAGAGGGAGTAATGGGAACAGAGGAAGTGTTAGGGAAGACAGGTATATTCCAGCAGCGCAAAGGTCCCGCGATAGAGAAGGTAGGGACTTCGTAGGATTGGCTGACACGGTCATGGAGGACTATTGATACCGACCGGGCTCCATCCCCCTTGGTCGAGCGGAGCCTATGGTCGATGTATCAATAGGGGGAAAAAGGAGTGCGTTCATGATCGACACTGG
Organism: Pelobates fuscus; assembly: GCF_036172605.1. Taxonomy (NCBI): domain Eukaryota; kingdom Metazoa; phylum Chordata; class Amphibia; order Anura; family Pelobatidae; genus Pelobates; species Pelobates fuscus. Next base: position 20,682,322 of record NC_086329.1, on the reverse strand, counting down.
TGCTGAACATTCAGTGGTGACTAATCTAGTTGCTCCTCCATCTGGAAGGACTATTACTGTGATAGGAGCAACTGGAAGAAGTGCTGAAAGACCGGTTCTTAAAAGTCGACTCTGTACATTGGGAGGCCACGTAGTAAAACACCAATTCCTTTATATGCCTGAATGTCCAGTCCAATTGCTGGGACGTGATATGCTATCAAAATTACAAGCGCAGATTACGTTCCTACCAAATGGAACAACATCCTTAAAGTTTAATGGACCTTCAGGTATTATGACTTTATCCGTACCAAAGGAAGAAGAGTGGCGACTTTATACAGTGTTGACTAGCCAAAACCCTAGGAGTGATGAGACATTATTTAACATACCAGGAGTTTGGGCAGAGAACAACCCACCAGGACTGGCCCGCAATATTCCACCTATAAAAATTGAACTAAAACTTGGGGTTTATCCAGTGAGCCTAAGACAATACCACATCCCACAGAAGGCTAAGAAGAACATCCAATCCTATCTGGATAAGTTCATACGGTATGGTATCCTAAAATTCTGTACTTCCCCCTGGAACACCCCATTGCTGCCTGTTCAAAAGCCCGGTACAGATGAGTATCGACCTGTGCAGGACTTGAGAGCAGTCAATGATGCGGTTGTTAGTATACATCCAGTTGTACCCAATCCATATAACCTGCTTGCTTTAATTCCGGGCGGGGCTACTTACTTCACAGTCTTAGATCTCAAAGATGCCTTCTTTTGCCTCCGAATTGCCGCAGAAAGTCAATGTATTTTCGCTTTCCAATGGGAGAACGCTGTAACGGGCTCAAAACGCCAAATGACTTGGACAAGACTGCCCCAAGGGTTTAAAAATTCACCTACCCTATTTGGTTCAGCCCTAAGTCAAGATCTACTGGATTTCGAGTCTATCCCAGGAGAATGTGTATTGTTACAATATGTAGATGACTTGTTGATAGCAGCAGTTACAAAAGAAATCTGTCAGCAAGCAACGCACGATCTACTGCACATTCTCTGGAAGGCAGGATACAAGGTGTCCAGGAAGAAGGCTCAGTTGTGTTTGCCAACTGTCAAGTATCTGGGATTCCATATCTCTGAAGGTCAAAGGATTATGGGGCCAGAGAGAAAAGAAGCTGTCTGCCAAATACCAATACCCAAGAATAGAAGACAAGTGCGAGAATTCTTGGGGGCAGCAGGCTTCTGTAGGATATGGATTCCCAGCTATGCGATACTAGCAAAACCTCTGTACGCAGCTATCAAAGGTACAGAGCACGACCCCTTCTTATGGACCCAAGAACAGCAAACGGCATTTGAAGATGTGAAGAAGGCTTTGATGAGTGCCCCAGCATTAGGTCTACCTGATCACACACGACCATTCTACTTATATGTACACGAGCAAAGAAGAATGGCTGTGGGAGTATTGACACAGTACTTGGGATCATGGCAAAGACCTGTTGCCTACATGTCTAAGCAACTGGATGCAGTGGCCAGCGGACTTCCACCTTGTCTAAGAGCCGTAGCTGCAGCCGCCCTGCTAGTAGCTGAAGCCGATAAACTCACTCTGGGTCAAGAACTTTATGTACGAGTCCCACATGCAGTACAGACGTTGTTGGATTACAAAGGAAATCATTGGTTTAGTAACAGCCGTATGACCAAGTATCAAGCAATGTTGTGTGAAAACCCAAGAGTGCATTTAGAGACTGTAAACACCTTAAATCCAGCTACCCTTTTGCCACAACCTACTGAAAGTCAACATGATTGTTTGGAAGTAATGGATGAAGTATTCTCAAGTAGACCAGATCTTCGTGATTTTCCCATCCAGAACCCCGATGTTCAATATTATACCGACGGCAGTAGTTATGTGAAAGAAGGGATCCGCTATGCAGGATATGCAGTAACAACAATAGACAAGGTGATAGAAGCTCGGCCACTGGCGAAAGGAACATCAGCACAAAAGGCAGAATTAATAGCACTAACACGAGCGTTACAATTGGCTGAAGGTTTAAGAGTGAATATCTATACGGACTCTAAGTATGCGTTTTTAACCACTCATGCCCACGGAGCTTTGTATAAAGAAAGAGGACTACTGAATTCAGAAGGCAAAGAAATCAAGTACGCAGCTGAAATCCTACAACTATTGGAAGCAGTGTGGGAGCCGAAAGAAGTCGGTATCATACATTGTCGAGCGCATCTGAGAGGAGATGGTGATGTAACCAAAGGAAATCGGATGGCAGATAGTGCAGCTAAGCGTGCTGCTGAATCAGGAAGACAGGAGTATGTGGGGCATATAGCTGCTCTAATACCAACCCCACTGTCTCAATGGACTCCAGTTTATACAACTCAAGAAGAGGAGTGGTTAAAGACTGAACCGGGAAAGTATTTGGAGAACAAGTGGTATCAGCTAGAAGATGGAAGAATAGTCATACCAGCATCACTAGCGGTAGAAATTGTCCAAAATTATCACAACGGGACACATTCTGGGAGAGACAGTACTGAAGAATCTCTCAGGAAACATTTCTACATACCAAGATTGTCCAACTTGACTCAGGCCATTGTACGCAGATGTGTAACGTGTGCTAAGAATAATGCAAGACAAGGACCAGTAAAGCCACCAGGAGTCCAGTTTATGGGGGGACTCCCCATGTCCGATCTACAAATAGACTTTACAGTGATGCCTAAATCGGGTGGACATCGTTACCTGCTGGTAATTGTGTGCACCTATTCAGGCTGGGTAGAAGCATGTCCTACTCGTACAGAGAAAGCAGGAGAAGTTGTGAGATTCCTGCTACGAGAAATAATACCCCGATATGGACTACCCTGTTCTATAGGATCGGACAATGGTCCAGCTTTTGTTCACCAGTGCCTACAACAACTGACTCATATGCTTGGTATAAAGTGGAGGCTTCATACTGCATATAGACCCCAGAGTTCTGGTAAGGTAGAGAGAATGAATAGAACTATTAAGAACCAGTTGGCTAAAATGTGTCAGGAAACCCAACTTAAGTGGAACGTTCTCTTACCTATAGCTCTATTGCGAATCCGCAGTACCCCTACCAGAAGGATGGGCCTCTCTCCTTTTGAAATTATGTATGGACGACCACCTCCCGTACTTGGTAACTTAAGGGGGGATTTGAGTCAGTTGGGAGAAGGAATTACTCGGCAGCAGGTTGTAGAGTTGGGTAAGACTATGGAGGAGGTACAGAAATGGGTACAAGATAGATTACCTGTGAATATTTATCCCCCTGTTCATAGTTATCATCCAGGAGACCAAGTGTGGATTAAAGAGTGGAATAATGTACCGTTAGGGCCCAAGTGGAGAGGTCCTTATGTTGTTCTTTTGTCTACCCCTACAGCGATAAAAGTAGCAGAAGTGACTCCGTGGATACATCACTCCAGGGTTAAACCAGCAGCAGTCGATTCTTGGCAAGTTACAGCAGATCCAGAGAATCCCTGCAAGATCCGGTTGAAACGCACTACTCAGTCGGAGTAACGAGGAATTATTGTGGATTACAAATTTTATTGTTACAGGTGTGAGTGAGAAGGCCATAATAAAGCCTGTCCGCTTACCAACACATAGTGTATAAGCCAGGAAAGTCTCGAAGGGACACCTGTGAAGACGAGCAGAACTCCATTCCCTGCAGCCCTCACATCCTGGAAGCTGAGGTTCCATCGCACGGACGAAGACTGAGGATGACGGCGAAAGATGTGCTTTTGATTGTGTTTATTTATATGTGTTTTTATATTCAGGAAGGTAGAGGTACCGACACCCCTAGCTGTGAGGTATGCATTAAGACTACGAGAACAGGTAACCATATTTCCCAAACCCTAATTTGGCATTCACAATACGAGTGTAAAGGAGATGTATCGAGATGTAGATACTTAAATATAGACTATAGTGTGTGCCATTTAGGAGTAGGAGAACCTAAGTGCTTCAGTCCGGAGTATCAACCTCGTACAATTTGGTTGACTCTCAGGAATGGAGATCCTCAGGGGACCCTAATTAATAAGACGGTGTTAGAATCCGTACATTCTTCGGGTGTTCTGCTATTTGATGCGTGTAAAGCGATATCGAGTGGTAGAAAGCCGTGGAATGTATGTGGGGATCTTAGATGGGAGAGGACGTATGGGTCTAATGATAAATATATTTGTCCCAGTAGTAAAAATAAATATGTAAGTCCTAGATGCCCAAATAAAGACTATAACTTTTGCCCATATTGGTCTTGTGTGGGGTGGGCGACTTGGGGACAGACAGTAGATAAAGACATGATAGTGACTAAGTTGCCGACTAGCCCTTATTGTAAGTCTATGGAATGCAACCCAGTCCATATACTTATTAATAACCCCGACAAGTTCCTAGATAAGTATGGCAATTTATTTGGGTTTCAGATATACGGGACGGGTTTAGATCCTGGGACATTATTGTTTATAGGAATAGAGACTGATACGGTATCCTCCCAGACTCATCAAGTATACCATTCCTTTTATGAAGAGATGAGTATAGATAATAAGATCCCCCATAACGCTAAAAACCTGTTCATTGACCTAGCTGAAAGTATTGCCATTAGTCTTAATGTTACCAACTGCTATGTGTGTGGAGGTACTAACATGGGAGACCAATGGCCTTGGGAAGCAAAGGAGGTAATGTCCGGTTCTGAGGCAGTTGACCAACTAATATCTACACAAGCCGATTATCATTTGAGTGTTAGAGGTAAATCTGAGTGGAGATTAAAGACCTCCATCATAGGTTATGTTTGCATAGCAAGGAAAGGAATAATGTATAATACTTCTGTAGGAGAATTAACTTGTCTAGGGCAAAAAGCTTATGATGATGATACAAAGAATACAACTTGGTGGTCGGCTTCAAATGTCTCAGAACCATCTAACCCGTTTGCTAGATACGCCAATTTAAAGGATGTGTGGTTTGATCTATCCATCACATCTACCTGGAGAGCCCCAGCAAATTTGTACTGGATCTGTGGTAAGAAAGCCTATTCGGAGTTGCCACAGGACTGGGAAGGGGCATGTGTGTTGGGTATGCTCAAACCATCCTTCTTCTTGTTACTGATTGAAACAGGTGAGACTTTAGGTGTTAAAGTGTATGATGTGAATCATAGGAAGAAAAGGGGACCCATAGAGATAGGCACCTGGGAAGATAATGAATGGCCTCCCCAGCGTATCATAGATTATTATGGGCCAGCCACGTGGGCTGAGGATGGTACCTTTGGTTATAGAACCCCTATTTATATGCTCAACCGCATTATAAGATTACAGGCGGTGGTTGAGATTATCACTAACGAAACATCACAAGCGCTCAATCTTCTAGCGAAGCATAACACCAGGATGAGGACAGCAGTCTACCAAAATAGATTAGCCTTGGATTACCTTTTGGCAGTAGAGGGAGGTGTATGTGGGAAGTTTAACCTAAGCAATTGCTGTCTTCAAATAGACGACGAAGGGCAAGCAATAGCTGAGCTTACTAGCCATATGGTTAAACTAGCGCATGTGCCTACTCAGGTATGGAAAGGGTACAATCCAAGTAGTTGGTTTGGTAGCTGGTATGAGTGGTTTGGAGGGCTTAAGGCAGTGGTAGGTGGAGTCCTACTGATTTTACTGTTGTGTCTACTCCTACCGTGTCTTATACCCTTAGTAGTTAGGTCTGTGCAAAGCCTGATAGGAAGTATAGCAGAGAGGAAGGCTGCTGCACAGATAATGGCGATATATAAGTATAAGGCTCTAGATCAAGGAGAACCAATGCAGGAAGATGAGTGTTAAAAGATTCACATCATAAGATAAGTCTGGTCTGGTTCAAGGTAACTTGCGGTGTAAGCAAAACTAAGGTTATGTGATGCCTCAAGTAATTGTAAAATATCAAGAGGCATCAAAGGGGGGAATGTGGTGGAATCTCGGTAAAAATAAATTTAGTAGGCCGAGATTACCACGTGGCATGTGTACGTGCATATGCTGACGTATCGACCAGTTGGTTGCACGAGGCAAGATACGATCAGTAGTGTACGGAGCATGTGCAAGAATACAGGATATAGTATTCCCCCTCCTCCATTGTGCTGGACAAGCCATGCGGTCAAACAGGAAGTTAATTCTTATTTGTGTTGATTGGTTAAGAGAATGTGCGGGTGGAGCTTAATATGGGAGGAGTTATATGCCTATATAAGGAGCCTGCACTATTGTCCGGGGCTCAGAACTTGCTGTATTTTGGTGACATTAGTCCCTCTGAGTCCCGATCGGTGATCCAATAAAGAATCTCTTCCTTCCTGAAGAAACCTGTGTCCATCTCTCTGTGCTTGGCTTCCGTCAGTTTCTCCGGTATCACTAGCTGATCCAGCACGCTGAAATAGTATCACACCTATGACTTAGGATAACGTCTAACTGGACCTTAGAATGGCCGGACTTAACGTATCTGGGAATAGTCAAAATACTTGCCGAGGTCAGGGACACAGAATGAGCAGAGTAAATGATGAGAACCGCACTCAGTCCCAACGGCCAAGGGTGCTCCAGAGCAGGACCAGCAATCCCAGTACAATAATCCAAGAAGAAAAAACTCACAGGCACTCCAACTTCAAGCCGCAGGCAGATTTATTATGACAGAAAGGTCAAGCTTTCCGGTCGAAACGTTGCGTTGCATTCTGTCATAATAAATCTGCTTGCGGCTTGAAGTTGGAGTGCCTGTGAGTTTTTTCTTCAGGGACACAGAATGAGACACAACGATTAGGAAAAGCCAAAAGTCAAGGATACCAGAAATCAGGGAAGTCAAAGTCAAAAAACAGAAAAACACAATCAGGAACACACTGTCGGATAACCATCTAAAGCAGGGGTTCTCAACCTTGAGGGCAAGGTTGAGAACCCCTGATCTAAAGGAAACCACGACAGGGCACTGATCAAAAGGTAATTTGGGTTTAAATAACCCTCCTAGGCTGTAATTGCCATCTTTAATGTGGGCAAAGGCTATATCCCCATTAAAACTTGAACCGCAGCGGCCAGCGTCTCTAGGAACACCGCAGACGCTTGGGAACGGGACAGAAGGAGGTCGGGTAGCGGTTTGACACGAGCAAGGTAAGTATTTATTATTTCTATTGGCGTGACCGCTGTGTTTCTGTGCGGCCACGCCGACAGGATCCCTCGGAACCGTGACACTCTAGCCCACTCTGAGTCTCTAGCTCTCACTTTACTGATGTGATGTTCAGTTATGATCCTGCCAGGACAATTTGAGCTTTCTAGTAAATACAGGTTTCCCAATCATTCCGATTTCGGTGGGACAGTCCTAATTGTAGGGTCCTGTCCGCATCCGGTTTGTTCCCTGGTTCTAACTTTTAGGGACACAAGTAAATTTCCCCCAGAAACATACTGCGAGCACATTATTTTAAATGTTGACACTACAATCAGAGCAGTGGCACAATGCAGAGAGCACTAATACCGTGCTCCATGCATGATACGACCACAGTGGACCGGCCTGCTTAATTGGCAGGCAGCCTGGTGTACATTAAATGCTAGATTGACCTGTCAGGACCTTTGGGTGGAGCTTGCGACATGATTTGTGGCACTGGCCTGCCCTTAATAACCCTCTTACCCAATTCATGGTACCCTGATGCTGTGACCTATGTAAATGTTGCTGCTGTTATTAAACATGTCAGTCGACTCACTATTAACAAAACTCCAGCTGATAATATGATCAATCTGCAGTGGTAATATGGAGCTAAGAAGTAGCAACAATCATTACAGGTTGAAACAGGAATCAGTCCTCAGAGTCACAGCTCCAGTCTGTAGTGTGAAGATTCACAAATGTTCAACTAGCTGCACCATAAGTGTCTGAGGTCTCAGCTGCAGGACCACAGATACTTTGAAGAAGGTAGTGGGCATGGGCACTTGGCACCGGAGCCTACATTATGTGATAGGCAGTAGGAGTTGTTAAAACTATTAGTGATATGCAGCAAAAATGCTGTCTTTTAGAAATGTCTTCCATTTTCCCTCCTATGTAATACATTATATATTTTTAATACATTCCCTTGCTGAATTGGACCTCAGACACTGAGGCTATTGGGGAAAAGAAAAAGATAATGTTTTACATATACATATTTGGAAGGGGCCAGGAGCAGCAGTACTCTGCGCTACTACCATATTTCCAAGATGGCTACTTCCTTCCCTATCTACACTATAATCCCACCCCTGGTGCGGTGAGCCAATAATGGACGGTTAATAGAGAGACCAATAGTATGCCTCCACAAATGGACAGCTAGCTCTCCTGTCCCAATGGAAACTCATATGGAGGCACCTGAAATTCCTTCTTAAAGGAGGCTAGCCATGTGCACAACCTGCTGGAAGAGGGCAGATTTCAAATATGTCCTATTTTCCACTTGCACAGTTGCTCTCCAGAAAGCTTCTCAGGACAACCACCAATCAGGGCAGGGGCCATGTATTACAGAAACCTATTACAGAACCAAAGAGACACAGATAATTTTTTGACACACCCACACATAGGTATCGGATGGAGTATGTTAACCCCTTAAGGACACATGACGTGTGACATGTCATGATTCCCTTTTATTCCAGAAGTTTGGTCCTTAAGGGGTTAATGTACTTTTTTGCCATATGGTTTAGTTTACACCCACCCACTAGAAAAAAAAAAAATACATTAGTGGTCCTAAACTTTTGCAGATTTTTTTTTTTTTTTTACATATAAACTTGTGGGATGCTTACCCAGTTGCCCCTATGTACAAGCCTCCACTGGGTATGGATAAGCTATAAAAAGATAAGACAGCATTGTGTGTGCATGCCTTCCTGTGGTGGAATCTCGGTAAAAATAAATTTAGTAGGCCGAGATTACCACGTGGCATGTGTACGTGCATATGCTGACGTATCGATCAGTTGGTTGCACGAGGCAAGATACGATCAGTAGTGTACGGAGCATGTGCAAGAATACAGGATGTAGTATTCCCCCTCCTCCATTGTGCTGGACAAGCCATGCGGTCAAACAGGAAGTTAATTCTTATTTGTGTTGATTGGTTAAGAGAATGTGCGGGTGGAGCTTAATATGGGAGGAGTTATGTGCCTATATAAGGAGCCTGCACTATTGTCCGGGGCTCAGAACTTGCTGTATTTTGGTGACATTAGTCCCTCTGAGTCCCGATCGGTGATCCAATAAAGAATCTCTTCCTTCCTGAAGAAACCTGTGTCCATCTCTCTGTGCTTGGCTTCCGTCAGTTTCTCCGGTATCATTTGGTGCATTGGCCGGGAAGCTCATCGTTCAACGGTAGCTGAGAGGCAGAGGCGTGAGACGGTCTATCTTTGCCCACGTTCTCTACGGCTGCACCCCTGAACTTCTGCGTGGACCTCCCTTCGTCTCGGCGCCACTGGTCTGTTGTCCAGGAGATCATCGGCCTCTACGTGAGAAGTGCTGGGGTGTCCCCGTCGATGAGTGTGAACTCAGGTTCAGGAACGAGGAGGTAAGACAACTGCTGTTTTAGACGGCAGGACCCACTAGGGGTATACCGATTGTGCGGTAGGCCCAAAGGGGTTTTGAATCTGTGTATCTGCCCCCTCTGTCGGAGGGAAGGAGCGAAGGCGCACCGCTCGATCGAACGCTCTTTAGTCAGACCGTTTGATTTGGTTAGTCAGGCGGGGCTCTGGTGTAAATAGCCCTAGCCGGACACCGGTGTCTTGTCTAGACTAGCGTTCTAGGGTGTATATTTTGTTCGCTAGGTCGGAGGGACCGGGAGACTAAGCGGCGTCTGTGTAAATTCGGTTCGCTAGTTCTCATCCTATCTGGGCTAAGTGGGAAGGCGTGTAAATTTGGAACCCACTAGACTTTTGATAGTGCGACTAAGAGGCGTCTGTGTAAATTCGGTCCTCTAGCTCGCTATATATGTGGTGATTGGGCAGTGTGGCTAACCAAAACGTATGTAGATTGTTTTTAGGTAGTCCATTCAAGGTACTGGCCAATAGTTTAGTTGGGAATTGTAAATGTGTTAACGATTGTTTAGTAAAGTGTATATCTTGTTAGATAGCGCGAGCTCAGCCGTCTAGCGAGAGTGTTAATAGTGTGTTGCTGTATTATAGTGCACGGTACCATAACCCTGTATATTTACTGACACTGTATATAAGTACTAATCATTGTCGTCTATTGCATGTTTAACATCATAACCACTAATAATTGTATTGTGACCTTAACTTGTGCTTTGACCTATGCTAACCGTACTGTAACCGCTATTTGTAAAAGACGATGTTACTGGGGTGTGTTATAGACGGGTAATTCGTATATAGAGAATTATAGCGTGGGTGACTGTATAGTTACGCCAAAGGGCATAATATTGATTATCTAGTGACTGGTGTAACAGCTGTGTGTGTACGGGAATTCCCTGAGTGTTTATTGTTATTGTGTACGTTTCACTTGGTAACCGTACCACGTGGTGCTGTTGCCAGAGGAAACGGGTGTGACTGTTGAATAGTACGCGTGTATAGTATTCGTTGTCGACGACGTTCCATTGTTAAGTATGGGTGCGTCGCAGTCAACGATTCCGGATCCCTTAGGTTGTATGGTGAAGAATTTTAAAAAGGGATTCAAAACTTGTGATTTTGGGGTTAAAATGTCTCCTGTACGTTTGGTCACTTTGTGTACTAGGGAGTGGCCTACTTTGGTTGCGGCATGGCCGCCACGTGGCGGTTTGGATCCAACTCTGGTACAGCGCTTACACGTGGCTGTATCAGGTAGGCCTGAACAGTTTCCTTATGTTGATTGTTGGAGACAGGCCGTAAATGACTCGCCAAAATGGCTCCGGACATGCCACGAGGAGCAGTGTCGCCTCATGGTAGCTAGGACTTGTTCGTCCACTAGGACTGGTGCTAGGCCCATTTTGGACACGCCCCCTGAGTCCGAGATCCCTTTGCCGCCCCCTTACTTTCCGTTAAGAGGAAGTGACGCAAACGCAGGAAGTCCTGCAGCCCTCCCCTCATTACCCCCATCCACTTCCGCTTCCTCCTCCAGTATAGGATCCACCCCCCCTCGTACTAAATCTCCCCTTCCGGAATCAGAACCAACCCCCATTAAAAACGAATATCCTGATTTGGCGCCACTTCAGACTTCCGGTCAAGCTTCATCTAGCTCGGCTCGAAGTGTTTTATTTACCACCTTTTCCCAAAACCAAGCTCCCATATCCCCATACCCTATTTCTCCCCGACTGGAACCTATGACTGACGCCCCTCCACGTAGCCCCATACAGACCCGACAGTTGACCGGTGCCCAACAATTAAGACACTATCAGATGCCTCTTCGTCTGAATCCTGGGCCAGCCTATATCGATGCCGCAGGCCAAATGGCACATGCTGACCCAGTCTTTGTATACGTCCCATTCACGACAACCGATCTTTTAAACTGGAAGACCCACAATTCCTCGTATACTGAGAAACCACAAGCTATGACTGATCTGTTCACCTCAATAGTACAGACACATAACCCGACATGGGCTGATTGCCAGCAGTTATTAATGACTTTATTTAACAATGAGGAAAGGACAAGAATAAATCAAGCAGCCATTAAAGCACTAGAGGATAAAGCCCGTACTTTAAACCAAGCCAATCCATCAGCATGGGCCGCAACACATTATCCCAACACCGATCCCGATTGGAACGTAAATGGTGCTGATATGGCTCAACTCAGAGCCTATAGAGACGCTATAATTGCTGGCATGAAAGCCGGAGGAAAGAAAGCCATTAACATGTCGAAGACAGTTGAGGTGATTCAGAAAAGCGATGAAGCGCCCAGTGTCTTTTATGACCGATTATTGGAGGCATACCGCTTGTATACCCCCTTTAATCCGGAAGACGCAGATAATTCCCGAATGGTGAACTCCGCCTTTGTCAGCCAAGCTTACGGAGATATTAAGCGCAAGCTACAAAAGTTAGAAGGGTTTGCAGGTATGTCAATCACCCAACTAATGGAGGTAGCGAATAAGGTTTATATGAATAGGGAAACAGAAAGTAAGAAAGAGGAAGAGCGCAAGATGCGTAAGAAGGCTGATATGCTAGCGGTAGCGATCGCAGGCGTAGATAGACGGGGCCCAGATAGAGGCGATAGTAGATGGAATGAGGAACCTCTAAGTAGAAATCAGTGCGCATACTGTAGGGAAGAAGGGCATTGGAGAAATGAGTGTCCTCGAAGAGAACAGTGTGAGAAAGAAAGACCTAGGATAGGTTATGGAAACTTTAGAGGCAGAGCGAGAGGTAGAGGAGGCCCCGGAGGGAGTAATGGTTATAGAGGGAGTAATGGGAACAGAGGAAGTGTTAGGGAAGACAGGTATATTCCAGCAGCGCAAAGGTCCCGCGATAGAGAAGGTAGGGACTTCGTAGGATTGGCTGACACGGTCATGGAGGACTATTGATACCGACCGGGCTCCATCCCCCTTGGTCGAGCGGAGCCTATGGTCGATGTATCAATAGGGGGGAAAGGAGTGCGTTCATGATCGACACTGGTGCTGAACATTCAGTGGTGACTAATCTAGTTGCTCCTCCATCTGGAAGGACTATTACTGTGATAGGAGCAACCGGAAGAAGTGCTGAAAAACCGGTTCTTAAAAGTCGACTCTGTACATTGGGAGGCCACGTAGTAAAACATCAATTCCTTTATATGCCTGAATGTCCAGTCCAATTGCTGGGACGTGATATGCTATCAAAATTACAAGCGCAGATTACGTTCCTACCAAATGGAACAACATCCTTAAAGTTTAATGGACCTTCAGGTATCATGACATTATCCGTACCAAAGGAAGAAGAGTGGCGACTTTATACAGCGTTGACTAGCCAAAACCCTAGGAGTGATGAGACATTATTTAATATACCAGGAGTTTGGGCAGAGAACAACCCACCAGGACTGGCCCGCAATATTCCACCTATAAAAATTGAACTAAAACATGGGGTTTATCCAGTGAGCCTAAGACAATACCACATCCGCAGAAGGCTAAGAAGAACATCCAATCCTATCTGGATAAGTTCATACGGTATGGTATCCTAAAATTCTGTACTTCCCCCTGGAACACCCCATTGCTGCCTGTTCAAAAGCCCGGTACAGATGAGTATCGACCTGTGCAGGACTTGAGAGCAGTCAATGATGCGGTTGTTAGTATACATCCAGTTGTACCCAATCCATATAACCTGCTTGCTTTAATTCCGGGCGGGGCTACTTACTTTACAGTCTTAGACCTCAAAGATGCCTTCTTGGACAAGACTGCCCCAAGGGTTTAAAAATTCACCTACCCTATTTGGTTCAGCCCTAAGTCAAGATCTACTGGATTTCGAGTCCATCCCAGGAGAGTGTGTATTGTTACAATATGTAGATGACTTGTTGATAGCAGCAGTTACAAAAGAAATCTGTCAGCAAGCAACGCACGATCTACTGCACATTCTCTGGAAAGCAGGATACAAGGTGTCTAGAAAGAAAGCTCAGTTGTGTTTGCCAACTGTCAAATATCTGGGATTCCATATCTCTGAAGGTCAAAGAATTATGGGGCCAGAGAGAAAAGAAGCTGTCTGCCAAATACCAATACCCAAGAATAGAAGACAAGTGCGAGAATTCTTGGGGGCAGCAGGCTTCTGTAGGATATGGATTCCCAGCTATGCGATACTGGCAAAACCTCTGTACGCAGCTATCAAAGGTACAGAGCACGACCCCTTCTTATGGACCCAAGAACAGCAAACGGCATTTGAAGATGTGAAGAAGGCTTTGATGAGTGCCCCAGCATTAGGTCTACCTGATCACACACGACCATTCTACTTATATGTACACGAGCAAAGAAGAATGGCTGTGGGAGTATTGACACAGTACTTGGGATCATGGCAAAGACCTGTTGCCTACATGTCTAAGCAATTGGATGCAGTGGCCAGCGGACTTCCACCTTGTCTAAGAGCAGTAGCTGCAGCCGCCCTGCTAGTAGCTGAAGCCGATAAACTCACTCTGGGTCAAGAACTTTATGTACGAGTCCCACATGCAGTACAGACGTTGTTGGATTACAAAGGAAATCATTGGTTTAGTAACAGCCGTATGACCAAGTATCAAGCAATGTTGTGTGAAAACCCCAGAGTGCATTTAGAGACTGTAAACACCTTAAATCCAGCTACCCTTTTGCCACAACCTACTGAAAGTCAACATGATTGTTTGGAAGTAATGGATGAAGTATTCTCAAGTAGACCAGATCTTCGTGATTTTCCCATCCAGAACCCCGATGTTCAATATTACACCGACGGCAGTAGTTATGTGAAAGAAGGGATCCGCTATGCAGGATATGCAGTAACAACAATAGACAAGGTGATAGAAGCTCGGCCACTGGCGAAAGGAACATCAGCACAAAAGGCAGAATTAATAGCACTAACACGAGCGTTACAATTGGCTGAAGGTTTAAGAGTGAATATCTATACGGACTCTAAGTATGCGTTTTTAACCACTCATGCCCACGGAGCTTTGTATAAAGAAAGAGGACTACTGAATTCAGAAGGAAAAGAAATCAAATACGCAGCTGAAATCCTACAACTATTGGAAGCAGTGTGGGAGCCGAAAGAAGTCGGTATCATACATTGCCGAGCGCATCTGAGAGGAGATGGTGATGTAACCAAGGGAAACCGGATGGCAGATAGTGCAGCTAAGCGTGCTGCTGAATCAGGAAGACAGGAGTATGTGGGGCATATAGCTGCTCTTATACCAACTCCATTGTCCCAATGGACTCCAGTTTATACAGCTCAAGAAGAGGAGTGGTTAAAGACTGAACCAGGAAAGTATTTGGAGAACAAGTGGTATCAGCTAGAAGATGGAAGAATAGTCATACCAGCATCACTAGCGGTAGAAATTGTCCAAAATTATCATAACGGGACACATTCTGGGAGAGACAGTACTGAAGAATCTCTCAGAAAACATTTCTACATACCAAGATTGTCCAACTTGACTCAGGCCATTGTACGAAGATGTGTAACGTGTGCTAAAAATAATGCAAGACAAGGACCAGTAAAGCCACCAGGAGTCCAGTTTATGGGGGGACTCCCCATGTCCGATCTACAAATAGACTTTACAGTGATGCCTAAATCGGGTGGACATCGTTACCTGTTGGTAATTGTGTGTACCTATTCAGGCTGGGTAGAAGCATGTCCTACTCGTACAGAGAAAGCAGGAGAAGTTGTAAGATTCCTGCTACGAGAAATAATACCCCGATATGGACTACCCTGTTCTATAGGATCGGACAATGGTCCAGCTTTTGTTCATCAGTGCCTACAACAACTGACTCATATGCTTGGTATAAAGTGGAGGCTTCATACTGCATATAGACCCCAGAGTTCTGGTAAGGTAGAGAGAATGAATAGAACTATAAAGAACCAGTTGGCTAAAATGTGTCAGGAAACCCAACTTAAGTGGAACGTTCTCTTACCCATAGCTCTATTGCGAATCCGCAGTACCCCTACCAGAAGGATGGGTCTCTCTCCTTTTGAAATTATGTATGGGCGACCACCTCCCGTACTTGGTAACTTAAGGGGGGATTTGAGTCAGTTGGGAGAAGGAATTACCCGGCAGCAGGTTGTAGAGTTGGGTAAGACTATGGAGGAGGTACAGAAATGGGTACAAGATAGATTACCTGTGAATATTTATCCCCCTGTTCATAATTATCATCCAGGAGATCAAGTGTGGATTAAAGAGTGGAATAATGTACCGTTAGGGCCCAAGTGGAGAGGTCCTTATGTTGTTCTTTTGTCTACCCCTACAGCGATAAAAGTAGCCGAAGTGACTCCGTGGATACATCACTCCAGGGTTAAACCAGCAGCAGTCGATTCTTGGCAAGTTACAGCAGATCCAGAGAATCCCTGCAAGATCCGGTTAAAACGCACTACTCAGTCGGAGTAACGAGGAATCGTGTGGATTACAAATTTTATTGTTACAGGGATTTGGTGCGTGAGTGAGAAGGCCATAATAAAGCCTGTCCGCTTACCAACACATAGTATATAAGCCAGGAAAGTCTCAAAGGGACACCTGTGAAGACGAGCAGAACTCCATTCCCTGCAGCCCTCACATCCTGGAAGCTGAGGCGCCTTCGCACGGACGAAGACTGAGGATGACGGCGAAAGATGTGCTTTTGATAGTGTTTATTTATATGTGTTTTTATATTCAGGAAGGTAGAGGTACCGACACTCCTAGCTGTGAGGTATACATTAAGACTACGAGAACAGGTAACCATATTTCCCAAACCCTAATCTGGCATTCACAATACGAGTGTAAAGGAGATGTATCGAGATGTAGATACTTAAATATAGACTATAGTGTGTGCCATTTAGGAGTAGGAGAACCTAAGTGCTTCAGTCCGGAGTATCAACCTCGTACAATTTGGTTGACTCTCAGGAATGGAGATCCTCAGGGGACCCTAATTAATAAGACGGTGTTAGAATCCGTACATTCTTCGGGTGTTCTGCTATTTGATGCGTGTAAAGCAATATCGAGTGGTAGAAAGCCGTGGAATGTATGTGGGGATCTTAGATGGGAGAGGACGTATGGGTCTAATGATAAATATATTTGTCCCAGTAGTAAAAATAAATATGTGAGTCCTAGATGCCCAAATAAAGACTATAACTTTTGCCCATATTGGTCTTGTGTGGGGTGGGCGACTTGGGGACAGACAGTAGACAAAGACATGATAGTGACTAAGTTGCCGACTAGCCCATATTGTAAGTCTAGGGAATGTAATCCCATCCATATACTTATAAATAACCCCGATAAGTTCTTAGACAAATATGGCAATTTATTTGGGTTTCAGATATACGGGACGGGTTTAGATCCTGGGACATTATTGTTTATAGGGATAGAGACTGATACGGTATCCTCCCAAACTCATCAAGTATACCATTCCTTTTATGAAGAGATGAGTATAGATAATAAGATCCCCCATAATGCTAAAAACCTGTTCATCGATTTAGCCGAAAGTATTGCCGGTAGTCTTAATGTTACCAACTGCTATGTGTGTGGAGGTACTAACATGGGAGACCAATGGCCTTGGGAAGCAAAGGAGGTAATGTCCGGTTCTGAGGCAGTTGACCAATTAATATCTACACAAGCCGATTATCATATGAGTGTTAGAGGTAAATCTGAGTGGAGATTAAAGACCTCCATCATAGGTTATGTTTGCATAGCAAGGAAAGGAATAATGTATAACACTTCTGTAGGAGAATTAACTTGTCTAGGGCAAAAAGCTTATGATGATGATACAAAGAATACAACTTGGTGGTCGGCTTCAAATGTCTCAGAACCATCTAACCCGTTTGCTAGATACGCCAATTTAAAGGATGTGTGGTTTGATTTATCCATCGCATCTACCTGGAGAGCCCCAGCAAATTTGTACTGGATCTGTGGTAAGAAAGCCTATTCGGAGTTGCCACAGGACTGGGAAGGGGCATGTGTGTTGGGTATGCTCAAACCATCCTTCTTCTTGTTACCGATTGAAACAGGTGAGACTTTAGGTGTTAAAGTGTATGATGTGAATCATAGGAAGAAAAGGGGACCCATAGAGATAGGCACCTGGGAAGATAATGAATGGCCTCCCCAGCGTATCATAGATTATTATGGGCCAGCCACGTGGGCAGAGGATGGTACCTTTGGTTACAGAACCCCTATTTATATGCTCAACCGTATTATAAGATTACAGGCGGTGGTTGAGATTATCACCAACGAGACATCACAAGCGCTCAATCTTCTAGCGAAGCATAACACCAGGATGAGGACAGCAGTCTACCAAAATAGATTAGCCTTGGATTACCTTTTGGCAGTAGAGGGAGGTGTATGTGGGAAGTTTAACCTGAGCAATTGCTGTCTTCAAATAGATGACGAAGGGCAAGCAATAGCTGAGCTTACTAGCCATATGGTTAAACTAGCGCATGTGCCTACTCAGGTATGGAAAGGGTATAATCCAAGTAGTTGGTTTGGTAGCTGGTATGAGTGGTTTGGAGGGCTTAAGGCAGTGGTAGGTGGAGTCCTACTAATTTTAGTGTTGTGTCTACTCCTGCCGTGTCTTATACCCTTAGTAGTTAGGTCTGTGCAAAGCCTGATAGGAAATATAGCAGAGAGGAAGGCTGCTGCACAGATAATGGCGATTTATAAGTATAAGGCTTTAGATCAGGGAGAACCAATGCAGGAAGATGAGTGTTAAAAGATTCACATCATAAGATAAGTCTGGTCTGGTTCAAGGTAACTTGCGGTGTATGCAAACCAAGGTTAAGTGATGCCTCAAGTAATTGTAAAATATCAAGAGGCATCAAAGGGGGGAATGTGGTGGAATCTCGGTAAAAATAAATTTAGTAGGCCGAGATTACCACGTGGCATGTGTACGTGCATATGCTGACGTATCGATCAGTTGGTTGCACGAGGCAAGATACGATCAGTAGTGTACGGAGCATGTGCAAGAATACAGGATGTAGTATTCCCCCTCCTCCATTGTGCTGGACAAGCCATGCGGTCAAACAGGAAGTTAATTCTTATTTGTGTTGATTGGTTAAGAGAATGTGCGGGTGGAGCTTAATATGGGAGGAGTTATGTGCCTATATAAGGAGCCTGCACTATTGTCCGGGGCTCAGAACTTGCTGTATTTTGGTGACATTAGTCCCTCTGAGTCCCGATCGGTGACCAATAAAGAATCTCTTCCTTCCTGAAGAAACCTGTGTCCATCTCTCTGTGCTTGGCTTCCGTCAGTTTCTCCGGTATCATTCCAACAGTGGGAGATATAGAAAAGACAAAGGTAGGTGGGCCAGAAATGGCGTCAACAGAGGGTCCATTCAAGAAAATGGGCATTGCCGCCTGCAAAGTGGTCATTACACCCAATAAGGGGGCATGTCACAAACTTGTGTGGGCGCATCTAAAAAAGGGCATATCAGCCTGTTGTGAATGTACACCAGTCTGAATGTCCATAACGTCAGCCAGCCCTATTCAAGGCTGCACATGCACAGCTCTCTATTTAAAGACCTCTGTCTATGGGCTCAATGTTTTGAGTGTACTAAGTACGGTATAAGGGCATCTTGTGATAAACACCAAAGACAAAAGTTACCTGGCTGTGCACTATCCCAAATTCCTATACACGTTTAAATAACTGGAGTTTTTTTTAAGTATCCCTCCAATGGCCAGTTAAGTGTAAGCTCATATGCAACGTCAAGAGAAATCCTCTTAGGTAAGTCCAGAGCTAACAATTCCCCTTGCTTCTTTCAGACAAAAGGTAACATTTTAAATGAGATAGAGAAGGGTATTTTCCTACATCTCAGCACACTTATTAACCCTTAATAGAAAACACATGGGGTGCTTGCATTTACTGTAGTCATCGTTGCCGCCCAGGAGTAGTGGGAGTTTGAGCGCAGGACATAATTTTGTATGTTTGCATCTTGTGATAAGCTTATATCGCACATGCTAGGTACAGTTACCTGATGTCCCCGCCTGTTATATTTGGGACTCACATACGCGTCTCCCATTGCCACAGGTTTAATGTTTTTCCTGGAAGAACCCTTTTCATTAAGAAATTTAAATTCAATAAATGGACCTAATTGGGCTTATCAAAGTAAGTTAATATAAAACCAGGGATATGATGGGATAATAGTAATATGGTATAGATTGCAGACAAAAAAGCATCAATGGGAAGCAATATTTAAAAAAATATAAAAAATAGTTTTATTTATAAATATAAAAAAAAATGCTTTCTAAGACATGACACCTTAATACATTACACAAAGTACACAGAGCAGGGGAGCACCCTTCATGTGCTGCCCATCAGCATAGAGCCATGTTATGTGTCCAACCACAGCCTGTGCTGCTGCATGTGAAGGAATGCCCTGTGGCCCCGCCCCCATCCACAGCCTTAGCCAATGAACGGCTTGCTGCTTCAAGTGTTGCCATGGAAACCGCTCAGCGCGCCCAGTAGTCCCTGACAGTGCACACACACACAAGTGAGGTGACGTCAGACGCACGGCCCCATTCGTGACGTTTTGTGTGGGCAAGTCCGCCATTAGTTTGGAGACTTGGTAGAAGTTGCGGAGAGTTGTCGGAGTGCGAGCTTCCAGTTGTTGCTGAGTTCCCGGAGCGGTCCTGAGGCCTCAGGGTGAGTGTCCCCTCCAGCTGGGAGCGGGGGGGATCATGGGGAGCCAGGCTGTCACTGCCAGCAGGCTCTCTGGGTGTATCCGGATGTCTGTAACAAAGTAACAAAGTTTGTTGCAAGTTCCTTCTGATATGGTGAAGTGGTGATGGTCAGTCAGGGGTTGCACAGCTGGTGGGACTACAACTCCTTGCATGCTTTTACAGCTTAAAGTCTGACAAAGCATTCTGGGAGTTGTAGTTCTACCCAGATGTACACAGCCCATTTTCCTGCATAAGTAAGGTTAGCATGGTTTATTTTATTTTTTTGTTTGTTTATTGTTGACACTGTCACAGTTATGGTGCCAGGTACTGTCCAAAGGTAAGGTGTATGTGTTGTATGTGTGTTTTTATTTATTTATTTTTTTTTTAAACGCATTTGAGACTTGCTGTTATGTCTGACATTGCCAGTTGTTTTTCTATGGGGGATTATGCAGTCTTGTGGGATATTTTTGTAGAGCTCTTGAGGTGTTTTCTTGTTACATAAAAGAGACTTGTGTCCATCAAGTTCAGCCTCTCTCACATCAGTTTTTTCTATTGATCCAAAAGAAGGGGAACTGAAAACACCAGTTTAAAGCGCTCTCCAAATTTTTAACAAACTAGGAGGAAAAAATTATTTCTTGCTCCCAGAATGGCAGTCGGTTCTCTCCTTGGATGAAGGAACTATTACCCCACTAATTAAAGGACCACTATAGTGCCAGGAAAATATACTCGTTTTCCTGGCTCTATAGTGTCCTTGGGTCCCTCTCACCCTCGGGGCCCCCCTCCTGCCGGGCTCTAGGGTAAGGAAGGGGTTAATCCCTTACCTTTTTTCCAGTGCCAGGGGCTCCCTCGGCGCTGGGGACTCTCCTCCTCCTTCCGACGTCATTGGCTGAATTCGCATGCGCAGCAAGAGAGGCGCGCGCATTCAGCCAGAATGCTTTCCTATGGACTCTGGCGTCTTCTCACTGTGAAAATCACAGTTAGAAGTGTGGAAGCGCCTCTAGGGGCTGTCAATGAGACAGCCACTAGAGGCTGGATTAACCCATATGTAAACTGCTATGTTTACAGCAGAAAGGGTTAATCCTAGATGGACCTGGCACCCAGACCACTTCATTGAGCTGAAATGGTCTGGGCACCTATAGTGGTCCTTTTAAGTGTTCTTGCATGGCAATACCACTTACTATTATCTCACATGTTCAAAACTAGAGTGGGAGCTGAAAAATCAGGACATGGTTTCTAAACTGCCACCACTCCCTCATTTTCAAGCCCACCTACACAAATCTTTTATCAAAAACGTTCAGCTATCCCTGCTGCCATTAAACATGTCCACGGCTAAGCCATAGTCCTGATAGTTTTCACAATATGACCATTTGTTTGCAACTCACGCCGTCCATTGACATTCATTGAACCTCCACTCTAGCCACCTCAAATTTGAAGGGCAATTTCTAAACTGTGACTGTACCTTCATTTTTAATATTGCAGAGACATACTATGCATCAAAATGTAGGTCTGGGTCTTGTGATTCTCACGATCTTCGCTGTAGGATTTATAGTTTTTAAAATCCGACCGCTTGAAGATGGCAACCACCAGTGAAGTTAGCAATTTGGAGCAGTTTGTTTGTAACCGCTCTTCTCTGCCCTATTTGAAATCTATTAGTTCCTGTTGGCAGTTGGTGGAATGTTCGAGGGATTTGAAAGCTCTTCTCTGCCCTTGCTGTAGAGTGAGTGAACCACAGTCCAACCAACCTTTACGCAGTTACTCCAACCACACGACAGTTACTCAAGCCACTCCACCCAGTTACTCTGCCCACTCCAGTTGTAGACTACTGGTGGAGGCAAGAACACTTCACACAATTTCCCCAGAAATTGTAGCTTTTCTAATTAAATATTATATCCCTAAATATTATGTGACTGCATCAAGAGCATGTTGGTGCTGGTCCTGATGGATGGATTGCAAGGGGCTGGAGATGTTCATTGTAACAAAGAACATCTCCCCTCCCCCTGCAACTACAACACTTTAGCGGTCTTTGCAAAATATGCAAACACTTGTGAAGGTGATAGAGCCACGTTAATTAATAACTTAGTTGACACAGACTCATTTTATCTTGCAAACCATGCAGTTTTAAAAACATTAACCATAGACGTAGGGTTAATTTTCCCTTTCCATTATACACAAGTCTGTGGGTAGACAAACTGTGGCTCCTAAATAAATCTGCCAATTTGCGTAGAGCAGTATGTCTGTTCCTTAAAGTGAACCTGTTGTGAAACATTTCACTAGTCTGAAATCGCTCCCATAGTACGAATACACCATATATCACTAAGATACATGATGCATTCAATGTAAAATATATTGATTTTATTCAATGTTTGTCTCCATTCCAGTGCTGCACCGTGGGCATTTCTCTTCGTGTAACGCCCAACTCGGGGCCATTCTCTCTGCCTTCTTCCATTTGCCCTGCTTGGGGACGCATCCTCAGTGATGTCAGCATGCTGGCGTCGGACCAGAGTGACGTCATGTCCTCTTTTCCTCACGTCATATACTCTCTAGCCAGCGCTTGCAGCTCCATGTAAGTGGAGAGTGGAGAGTAGAGGGACATTATTATTATTATTATTATTTATTTTTTCTGCTCTCCCATGCCAGTCAGTGCCTCTGCATGCTAAAGTATTGACTGAAAGCTGGGGGGGATATTTTTTTAAATTGGTTTTCCACCTAATCTATATATTTGCTAGGAATACTGCTAGAATGCCACTGCATTGCTATATTATTGTATACTTAACCCAATTAGCATAATTTGTTTAGGGGAATGACATGTTCCCTTTAAGGTCTTCACATATCTGTCATTGCTGTGTTAATATTCTCTTTTCTGGCTTAAGGATATTGTGTATCTTCCTCTGTTCTGCCGTGCAGAAATATGTGGTTTTACAGGTCTATATTCCAGAGGAAAAAGGGGTGGGGGGGTTTAAACCCACTCCCTAGTACTGGCACCTGCCTGTTAAATGCTATTAGACTTCACAGGAAATTGCAGGACCCTCTTTTCTCTCCTATGTGAGTGCCAGGAAATGTATCTGTCTCTTCTCTCCATTAACATTACGCACTTTTTGTATTTTAGGCTAGTTATCGGCATGTGCGATTTGCACAATCACGTTACTGAAATCCTGCAGCTGCTTAATACAATATAATGCCTGTATTTTATGTTTCTCCTCTTCATCAGCAATGACTTGGTCATTTGATTTTCCCAGCAAAGATTTACTTATGCAATACTTAATCTTAATTTTTCATTCTTTATACTTAATCTTGAAGGTCAATAGTGGCTGTAGAATTATAGATCCCTTTCAAGTCTGGCAATTTAATGTGGATTAAAAGTTGGCACACAGGGAACTCTTTAATGTATTGTCTGTTTCTGCAAGTTGTTGTTATGCTATTAAAGGGACACTCGGCAACAAATCCTAAAGTAGTGGTTTTAGTGCATAGATGCCTCCCTTTATGTCTGACAAAGTAAAACATTACTATCTCTGAGTATTGGCACGGTTTACATTTTATCTAAAGCATGCCTTAGTGGCTCTCACCAGTGGCCACTAGAGATATTACCTACTTCGTGTTTAGTTTAATCACTGCATGAGCACATCTAATGCATTTTAATCTTATTTTATTTCAGGGGCGTGTGAAATAATAAATTAGGAACACTAACGTAAAAAGGAAGTATATATTTGTGTGTTTCTTTAGCTCTCTTAAACACTAAAGTTACTAAAAGGCCATTTTGTTTCAGCGAAGTTGTCTGGGTGCATTGGTCCTGTCACACGGCCGCTTTGCAGAAACATCAGGTTTTTTTTTGTAGGGTTAAACACGTCCACCGAACTTTTTCTTCCATCAAACCCAGATATAATTGGGGATGCTCTCATGGCGATTACAGGGTGGGTGACTGGCAGCCTGGAAAATGTGTTAATTGTATCTGTACGTTTCACTCTATCGGTGTTCTGCGGAGTGAAATCAGATTAATGTAAAAAAGAAGAAATGAGCCAATGGCCACGGGCAGGGACTGTTCTGAGACATTTTAGGTGATTTACCACCACCAACAACAAGTTTTGCAACTAAAATCTCATTTAGAACAAAACCAATGTATCTTATTTACACAGAATGGTTTCTAAACCCATTTATTGTAGTTTGTAAAAATTTACTATGAGTATTATTGTTGTTGAGCTCTGTGGTCCACTCACACAGGATCACAAAGTTGAGAAGGAGGGATTTTAGGAATGAAAAGGAGGCAGAGGGATTTGTGCTAAAAAAAAATGAGGACCTAAATAAGGTCAACTGGAAGTTGTGGAGAATAGAGTTGCTGTGAAACAAAATGAGTGTGAGATGTCAATCTGCAGACTAGACGAATAGTTTCTATATAAATGTGTAACAATTTAGGATCTCATATGATGCTGTTTCACATTAAAAAGTATATATGGGTAAATCCCATTTGGCATTGCTATATTGGCACAGGAGACATTTGTGTGTCACTTTAAAATCCATGGGTTAAATGGATTCCTTTATATCTTGACATACCAGATGTGTTTGCTTTTAAAGAGTTAATATTTCTTGCAGTCTTGTGACAGAAAGATAAAGACAGTCTTGGTTAAAGAGACAGATCCTTACACATACATGACAATCCATACACACAGACATTATTGTACAGTCTAAAACGTCCCATTCACTGCCTGTCTTTCATTGGTATCACTGCATGCCTTTCCCCTATTGACAATAATTGTCTCCCTAAAACACATTTGTTAGCCCTGATGCCTACCACATTTGTAAGTGTCTGTTTATACAGTCCAGCCCTCCATATCATTCTTCCTTCCTTTTTTTTTACTTGTAATTTCCCTAACCATCTATTCCATTGTTTATCTAAAACCTTTTGACCTTTTCTCTTCCCTCTATATCTCATTTAAATTCTCTTAGTCATTCTGTAACCTTGCCTCTGAAACACAATGGGGTCACTTCATTTTGAGCAACTTTAGAAAGTTATGTATGTGTTTAACCAATTGTTTTTATTTAGTTATAATTTATCCGTGATATATCAGAAAACAATCTTTGTTTGAAATACTTAAAACCACTAGAGGTGATTTGAACCCTGCATTGTACACGTTGCAATTTCTGAAATACTGCATTTTTTTTTACATTTGCAAACTTAGACGGATAGGACCACTGCACCCAGACCACTTTTTTGAGATGACGTGGTCTGGGTGACTATAGAGTATCTCTTTTAACCATGCCCCAATAGCAGGAAAACCAATGTTTATTTTTTATTCAATGTTTTGCCATATGGAGAGCTCCAGACTACACATGTACAGTCCATGACTGCGCTATCACCATGGAGGAGAGAGGGCCTTATTTTGTGAGCAACAGGGAAATTGATATAATATATATATATATATATATATATATATATATATATTTGATATAAAGTAGTGTGGGCTTAGGGTGCTCAAAGCTTATGGTGCTTAGACTGACCCTTTTAATGTATGTTAATAGACATGAACACAAATATGAGTGTTAATGTTTAATCCTGCAGCAAAGTTTGTATCAATGGCAGGAGGGGATGAAAAAAATAAATGATTTTTAGATCAAAATAACAAACGCATTGCAGAGCTTCAGAGCATGCCAGTCAGATGCTTCTCGTAAAGAAGCGCTGAATCTAATGCCTCTCTGGTAGAAGCATTTGTGGGTTTTCACGGTTATCATGCTGCACCTGATGAATCTGAATGTGAATAAATTTAAGGAGGAAGTGACTCTAGTGACTGTCAGACAGCCGCTAGAGGTGTGTTCTTGGAAATTTTCACGCTTTCTGACAAAAGGGTGTCTGTGCAGCAAAAGCACTGCATTAGGATATAATGGTTGTGGTATTTTTTTAGTCCTCTTTTAGTGCTTGTGTGTAGAATTTTAAAAAATATGTAAATGATGGATACCATTCTGTAACAAATAACGTACAGCACATAGTAAAACACAAATCTGGGATGGGGGGGGGGGGCTCAATTGGTGAAGGAGGAAAGGGATATCCACACTTCCCCCTTCCAGGCTCTGCCTGCAAGGGTGAAGCTCAAAATGTCCATTGGCAGCGTGCCTAAGGCTGCCAAAGTCATGCATGCTGGGGGTGTAACAGAAACTCTGTACATAACGACTCCTACTACCATGACCACTTCAGATTAAGGAAATGGCCATTATGGCTGGCGTAACCCTTTAAACATCCAATGCAATTAATCACAAACACTGATCCATATCTCTGAATTCAACATACCGTATATACTAGTCTATAAGTCGAGTGCAGTTTTTTTTTTGACGAACAATTGTGAAATATGCTATGACTTGTGGATAAGTCGAGGGTACTGCATTCGAATGGAATTGTTCGCCTTTGGTTCGGTTACCGAACAGACTCTGTGTGTTCCCCCTTGTTAGCACCTCATAATCACTGCCCACCCCTAGCTGTTAACCACAAACAAGCATTCCCTGGGTGGCCGTCATTCGTATATACGAACGCACGTGTTCAAACAATCTTGGCTCCCGAACACAGGCAATGGTACATGGTCGTCGACGGCATGGATCTATA
Source organism: Pelobates fuscus (assembly GCF_036172605.1). Classification (NCBI taxonomy): domain Eukaryota; kingdom Metazoa; phylum Chordata; class Amphibia; order Anura; family Pelobatidae; genus Pelobates; species Pelobates fuscus. Next base: position 20,655,617 of record NC_086329.1, on the reverse strand, counting down.
AGTCGGCCACGCAAGCCCGCAAACCCCCACTGAAACTTGTACTCCTGCCCGTTTGACTTCTTGAACAGCCAGGAGAACGGCGTTCGGGTGTCGAAATTCGAAACTTGCACTGACCCGTGGATAAGTCGACTCTGTGTTTTTTTTTTGTTTTTTTTTAATTTCTCGACTTAAACACGAGTGTGTATATACGGTAGCTGTTATTGTTTTTTTTTTTTTTTTTATCTCACATGAAAATAGTGTAATTTCCCCATTCTGTACTGATTCACTTTTATAGCACAGAGGATGTTCATGAGAAAATATTCTGTGAATGCTTCTGCGAAATAGTTCTGTACTTCTCTCCCAGGTGTGAAAGAGCTGTTGGTGTTACTGTGAAAAATTTTGAATATGGAACCTTGCTGATGAAGTTGTCTGTTGTATTATCCAGCCCTACTTTGCAGTGCTGTAGGCAATATTAAAAGTAATTTCTTATTTTTTTTACCTTAGTATTTAACAGGATGACATGTTCTAAACAAATACTTTATTTCCGTGATGCTTTTGTGAAAGAATATTTCTACAGAAATCTTCTGACTTGTTTCCATTGTATGAAAACATTACAATCCTCTGAAGTATCTGATTTCTTGTGACCTATATAAAGCAAGCCAGAAGAGTCCATGACATATTCAACAGTTATAAAAATTTTACTCGCCAACAGTGGAATTCTTCCTGAGTGCGGTGGACATAGTTTATATCTTCTATCGATGGACTTCAGAAACTGGAAACACCAGCACCTGGGATTTGACTAAGCGTGGGAGTCTTCAAAGTGAGTGGATACTTTGATATTAATAGATTACTTAGAAAGTTTAATCTTTCTGATACATTAAGACTGCGGCAACAGCTTAGAAGATCTTTGGTTAGTGGAAATTTTGAGCCCTGCAGTCAAAAGATATACCAAGACAAGTAAGCACTACTTTATCTCCGTGTTTGTCTGATGCTTGAGAAAAAAGTGGAGCTACCGCTGCCAAGTTTTATCATTTCCGACATATGTCGCTAGTGCTGTCTTAGAGGAAATAAAGCATAGTTTTTGTAGGATCCCGCGGTCTCCCTGAGTCCTCCATAGACCTTGCTCTACTCTAGTGCATTCACAAGAATACAGCACTGATAGGGACACGAGGCCTATGCAGTTGACTGGCAGGAAGGTCATGACTGTGGCCACAATAGACAGTTTCAGGTAAATAAAACCCACATTCTCTCCACAGCCACCAGACACCCAGCACAGCAGTCACCCAGGCGGTGACACAACTGCTTTAAGAAATTGTCTAATATGTTCAGTCAACTGAAGGTTAATGGAATCTCCCAAAAAGAGAGAGCCAACCTAAAACTGATAGAAGTGAAACCTCTCCAAGCATTGAATACTGGGAATTGAAAGCTGTGAATGAAATACTACCCTGTTAAAATATCACGTGTTGCGATAGGGCTACATATGCAAATCGTGGAGAAAGCCGTGACTTCGAGCAGAATGAAAAACCCTGGGTGACCTGTTGTACGGTACATAGATCATACCTTCCTCCTTTTAGTGTTTGTGGAATGAGTACAGAGGATGGATCTTCCTTGGGAGCATCGCCAATGACCTAACTGAAAACAGCAGGACAGGATCACAAAGTTGGGACTGTCCTGCTAAATGCAGGACAGTTGGGAGGCATGATAGATATTTGTGCACACAAAAAGTAAGGTGGACAACACATGAAAACTAATGCCAAAAAATTAACATCTAAATAATGCAATGCATCATTGTGTTGCTCACAAAATGATTCTATATATTGAACATAAAACAGGATCAAAAAGACAAGAAGTCATACTAATGCAGATCTGCTAATAATGATAGATCGTTGATGTTTATATATATATATATATCCAGTGTGTTTCAAGACGTAGAAAGAAACTCTGTTATTGATTTTAAAGCCCATCGTTTTAAAAACTCAGAGGACCACATTCATCACATCATTGTTGCAGGATTTTTCATTGGCAGCTTCATATATAACGTGAATTCCAAAGCTGTTTATTGAGCATGTGCAATATCTAGAGTGGACATGCAGGTCCGAACAGTGAGAGCGAAACGGTTATAGCTTACAAAATATTCAATTGTAGTAGGTTCCATAAAGCCGAGGTAATATTAGCGATAAACTTATTATAAGTAAATTCCAGTTAAGTGAACAGTTTAAGCATCTTATGACTTTGGGTATATGGAGGATCTGTCAATCAGCTTCATACATAATGTGAATTTAACAAATAACACTTTGAAAAAGGAAATCACCCAACCCTTAGCTGTTGTGCAAAAGTCAGTTCATCTTCTATGAAACATTTTGACACATTCATTGGAAGATGTTTTATTCATAAGCTTCTAATAGAAAATAAAAATTGCATTTTTATATAAAAAATTATATATAGCAATACAGTCTATTGTCCAAAGTATTGAGCAAGCCCCCTAGAGGATTGGAGAGGACAAATGTATTCTTGCAAAGTTGAATTTTTTTTTTTTTTTTTTTAGTTCAGATATTTGATATAATTTGGATTGATCTTTGAGTCTTGTATTACAGAAATGTTGCTGTTTCAGTTTAGGAGGGTTCCGGTATCTGCAAAGGGTTGATTTATTTATTTATTTTATTTAATATTTTTGTGATTTGGTATTCACTATATTTTTAATGTATTATTTGTCTATTTTTATTTATTTATTTTTGTTTTTTTTTTTGTATTTTCTGGCTAGTATATATCACTATTGTCCATGGTTATTGGAAAGACTGGTGTCTCGCCCTCTATTTACTTTTCCTATTCTGTAAGCTCTGTACATTATGTTTCACGATCGGTTATAGTTTCCATGTTTACCAAAGGATTTCTATAGCTAATAGGTTTTACTATACTGCCGGAACGGTGAAGTTGTTTGTGTGTGTGTGACCTATCAGAACTTTTACAGGGCAAAGATAGTTTGATAACCCAGCTGTGCCTGTGTGTCTGTTCGTATCAAATTTATAAAAAATTAATCCCAAACGATGCTTCTGTATTTGGTATAAATTCCTTGGGTTTGAGATTTCTGCAGTGAGCTCTGCTCAGACCAGGAAGTGATTCATCCAGTCTTGATTCCATGATTTTCTATTTTTGAACCTATCCTATAAATGCATAGATTATGATTGGAGGCTTGTATGAGCCTGTATTAAAGGAAGCAAACGCATAAACTACAATTCCCAGAAACATACCACCCTGAGTGACTGCCCAACAGGCGAGTACTTCTTTGGGCAGAGGGAAAATCCTACCAGAATATTACCACATTAGTGCTGCTAATGGTATACAAACCTTCAGAGATTCTACATCTCAAAAGCCAAAAATAATTAGGGGAACCCAAGTAAAACGTGATGTAGTTGGTTCTATTTCTGTTCGTAGCACGAAGAGTTAACTGGTGAACTTCTCTTCTTTTTATCTGTAAGTGTATCTGTATCACTTTCAATCTTCATCTTTGCATGCCATTGTGAACTGTATTTTATTCCGAAGTCAGCTGCACGTTGGTAAGAGACCACATTAAATCTCGGGGCAATCCGTGGTCAAGGCGTGAATAATCTGGACAGAAGGATGCAGTCGGTTGTAGCACACTCAAGTCCTCCAAGAAAACCCCATTTAGATAATTAATGACTTTGTATTGCATCAGTTTCAGTCATTTTGCGAAATAACTACGTGGTGTTAACACCCCTCCTCAAGGTGAGGATTCAGTACTTGTTGAGATGAAAGTAGATATAGGTTGCCAGATTACCAATGGTCCAAGGGTGGATTCCTGTGAGGCAATGATTAAGTAATATTCTATTTTTTGTTGTTGTTTTTTTTTTTTTTAACAGCTGTCCCCTACCTGACTTTGGGGAGGGCTAAATCTTTTATTCGTTCCACTATATCTCCTTCCTATGGTATTATGAAAATTGCCATAGCAAAGCTAAACCCCATACCAATTCTGGCTTAATATAACGACTCTAAAACAAACTGACCGTTTCTGGCACGTGAATGGCACCAAAATGAGACCTACTCGTTACTTGTGTTTTTATCTAAACTACAACCTTATCATTGACTATCGCTCAGTCACTTCCTCATATGTCTTCAGTTTGTTTTAATCCTTGTGGCTGGTGCGTTTTTAGGTCCTTTCTGTAGCTTGTTAGAAACTTACTCTCTAGACCCATATTCTCAGATTTACTTTTGCTTAAAATATCAATTTGCAATTCTCCAACTTCTGCTTTCATTAAGTTTTCATTAATCATCGAATACAAAAATTGTAATCAACCATCACATACTTCCTAAGTGTCCCTATTTATGAAGGACACTGCCTATTTTGGTTCCCAATTCATGTCGGAGTGTTTAACCGAGCACCACAGCAACCATACTCACAGTATTGTATCTTTAAACTACAATAAATGTGTTTAGAAATGAGTCCTATACATTGTTCTTATTCTAAATTACATTTTAGCTGTACTAATTAGAATATCCCCTAAAATGTATCTGAACATCCCTGGTCGCATCTCTACTTACACCTCTAATTAATTTGTCCCTTTTTGTCCATTTCAGATGGAAGGTAAGCCTTGTGGACTACATCTCCTATAATGCTTTCACAGCAATAATGCTGGCAAAGCATCAGGGGAGATGTAGTCCACAATATCTGGAGTGTCAAATATTGCCTATCACTGGTATAGTTTACATACCATCGCACAGCAACATATTCCTACATATGAATACAGTGCTGGGGCACAAAAAAGTTTTTTTTAAATTTTTTTTTATTTTGTGTATGGTTTATTCCTTAATACCCGGTGTTAATTATTCCCTGTAAATTGTATTTATTTATTTTTTGCTTATTGCTTTTTTTTTTTTTTTAATCAATTTGTGTTTGATATATTTAAGTTTAGTACTGTAGACTAATAACTTGTTTCTTCTTTTTTTTTTCCCTAAAGAAAAATATACAAATAAATAATAAAAAAAAAAAAAAAAAACACACGTAACCATGGCTGACATGACAGTAGAAGATTTTCAGCTTCGGGCCAATCAGGTCACAGATGAGGTAAGTGCTCATCCTGGTATCCTACAGCAATTAATGTGTATTGAGAATTGCTTAATGTCGAGCTGGTGTTATTAATGTTTACTGTGTAAATGGTAAGTACCTAAAATGTAGTATCCCCTCCTCCCAGCTATTGCAAAAATACAACTCCCAGCAGGAGAGTCTACCTTATAGCAACTTCTGCTGCAGTATAATGTCTGTATTTATACATTCCCAGGTGCACAGACAATAAATCTAGCATTGCATTTTAGTATTTATTAGTTCTAGGTAAACTTCTCAGTATGCCAAACTGCAGTTTAATAAGTAGATGTTTGCTACGTTGTGTATTGGCATTGTGTTGAGCAAAGTGCGATCTGCATGTGTCACACAATGATTAACTTTCACAGGGAGCTTGTCTGATAGTGTATTTAAATAAACGCAACGGAGTTCATGTAGTGCAAATATATACAATGAGATTTTGTGCAAATGACTCTCTGGCCACCCCAAAGGCTTTTGACCAAGATGCTCTGCTGGTCAGTGGGATGCACACCTTCCACGTTGCACACCTCTTGGTTTTACGATTCAGTGCATCTGGCCCCATTGATGATTGTCCATACCACTGCTCAGCCCAGGAGCAAATCTAGGATCAGAATGCCTTCACTAAAGTGGCCTGCCAATCATAAAGGAGTGCCAGTGATTAACTGTCACTGGAGTGACCCGTCTGTGTAATACAAAAGATGAATTTAACTCCAGCTGTGCAACGTAAAGCGGCCCAGAGATCAGCAACCAATACTGAGCTTTGTAAAATGTCCTGCTTTACTCCCTTTATCCCTTAGTAGCACAGCTCCCTGGAAGCAGATTAACTGCTCTCAATGGTTCTTGGTTAGCTGCCATCAGACTGGTATTATTTGTTTTCCCAACAAATATCTCTGCATGGCAGCTTCCCATTTCCTCAAGGCAGTTCAGCAAGTGACATTAGAATGTATGGCTGGTAAGTTATTAAATAAACTGCATGCATATTACACATTCTCATCTGGTACATAGATACGCTACAACCAAGAGCTGCAGGTTCTATGTCCTGTATCACATGTTCCAGTGGGAGTTGTTTCCATTAAGAACCAGTGACTGTCTTGATGATCAGAGCTTTAGGGCAACTGAATGGAAAGGATTCTAAACCAAAATTACCTTCTCTTCTTTTAAGGAACAGATTGTAATAATATGGATTGTCATAAGGGGGAAAAAAGCTATTTACGTTTCACATTATTTACTTGCACCAAATATTATTCTTCATATTTTTGTTTGACGACTTGATTCACACCAGAAAGTTCAAGTAGAATGAGAAAAGCTTGTGTTCGATTATGTGGAAACATTTAGCTAAGAGGGTACTCGTATTAAAAAAAACAAAACACAAAACACTGTTTAAATTACTGTATTTGGTCAGACTAAACTTTACAGGCAAGCCACTTTGAAAGAAAATAAATAAAACTGTATAATAAAAAAACTGCCTTCTTTTCACACCCGCACCAGTCACACTCTTGTATTGACCTGTTTCTAAGATCTCCTTCCCTGATACCCATGGATGAGTTTACCTCCATAGGATCCATCACATGGTCAGACCATGCTGACATAACACTTACAATCACGCTGCCAAACACGATACGATCGTGATCTTGGCGCCTAAACCCGGTTCTACTACATAACCCACAGATACGGGACTCTATCTCCCAAGCTATTACTGACTTTTTAACCTTAAATTCCATCTCCACATTGGGCACACTTAGGGGGCGGCTCACAAATCGGTTCTCTGGGGTACCACGATCAGCCTCACCTCACACCACAAAAAAAAAAGTTAGAGACTCTCCAACATGCACTGACTGAATTACGCTCTTTAGAATCCAAGCTCAAACAAAACTCCACCCCAGAACTAAATACGCAGATTTCACAATGTCCATAAACTATAAAAGAATAAATGGCGTCAGATTCTGCTAAGGCCCTTCAATGGACCAGACAACTCTACTACGAAAAATCTAATCAAGCAGATACTTTTTTGGCTCTGAAGCTCAAGCGTAGAGCTGCTCACAAACACTTAGACAAAATAAAATCCCCAGACAGCCAAACACAACAACGTATGGTTGAAGTATTCCAAGAATACTTCTCCTCACTGTGCAACCACAGCTCAGAGACCTGCCAAAACCCCAATCTGATCACGACGCAGATTAAACGATGCATTAACCCGCATTAAGCTCCGAAGGAGTTAATAAATTGATCACACCGGTTACAGCCGAAGAATTGGCCATCACGCTTAAAACCCTTAAACACAACAAGTGTCTGGGACCAGATGGGTTGTCCAGACTTTATTACAAAACATATGCCCACATTTTTACCCCTCATCTATGCAAACTTTTTTTAACTCCATACTAGGAGAAGCGTTCCAAACTGACATGTTACAGACAAACATATGCCTCCTACCCAAATCTGACAAATCTCCCTTAGAACCTGGCCACTTCTGCACCATCTCTTTGCTCAACGTGGATATTAACCCCTTAAGACCGCAGCCAAATGTACAAGTTGTGATCCAAAAAAAAGGTAAACAAAACCTGGCATTTGCGCTATATGTCTGTCCAACCGTAATTCACCTCTTTCATATTAAATGCACCCACACTTATTATATATCATTTTATTCAGGGGAAACAGGGCTTTCATTTAACATCAAATATTTAGGTATGGAACATAACTTAATATGAATACAATATAAAAAAATGAGAGAAAATAAGATTTTTTTAAATTTTCTTAGTTCTATGTGACATTCTAACTGTGAATGTCAAAATTCTGTTTGCTTTTACTGCAATAAAATACACATATTTGTATTCAGCGACGTCTCACGTGTAAAACAGTACCCCCTATGTACAGGTTTTATGGTGTTTTGGGAAGTTACAGGGTCAAATAAAGCATGTTACACTTTTCAGTTTTTTCACATTGAAATTTGCCAGTTTGGTTACGTTGCCTTTGAGACTGTATGGTAGCCCAGGAATGAGAATTACCCCCATGATGGCATACCATTTGCAAAAGTAGACAACCCAAGGTATTGCAAATGGGGTATGTCCAGTCTTTTTTAGTAGCCACTTGGTCACAAACACTAGCCAAAGTTAACGTTAATATTTGTTTGTGTGTGAAAAATGCAAAAAACGAATTTGAAAGCCAATTTTGGCCAGTGTTTGTGACTAAGTGGCTACTAAAAAAGACTGAACATACCCCATTTCCAATACCTTGGGTTGTCTACTTTTGCAAATGGTATGCCATTATGGAGGTAATTCTTATTTCTGGGCTACTAAACAGTCTCAAAGCCAACGTAACCAATCTGGCGAATTTCATTGTGAAAAAACTGAAACGCAAGCCTTATGTTTGACTCTGTAACTTTTGAAAACACCCTAAAACCTGTACATGAGGGGTAATGTTATACTCAGGAGACTTTGCTGAACACAAATATTTGTGTTTCAAAACAGTAAAAAGTATTACAGCAAAAATATCATCAGTGTAAGTGCCGTTTGTGTGCGAAAAATGCAATAAATTTCACTTTCCCTGACGATATCATTGTTGTAATACATTTTACGGATTTGAAACACAAATATTTGTGTTCAGCGATGTCTCCCGAGTAAAACAGTACCCCCCATGTACAGGTTTTATAGTGTCTTGGAAAGTTATAGGGTTAAATATAGTGCTAGCAAATTAAATTCCCTATATTTTCGGCCTGGGTTGTTAGGCAGGTCCCGCTAATTGTAATTAATTAGGATACCTAATTATGTAAAATTATTGCATAAATATATATGTAAAATTATTATATATCCACGTGTGTGGATATATATATGTGTATATATATATGTATATAATTTTTTTACAATTATTTTTATTTATATATAGGTATACATATAGTGATGTATACGTATATACTTAGGTATATACATATATATATATTATTTCGTTCTACGTGTATTTTGATATCTATATATATATATATATATATATATATATATATATATATTAATATCAAAATACAGTTAGAACGAAATTACACACATATATATATTTTTAATTTTTTTTTTTAACGTATTTATATTTTTTTATTATAAAATATATATATATATATATATATATATATATATATATATATATATATATAATTATGTATATATTTAATCAATATCCTTCTACGTGTATTTTGATATTAATATATATAATATTAAAATACACTTAGTGTGTGTGTGTATGTATATATGTGTGTGTGTGTGTGTGTGTATATATATATATATATATATATATATATATATATATATATATATATATATATATATATATATATATATATATATGATCTAAGTATATTTGATGTGTAACTGTAATTTATTTATTTTTTTTTAACGAATATTTTATTTTTATTACAGGAGAGGGGCAGAGACAGTGTCAGCCAGTGATTTTACATCACTGGCTTACACACAGGATCAGTGATCACAGTGACAGGCTGTCACTGTGATCACCTCCTTCAGATCACGGTAATTGGCCACAGGGGGAGTGCCTGGGTGGCCAGGCATGCCCCCCACCGTGATCTGCAGGGGGATCCTGCCTGGAGTTACTATGGGTCAGCCAATAGGCTGACACATAGTAACTCTGATCGCAGTGACAGGCTGTCACTGCGATTAGATCGCAGGGAGAGGCTGTCTCTGCATTCAGATCGCAGAGACAGCCTCTCCCTGCGATCAGACTCTGCAGATCGCGGTCACTGACCGCAGGGGGACTGCCTGGGGGGCCAGGCATGTCCCCGACCGCGATCTGCAGATTAAAAATGCCGCGGCTCCATGTGTCAGCCGATTTTAAAATCGGCTGACACATGGTAAATACTGATCGCAGTGACAGCCTGTCACTGCGATCGGAAGCTGCAGACCGCGGTCCCCAGGCACAGGGGGGCTGCCTGGGGGGCCAGGCATGCCCCCCGACCGCGATCTGCAGCGGCCATGTGCCGCCGGCCACGTGGGGGGTAAGACCGCCCAGGACGTACTATGCCGTCCTGCGGCGTTTAGAGCCGCCCAAATAAGGACGGCATAGTACGTCCTGCGGTCTTAAGGGGTTAAACTATTCACGAAACTTATGGCGGAACGACTCAATCCCCCAAACTTATACACTTATACACCACATCAGACGGACATACTACTTGATTTGGTACACCGACTACAGAGGGATCCCCACCTTGGTTCTATCCCTCGACGCTGAGAGCTTGTTCGACAGGTTACTTTGGCCCTTTCTCTTTACCACTCTTTGTAAATTTGGATTCCCCCAATCCTTTATAGATGCGCTACAATCATTGTACTCCTCTCCTACAGCAAATTTACTCCTTTCGCACTCTAATCCATCCTCCTTTCGAATATATAATGGGACCTGACAGGGCTGCCCTATCTCTTGAGCCTCTACTCCAATCCCTCCAGGCAAATGCAGATGTCCAAGGCATACATATCAGGGGAGAAGAATACAAAACCGCAGCTTATGCTGACTATCTGCTACTCTCCATAACCGACCCTACGCATTACATATCTCCGCTTCTCAACGCACTCAGAGACTACCCTGTAGTCTCGGGCTACAAACTAAACATTGACAAGACAGAGGCCTTGCCAATTCAGGTAGACCTGGCAACGATAACTGCTCTCCAGGAACAATGCTCATTTAACCTCCAAAATGCCACAATCAAATACCTGGGCACCTCTCTTTCCACAGATCTCACTCAAATATATGACCTTAATTATACCCACCTAATCCACAAAGCCCTACACGATTTACAGAATTGGAACACTATGCCAATTTCATGGCTATACCACCAAGCCTCTATAATCTGAGCTTACTATCGCAATTCTTATACCTCTTCCAAGCGCTACCAATCCTCATAATCGTGCCTGACTTAAAAAAGCTACAGACGAACATTGACAAATTTATCAAATGCCAAACCCTCACATCTAAGAATATGGGATAAAATAGCAGTCAAATGCAAACTAACTTCCAATCCCTCACCACTCACACCAATCCTTCGGAACACACAATTTGCCACGGGCATGCACCCCAAAGACTTTGTGCACTTTGAAGACCATGATCTAACCAGATTCCACCACTTCTTCACTAACGAATTCCCTTTGCGGATCTCCAAAGGCCCAGACCGCTTACAACTTTCGCTACGGTCAGTTTAAGAGCTTCCTCAGCTCCCCCACAAATAAAATAGCAAGTACAACCACCTTAATGCCATTTGAAAGAGCTTGTAAGCACCACTCCATCCAATAGGGTTAAAACACTCTATACCCTCATCACTCACAACTCTCAGGACAGCACCCTATCCTACATGTCTGCTTGGGAGATGGATATACCTATTGGGAATGGGACCCCAAGGACTGGCTAGCCATTTGGAAAGCCACTGCTATGGTTACTGTTTGCGTGAATCACAAGGAACAGGCGTACAAAACGCTAATGAGGTGGTATATCACACCCCTGCGGTTAAAACAACTGGGGAGGACAGATTTAGACCGCTGTTGGAAGGGGTGCGGGAACAAGGTTATTTATATCCACCACTGGTGGGAATGTGAACACATCGCACAAATCTGGCATCAAGTATCACAAATGTCTTCCCAAGTCTTGCACTCCGATATCCCACTCGACCCATAGACCTGGCTATTGTCCAGGCCTCTCCAGAATACCCCACAGGCCCAAAATAAACTCATTGCCAAAATTGTGCTAGCCACAAGACAAGCGATAGCCGAAAGGTGACACTGGAGAGGCTCACACCCGACTTCTTGTCGTTCCACTCCCCAATTAAACTCCAACTTCCCCCCCATATTCTCCCCCCCTTTCTATTTTTTCCTCCCTGCCCCTCCTCACGCACCCATTATGTCTTACTGTTCTGGCTATTTCATTATCCTTCCCCTCCTCCCCCCCACCCCCCAATCAAAGAAAACGAGTGGGACAGGTACCCTCTGGTTACCTCACTAACACTTATGGGCTCGCTTCACTGTACCACCTACTACACATCAACGATGCTCTCAAACCTTCAGGGTTACATACCATGCCTGCAACCAGACAGCTTAAACGTGCCTAACATCGCGACTACCACACTCCCTGGGCTTGCAATGAAAACAAAAAGTTGACATCCCAAATGACTCCTCCTTCTGCTCACTCAAATGCCTTACATTTCGCAAGACCAGAGGTTTCTTCTCCACTGTATAGAACATGGGTATTTCACCCCTAGGTTTTACAGGTTACGGCCTACAGCACCTCTTTTAGAGCAGAACATGATATGAATCTCCCCCCCAAAACAAGTCAGTTTAGTCGATATACCCCCAATGAAAGCATGTGCTTATTTATGCATTTTTAATTAGCTGTGTATATTTAAAAAAAAAAACACCTTGGCAAAAATGCAGATTTCTCTTCTGAAGCCTTTGCAAGCCCGCCCCTCTTTAACTCTGCACAAATCTTCAGTTGTTGTCTTTGTAAGGCAGGTGCTCTGGGCAATTGTTTGTCTCTCAAATCTTATGCCACTGAGCCAAACTACCAGGAAGTAACAGGACAGAATGTCTGGGCAGCTGGGTGTGTAACAAGGTTTATTTATTGAAATCTGCGCATTTTTTAAAATGAAGAAAAGTGGACACAATTATCACACAGAAAGCACTTCAGCTAGCAAACACAAACAAAAAACAAACTGCGGTGTTATTTCAATCTGCTTAGTGTTAACTTTTGCTGACTGGTATGCAAGCCATACAATTGATTCAATGTTACCATCTTTTCTTTCAGTCACTCGAGAGTACACGCCGAATGAAGAATCTGGCAGTTGAGGTAAGAGATACTTTTTGCTTGGGTGATGCTCGCCTACATACCTACTTGCAGCTAAATACCGTATTTACTTAAATCTAAAGGGCACCTTTTTTAAAAAAAATATTTATTTAATAAAGTTTCCAAAATTTAAATGTGCAGTACATTTGGGGCACAATTCTAAACTTCCCGTGAATTAAGACTGGCGAATTGCGTTCCGGAAAGAGGGTGGTCCTCGACTTTTACGACCGTCCTAGGAAAGGAATAAGCAGATTGAGGAGCAATTTAATGAGCAATGTGAGTTATAAAAAGGAGTTACTATCATTATTATAAAAATAAAAAAAATCAATCGAAATAAGAGCAAATTTACCCCAAAATGGCAGAGAAACAGCGAAGGACATCATGTGAAGCAAAATTCAAACGGAAATTTGTTGCTTAAAAAAAAAAAAAAAAAAACAGACTAGCGGCAAGACAGTTTGGTGTACTGGAGAGCAATGTCCGCTTCTGGTACCGAAACAAGTTGCCAATATTTACATGTAAAGCAGATAAGAAGAAATTCATCGGCCCTCGCAAAAGGAGGCACCCTGACATAGACCAAGAGATTTGGGAATTTTTACGGGAAAGAAAGAAAGAATGGGCTACCTGTGAGTAGTGAACAAATTAGAAATAAAGCTAAAAATGTGGCTATATATTTCGGTATATCAAAGGAAAAGTTTAAAGCCAGTCGAGGATGGGTAGGTCTCTACAGCGCCGTACAATGAAAAGCCAAAAGCTTCTAGCAGATTTTCAAGAAAAGTTGCAATCATTTCAAAAGTATGTAATCGAGCTTCGTAAGAGAAACAAATTCTTGATGGGACAAACTGGCAACGTGAACGAGACTAGGTTCGATATGCCACCATTACAGGTAAAGGGGCAAAATAAGTTACCAGAAAAACTTCAGGATGTGAAAAACAGCAGGTAACTGTTATGCTGGCAGTCGCTGCAGATGGTTGCAAACTTCCTCCATTTTTAATTTTCCAGTAAAAAAAATATCAGCCAAGACCAGTGCAAACAAAAACTTCTTCCCTAATTTCGTCATTATTCAAAACCAAGAGAAAGGATGGATGACTGAATCTTTAATGCTAGACTGGCTTTAAAATGTTTGGGCACGATGTCCAGGTGCTCTTTTGAACCCAAAATCAATGCTGTGTCTTGACGCATTTTGCATTAATCTGTCAGATGAAGTAAAAAAAAACATATGAAGCCTGAACAACGGACTTGTAATTCCTGGAGGGATGACATCTGTTTTACAGCCCTTGGATGTTCGTGTTAACAAACCCTTCAGAGCCAACGTTCAGAGGCAGTACGAGAAATGGCTCTGTGAGCCGAATCAGGAATAGACTCCAGGAGGAAAATTAAAGCGTGCTGCTCCTCATGATGTTGCTCATTGGGTTTCTACTGCTAGGAGATGTATCACAGCACCTCTAATCAAAATTTTATTTAAGGAATGTGTATATCTAATGCATTGGACGGTAGTGAAGATGACGTATTTTGGAGCAAGTCAGAGGATGACGGGGAAAGCATGAATGAATTTGACACCGACATGTTTGATTTATTCTCCAAAGACTCCGATGATGGTGGGAGTAATTAAGAAGATAACCGTAAATACATCAATGTTGCAAGTTTGTTAGTTACCAGTATGTTTCTGAAGAACTGTTGTAAGTTTATTTTATTTTTATTTTTTTATGCTTACTTAAGAAAAAAATGTCTTCACACGTAACACTAAAATTGAAATGCCATCAGTGTTACTATGGTATATGGCAAACTCTTTCATTGTTGTACAATGTTGTATGGTAGTATCTTCTTACAAATGCGCATTACCTTCGCCAGCAAAAATATTTTTCAGCTTCCAGGTTTCAAAAAATTGAGGTGTGCATTAGATTCCAGTAAATATGGTAATCACTCTAAAAAAACTAACAAACAAAAACAAAAAAAGTTTTATTTTTTAGGGGGAATATGACGATAATGTCCCCTATGTTCTTTATCTATCTCTGTTGACCAACCGGTGGCAAACTATTCTGTTTGAGGCTGCGAATTGTAATTAAACAATGAAAATCTTTCCTCTGCCACCTCTGGTAAACATTGATGCAAAATATATGATGTAAAAAAAAAATCATAATTTCTGCTTGTTTTCATGTTGCTTTAGGTTTTTATTTGTTTGTCTTGCCTTCTTTGTAGTCGATACCAAGATAGATCCCCAGACTAAACTTGATGCAATATGCAGGCCTGCCTTGCTCACTCAAACCGCCATGCATCAAATATCCCTATAAAGCAATTTTCATTTGCTAGTGCATATAATACCCTTACCATGTTAACCGTATTATACATTATATGTACAACAAGGACGCAATAGTGCAAAACCAAGAAAGATGTTTTTTAAATAATAAAAAATGCTACCCCCTTATGTATCGCTAACCTTAAAGTAGTTGAGATTTATAATCTGAAAATGATTGAAAAGCGCTGTATTAGTAAAGCACTGTAAACCACCAGATAACTAATTTCTGTAATTTTATTTTGTATTCCATATCCAATTATGGATTTCCCTTTATTTAATTTTTTTTTTTTGTTTCCTCTTCTAGTGTCAAGACACTGGAATCAAAACAATCAATATGCTGGACGAGCAAGGCGGTGAGTTTGAATTAAATAGACATTTCATTAGAATGACTGACTGCAGTATTAGAAAAACTGAATGTTTGTGAAAATTACGGTTAAAAACGTGTTGCGTTTTAAGTAATACAAACAAGTTTGTGTTGCACAAAAAGGGGCACATCTCCAAACCATCTTGTTGTTGTGCCAGCAATATTCTTGACCTGTGGAACAGCGCTTTGTCCAAAAACGAGTGGTTCAATGCCCGTGTCCATCTTTTTTCCACCTACTTCTATTTCTTTTCATAAATACTTCCTTATAACACCATTCCCATCGTCCAGAAACCTATCCTACTTCCTGAGCCTGTAAGATGATTTAAAGAGGCACCGAAGTACAATATTTAGGTTGGGTACACTTCTACAATTGTTTGAATTTTTTTTTTCTTTCTGTTAATGTTCTTGTGTTTCTGCCTCACGTTAACCTGTAGAGTTTCTCTTCTTGCTCCAATAGTCTAGCTGTTCGTGATTAAAGTAAGCATTGTTTTTTTTTTTCACCTCTCCTCTATATAGAACAACTAAATCGAGTCGAGGAAGGGTTGGACCAGATCAACAAGGACATGCGAGAGGCAGAGAAAAACCTAACTGAACTCAATAAGTGTTGTGGTCTCTGTGTCTGCCCGGGAAAGAGGTGAGACACAATACCCTTTATAGTGGCAGTTTTATCCGTCTTTCATCTACACAATCACCAACAAATAAGAACTTCATCATATAGTGTGTGTGTGTGTGTTTATCTATTTATTTTTATTATTAGCTCTACAAATACTAAAATGGACTGTAAAAGCAATTACTGGTAGACCGATAGAATAAAGTAACACTATATATTCTGCTTCTTTCACTGAACTGATCTATTTCAGTAGTTCAAATGGCAAGGTAACAATTCAGACCGTGTCCTTGCTGTTCCTGAAATCATGGCGTATCTATTTGTAAGCTTAATTCAAAATTGAGAGTTCACCCATATTTTGTTTCGTCTCTTCTCTCTGCTGGCTTGCATGGAGACCTCCCTGGAAGCAGAGATATGGCTGGCACAGGTTGGTATTCGGATGATCTAGCATGGGCGCAGGCTGCCCTGTAAAGTTTTGTGTTTTTGCTGTAGTTCCCATTCCAAGCATGGATATACCACCTTCTTATTAGTGCTTTGAGTGTCTCTCTGTAACCACATTGCATTTTTTCAATCTTAATGTGCAACTGGACATTTGACCACTATTTATATCTTCTCACACTTACATTTTATTTATATTTTTTTCTTTTTAAACCGTTATCGCCAGATGCACATTTTGAGGTCTAAAGATGCACACTACTTTCCTTTAATTTGTCTAATTTACTGATGGGTAAAAGATAGACCCGTCACTAGTCGTCATCTAAGCCTCCTCTAAGGTATATGACCAGCTGGATATGACCAGCCCAAGACTGAAAATCAACAAAAATATTTAATGAGGGGGTTGTGGTTGATACCACAAAAAGAAAGCACATGTAGAAGGATGTGGGCATTGTCTGGGTGGTCTAGGATCTGCCATAAATTATAGGAATGTCTGCTACCGATGGTTCAGAGAGCTTTTCAGCCTCACTAACTACAGAGATCTCACAGCGTGCTGAATTACTTATTAGCAATATTAATAATGGATTACTACAGAATACTGTAATTATGTTTTGAAAATAACTGGACTGTTGTTCAATTTCCGCTGCATAATGCGATCAAAACATTAGACCCAGTGCGGTTATAAATCGGTTATTGAATTCAGAGTTAAAATCTACACTTCAAGAATTTGGTATTCAAATATTTCCATGAGATGTGGGCTTCTATTTTCCTATTTACAGTAATGTTTTAACTTCTGCGTGATTTTTGCAGGCCAAAGAATTTTGAGACCGGCGAAGTCTACAAAAAGACTTGGGGTGGCAAAGATGGAGCCTCCGACGAGGTTATTTCAAAGCAACCACATCAAATGAATGCACAGCAAACCCGCCCAGGACAGAACGGTGGCTACATTAAGAAGTATGTCTCCTTTTATTGGGTTTTAACTGATACTCTAACATAAATCTTTTTCAGATTTGGTAATACGAAGTACCATCATGGAACAGATCTGGTGCTGTGGATTTGTGTTTACTTATTTTAAAAGGATCTCAAAATCTTAGGGGAATATAAATAAGTTTTCCTTAGAACCGTTGCGTCTTTGTTAATGGACCATTTTTAATTTATAAAGACCTATAGATTACAGGAAGACTATGGATTATATAAAATGGGAAAAGGGAAGAATATTTAAATGTCTCTTATTTATGAACTACGGTACCTACAAAGTGACTCGACTTGCATTTTAAAGGAATTGTTTTTTGTGTGTCGGCAACAGGAATCCAGTAGTTAGAATTGGCACATCACATTTCTCTCTTTACTTGGTCTGCCAGGATCACAAATGATGCTCGTGAAGATGAAATGGAAGAAAATTTGCAAGAGGTGGGCGGCATACTGGGACAGCTTAAGAACATGGCTCTAGACATGGGCAATGAGCTTGACTCGCAGAACAAACAGATTGGTAGAATCAATGAAAAGGTAAGTACTGACGATAGCAAGATATGTGTCTGGAGAAATGATTGTTGACCTACTCTTCCCAAGGTTAAAGGGACAGTGTAGGCACTATGACTATATCATATCACTGACGTGGTTATAGTGCCTTGGGTCCCTGGCCCTTACTTGGGTTATTACTAAGGCAGAGATTTCAGACTTTGTGCTAGCGATGCTTAATCATACCAGCAGTGGGCGCTGTGATGGGCTAAAAAAGCAGTCACTGACACTCGGCCAATCACAGCCACCCATTGCCACTCAGGCTAATGCTTTCTCACTAGCTTAAGCAACATAAAGGGGATGGGTTGCTGGGAGTCTCTTGGAGGATTAATAACATTTTAATGCTGAATGGAAAGATGGTGCCAGGGATCTCCAGACACTAGAACCACTTCAAGGAAATAAAACAGTGACAGTGCCCATTTAACCATTCTTGTATGAAGGTTCAATTCCAGTGGTAGTAATCAAGCAAAGCATGAAGAAGAATCCTCTAAAAACAACGTATTTAGTGTTTTATAACTGCAAATATTACTTATTTCAGTGTGAAATAACGCTGTACCATGCTGGTCCATATTCAAAACACTAAACTTGTACAAAATTAGCCTGTGATCTTTATCTCAGCATTTTTATAGCCACAGCAAGTTGTGCTGCATTGTACAGTGGGAGGATTATGGGGAATCCGCTGACAGTAGCCCAGAGGTGTCGTAGAATGTCAAACAAAAAATATATAATAAGCTGTATGTCCAACTGAAAATAAACAAAGATTGGCACAATCTGATTGCTTACTGTAGGATTATGCCACTCCTCACACCAAATCTGCAGCGGCCTGTAGTGGATATGGTACCATAACGGACCCTTGAATAGGGTGGGATACAACAAACACTGTTCACAAGAGGGGTGCCGTAGTATCCTAAAGTCCAAGACGGTCTCTGAGTTGAGCAGGGTTCCCTTTCCAAGTGACCTCTACCACTGACTGGCTTCACCTGTAACGTTAAAGGAACACTATAGTCACTTAAATTACTTTAGCTAAATAAAGCAGTTTTAGTGTATAGATCATTCCCTTGCCCAATTCACTGTCATTTAGGAGTTCAATCACTTTGTTTCTGTTTATGCAGCCCTAGCCACACCTCCCCTGGCAATGATTGACAGAGCCTGCATGAAAAAAAAACAAACCTGGTTTCACTTTCAAACAGATGTAATTTACCTTAAATAATTGTATTTCAATCTCTAAATTGAACTTTAATCACATACAGGAGGCTCTTGCAGGGTCTAGCAAGCTATTAACATAGCAGGGGATAAGAAAATCTTAATTAAACAGAACTTGCAATAAAAGCCTAAAGGGGGCTCTCTTTACAGGAAGTGTTTATGGAAGGCTGTGCAAGCCACATGCAGGGAGGTGTGACTAGGGTTCATAAACAAAGGGATTTAACTCCTAAATGGCAGAGGATTGAGCAGTGAGGCTGCAGGGGCATGTTCTATACACAAAAACTGCTTCTTAAGCTAAAGTTGTTCAGGTGACTATAGTGTCCCTTTAAGTTTCCACACTTGTTTGTGGCTTTCTTAGTTAAATATTGGCATACATTTTCATGCTCTGTGTTCTTTTTAGGCGGAGGTAAACAAAGCTCGCATCGATCAAGCGAACACCACAGCGAAGAAGCTCATTGAGTGAAGACTTCAACTTCTTTAGCCTTTTTAAACTGTATGGCAAAAATGCTTTTCTGTAATTGTCTGGGGTCTTTAGGGAGGCAAATTCTCCTTCCCACCTTAACCGTGGAAGGTGTGTCTCCATTTTCCTAAATACATGAATACAAAGCATAATTGGTCTGAGGTATGTCTACACGAAGAATGCTGTACATGCTCTGCTGCAACTTGTTTACCCAGGGGAGTGTAATTGTACAAGGTCAACTCTTCCAGCACCACTGTATTTATTTTAATTTCTCTGTTCTTTAAAGCAAATATACAACATATGAAGGTGAACTTGACATGGAGAATTTTAGCACACATCGGGCGTTTTTTCCTATAGCCTAGGTGCTTTGATATGCAAGTTGTATCTTTGCTTTAAATATACATTTGCGATCACTTTATTTTATGTAACCTCTGAAATCTGTGAACTTGTCATGTCGTTTTTGAGAAGTGCCTTTTACCAAAGAATGTTAGACTCAATCATGCTGTGTTTTACAGTGTGTATACTCTTGAGAGAGCCTCTATTCCAGATTTTACTTTCCATTGCTTGCAGTTCAACATTGTTAAGCGTTTTGACGTCTTATAATGCCGTAACTAAATGGTAGAAATTGGTTTTGGATCATCATAACTTTTTATTGCCTGTCTGAGCCTTTGAAATCTCTGCCCTTTTGCCTAATGATTTGTAAGTTCTAAAAAGGGTTTTAAAGGCCAGCGTTGCTTCTCGCATTGTGACAGTCCATCCCTGAACACGTCTGGGCTGGGTTTAAAAGGGATTCTCCACTAAAACCAAAACTCTTTGAAACTGGAAGGAACGTCATAGGCAGCTTGTAGCTACAAGACTAAGAACGTGAGTTGACGCATAAACAATGTCCCTGTCTCTAGTAACTTCATCAGGGTTTATTTGCTAAATTGAGAATTCAAAGTTCATTTTACACGTAAGGTCAAAGTAGTGGAACCAGAAAAACTCTCCAAGTCCAGTATGCTTTTTGTTGGGCTACTCCAGCTTTATACTTGAAATCCACTTTGAATTCTTTCTTTGGTAAATCATCCTGTATATTAAACATGCATTGTTGCAGTTATTATTTTTTTTTTTACTAATTATGCACATATAGGGCTAGTCATTCTGCTTGGCACCAATTTAAAATACCTTGTATAAAATATTTTATTTTTAACTCTGAACACCTTAAATTTGCAATATATTGTCTACTAGTAGTATTCCTTTTTATACATCATTGTAACGTCTGAATAAAGTTCACCATGTGACTATATTGGCAGTTGTTCTGTCCCAAGCGTCACAATTCAACATGGTTGAGACTCGGAATGAATTGTGACCTGAATGTTTGTTTGATCTCATGTACAGCCCTGTACCAATGAGCCCCAAGCAGAATCTGCACGGGGTGGGAGTTTCACAGTAAAGTGTAAAGAAATCAAACTGAATCTCGCATTTTAGGCTGAATATACAGCTGATTTTGTACAATTCTATCCAAAATTTGAAATTCTTGACTGTTCACAACAGGAACACTACCCAGAAAGCAGAACTGTTTGTTTTTTATCTTAATGATCTGATCTAAGTGTACCAAGTAATACGCTTTATTTTACTTTTGCTAAAACTTCAACTTACCTGAGCACACTAGGAGAGGAGAGTGATTATAAAACCTATTTGGCAATATGCATCATCGAAGTTGCATTAAAAGATAGTCATTACCCAGTATTCAAGACTAGGCCCCATCTAGGGATGTTCAAACATTAACATGGTTATTCGCTAAAGCAGGCATAGGCAACCTTCGGCACTTCAGATGTTTTGGACTACACCTCCCATGATGCTCTGCCAGCATTGTGTAAGAGCATTATGGGGGATGTAGTCCACAATATCTGGAGTGCCGAAGATTTGCCTATCCCTGCGCTAAAACTAGAATGCAAAGTGAATTTCACATTTAAAGGGACACTAGAGTCACTAAAACATAAACTTAATGAAGCAGTTGTGGTGTATAGATCATGCCGTGCAGCCTCACTGCCCAATTCTGAAATTTAGAAGTTAAATCACTTTGTTTATACAGCCCTAGCCACACCCTCCTGCAAGTGACTTGCACAGCCTTCCTAAACACTTCCTGTAAAGAGTCATCTAATTTTTAAACTTCCATAATTGCGAAATCTTTCATTTAGATAGAATGTCTTATCTCTTGCTTAGTTAATAGCTTGCTAGACCCTGCAAGTGCCTACTTTTATGTGATGAAAGTTCAGTTTTAAGAGCAGGAGATAAACTTTCTAAGTTACATCTGATTGACATTTGAACCATTCTGTTTTCATGCAGGCTGTCAGTCACAGCTGGGTAGGGGTGAATAGGGCTGCATAAACAGAAACAGTGATTTAACTCCTAAACAGCTGATAATTTAGCAGTGAAACTTCAGAGGCATGATCTATACACTCCATGTAGACCGCTCATTAAGTTAAAGTTGTTTTTGTGACTAAAGTGCCCCTTTAAGTTCAAAATGACCAAACTGGAAAAACGCTAGATCATCCATGCTTTCAGTTCAGCTACTATCTGTTCTAAAGAGCTTAGTTCTTAGGACAGTAAGGATGATTTTAGGTAAGCAGCAAACTCATATCACGCCAAATGGCCAGCAAGACTATATAGGTTAACAGATTTAGTTATTACCAACACACACATCCATAATTTATCCTTTTTTTACAAGGATAGACAGAATTCCTTCCAAGACGCAGCGATGCTTACTACCTCTATCCAGCGTTCCGTTTTCTCATTTGTTGCTGGATTTAATAGAAACGTATTGCTATTTCACACATGGTGGTTACAAAAACATTTAATCTCTTTAGTAATTCTTTGCAAAGTCTTCTCAGTTCCTCAAAAAAAGAAAGGAAAACGAGATAAAGAGGGTTAGTTTGGTGTGATGATTTGCATGTAAAATGCAATAGTTGCAAGATGGGGAGTGTGTGGACATTGTCAAAGCATTTTAGAAACCGATTGAAAATCTTCGTGTTCAGCACAAAATGTTTCATTGTAGTCTGCTTTGTTACAATTGCTGCTGACGTGACCCAGTCTGAATGATAGTTTAGTGACAATGTGAATGCCGATTTGTACAATAGGATATCTGTGAACTATGATTGTAACCTCATTTTAATTATATATCCTATGACTTTAATATGCTCAAACTGTATTTTCTATGAAACATTATCTCCTATATTGGCTGCTCTCTCTTCTCTTGCATCAAAGCATCAAGGGAGTTTAGTTATACAACATCTGCCACCCCTGCTGTAAAAAAATGTTCTGGAGGAACCGGCGATGTACTCTAATGCACAGCCCGGGAGCTGCTAGCTGTGGCTGTGTACGAATGTTCTAACAGCTCTGTATGTAGCATGGATGGTGAGTAGGGTGTACTGTCCTATGGGTACTGCAATAAAAAATATACAATTTTTTTTTTCTTAATCAAAACTTTACTAGCAGTAGTTTGCCTTGAGCTTTCACTATTAGTTTACTTAGGATTTCCTTTTTACACACTAGCACCTTACTAGCTTTTCAGACTTCAAGACGTTTTCAACATAAAATGAAGGCGTGCAGAGATTACCTCTGCCAATGCAATTCTCACTCTGCTTGCCGACCACTGCTGCTTACTGTGCAGATGTTGAGCAATAAAGAGATCTATTGCCACCCATCCAGTTTTATTCCAGGAGACTCCGTCTGTTTTGTTAGCAGTGCACCTTTTATAGGAGGAGATGTGATGGATTATTATAAAAGGCTGGCCTTTCTAGAAGCACACCGATGCCATTATTGTGTCTTAATACTTGCCATGCACAGTGGTGTTAAGTGTTTGTTTCTTAACCCCTTAAGGACCAAACTTCTGGAATAAAAGGGAATCATGACATGTCACACATGTCGTGTCCTTAAGGGGTTAAACAACTAAAACTGCCATTGCATTTAATCCATTCTATGTCCATAAGGTGTAGCCTTGTTTTTTTTTGTTTTTTGGCTGCAGATGTTATATATAAATACATTATTTTTTTTTAACTGATGTGTCACTCGTGTTGTGTAAAAGCTGAAAGGTTGCAGTTAACACGTCCACATCAAGGATTTATCCTTAAGGGAGGAATGGCACAGGGGAATAAGAGTAAAGAGAGAACTGCTTGTCTCCTTTACTGTAGTACAACCTAGAACAGAAGTTGTATGTTATGGAATTGCTTAGTGCAAGTAAGTGACTTATAGGCACCTGGACATTGGGGCGAGATCTATATTCCTTCCGTATAGGGGGTCTATTTGGATTTATCCAGCTGAACACAATTTGGAAGACTTCTTGAGAGACTAAGTGCATAAAAGTCCTTTATAGATATTACTTTAATTTGCACTAAGCAATTCTGTCTGATGGGTTCTTATTTGTCTCGTAACAAGTTATGCATCTTTTCAATGCGTTTTAATAAAATGGCTAAAAGTCCAAATGTGTTCTTGCTTTTATTTATATTTTTCAAGTGCAGGGAATAAAGGTAAAATATTAGGGCAGAGAAATAGGAAAAGCTTTTATTTTTTTTATTTCAAATGTGTAAACTTCTGGTTCAAGGCTGGTCTCCATGCCTGTAGATGATGATGATATTAATAAGCAAGTATTTAACCAGGAGGAAAGGTACATTCAGATTACTCTGGTTTTCTATTACGTCCTGGGGGATATATATATATATATATATATATATATATATATATATATATATATATATATATATATATATTTATTTATTTATTACACAAACACACACCTCTCAATAGTTGTGTGAATATTTTAGAAAGCTATAGGTGGAAACAGGTGAAGTGGCTGTACAAGTGTGAATACCTCATTAATATAAATGGAAGTCTTGTTCTTTTAATACGCACACAACTACTGCTCTCTAAGACTTTATAATGTGAGTATTTGTTGTTAAGGTCCAAAATTACTTTAGTGATTCCGGTATAATGTCCCTCTAAAGCTAAAGCATAATACAATGGTTCTGGTGGCTATAGCATGTCCCTTACGTCTTGGCACTCTAACCACTGCCTGTTCAGAGAAAAGGCAGTGTTTACATTTCTAAAGAAGGATGATGTTTTGGCCACCCAAACAAGGGAACCAATAAGGTCTCGCAACAGGAACCCAAATATGGTGTTAAAGGGACACTGTAGGCACCCAGACCACTTCTGCTCATTGGAGTGGTCTGGGTGCCAACTCCCACTACCCTTAACCCTGCAAGTGTAATTATTGCAGTTTTTTTTAAACTGCAATAATTACCTTGCAGGGTTAAGTCCTCCCCTAGTGGCTGTCTATTAGACAGCCACTAGAGGACACTTCCTGCTCTATAGCACAGGTTTTCTGTGCTAGAGCGTCGCTGGACGTCCTCACGCTGTGTGAGGACCTCCAGCGTCGCTCTATTCCCCATAGGGAAGCATTGAAATTCATTTTCAATGCTTTCCTATGGGGTGTGCTAATGCGCATGCGCATTAGGTCTCCTCGGCCGGCGGGCGAGATCAGTCTCGCCCACCGGCCGACGTAAGCAGAAGGAGGAGCGGCGGGGGAGGAGGAAGCAGCGACGTGGGACCTGTCGCTGCCTCTGGTAAGTCACTGAAGGGGTTTTCACCCCTTCAGCAACTGGGAATTGGGGGTTGGGAGGGAGAGGGACCCTCCAGTGCCAGGAAAACTGATCGTTTTCCTGGCACTGGAGTTTCCCTTTAACTCAATTCTAAAAAAAAAAAACCACCAATTTATTACTTATAGCTCCAAATGAGAGCAAAACAATCTGAATTTATATTTCGATTAAATAAAAAATCCTATTTTATTAAAGATGGCACTTGTACACCGTCCTGAACAAAAAGCCTCATACTTAAAACCGAGTAGGCCAAGTAGAATTGGGAGAGGAGGGGAGGGAAAGATAATTCTAAACATTTAATCTCCTCCATGGAGAGGGGCCAGAAACAAACCTGTTTCTGTAATTAAACCTGTAAATCTGTGTTGGTATATAGATCATGCCCCTGAAGTATTACTGCTTAATTCTCTACCATTTAGGACTCAAATGACAACTTCTGCTTCCCAAGTGACACCTCCCCCAGCTTTTAGTTACATACACTCCTTGAACAGAGCGCTTTATTTTGACTCTTAGGATCAGTACCAGTGTTTACTTTAGGACTTGTGGAATTCCTCTTGATCTCTGAGCAGCATTAGAGAGTTACAAGGTTACTGTGATGTATAACTGCCATGCATGGTTTTTATAGCTTCCAGATGTGTTTGGGATATTGTCATTAAACAGTTTGTGTAATGCTCACTGTGTCCACAGTGCTATTTAAAATGCCTTTTGTAGCCGCTACCTTTAAGGATATTGTTTGTTATTAATGATCAGATGGTCGGCACCAAAAGTTATTCTTAAAGCAAAGAAAATAGCCAAAGGGCATACTGTTGGGGACAAGTCTTCCTGTTTATTTTTTATATTTTTTGGCCCTACTGCAATGAACGACATGGGGACAACAGACCTGGCATACTGTACCTCAATGGGCATTGTGTGTTGACTGCAAATTACTTTGAAATCACACACTGTCAGAGAAAACTCTCCAACATTAAGCACGTTTGGTGTCGGTAAGATACTGTGCAGTTTACGGTATTCACTAAACATCAAGTCTTAGTAAACTGAAACTGCAAAACAAAATAGCTAAGCTGTGCACATTGCAAGTTTGCTCTTTAACCAGTTATTTCTGGGTGAAGCCCTCTAACCGCTAGGGTCGAGTTTTTCAGAATAAGCAGAACGGTTCCCCATATTAACATGTGAGTTTATTTTCATTCCCATAATGTGCTGAAATGGATGGATATAAACTTGTATCCAAGCAAATAATTAACTCTAATTCAGTTTACTGTACTTGCGGTCATCGGCTGCATTAAAAACCATTAAGCCATTGCTTTATATTAACCTTTAGAAAATGTTTATATTACATTCATACATATACAATATTCCTACTCTTAGATCTGCTCGATGTAAGGTCCCCTTTA
Organism: Pelobates fuscus; assembly: GCF_036172605.1. Lineage (NCBI taxonomy): Eukaryota > Metazoa > Chordata > Amphibia > Anura > Pelobatidae > Pelobates > Pelobates fuscus. The sequence goes on along the minus strand of NC_086329.1, from coordinate 20,628,827 downwards.
AACAGACTCGGCAATTGCTTCACTCTATAGCTGGAAGGATACTACCGGTTTGTTAAATGTTCAGCTAGCGGTCTTTAAATGTGTCCCATAAGAGTGTAGATACTTTAGTGTTTGGCTCTTGGTAAACTGGGGCTTTGCAAGCTGTAAACGGTACATCCAGGGCTTGGCTGGCTTTAGGCATGGTGTCGCCATAAAAGTCTATCTGGTGTACTTTCTATTCATACAAACTTCTTCCTGGTCGCTGTAAACCGTTCCATGTACTGAAAGAAAAGACATTCCATTATTTATGTTGTTTAACATCTTTAAAAATAGTTTGTAACCAGGAAGAAAGTCAATAGCAGATTATGTCAAAATGGAGCCATCAAAAAGCTCATTGTAGTGGTTATGGTGATGTAGGTTTAGTGACATTTCCCCCAAGTTTGTCAATGTTTTGAGTGACCTTACAAAAACCATGGCTCACTGGCAGCAACACTTCCAAGTGAAATTCTGTCCTTGCTGGAGAGCAATCCTAGGTTAGGAATTTCTGGGGGTGATTTAGTACATAGCTTGCAGTATATCATTGCTACACAGCCTGGATGGAATTATGCTTGGCAATGTGGAAGTGAAGTAAACCACATACAAATGTATTAACACAAAGGGGAGAGATATTTTAACCCCTTAATGACACAACTTCTGGAATAAAAGGGAATCATGACGGAATATATCCGTCGTCTGTCCTTAAGGGGTTAAAGGAAAATCCCATCCAAACACAGAAATACATGCCATATGCACAAGCAGGGATCTCCATGCCAATTCTGGAACCATATGTATGCTAACAAACTTGGTAACCACGACCATAGGCGCTCTGCAAATCCGTCCGGGTAATTCACTATACACAAATTACATTTTTAGGCCAAAATAGAAGAATTTGAAAAACTCCAGCTCCGATGTTTTCCTTAAATTTAATACTTTAAAAAAAAAAAAAAAATCCATGATAGTTTAGTAAATAACCTGCAAATAATTTAAAGGGACATTCTAGGTACCAAAACAAATGTAATGCATTTGATAGGGTTGGGCCTCATTACTATGCCTTATTTTTTTGCATTCTTAAATCTTTGTAGATTTGCACAAAAAAAAAAAGTTTTGTAGAATGCTGCACCATTATCCTGACTCTTTAGCCACACCCCCACATCTGAAAAGGATGCTCAGAGCTTAACCACCGACTGCACTGGATGATCTTAACTACAACTCAACCTGCATTAGGAGAGGACACTGAGGGAAACTTATAGTAAGCATGTCACAACCTCTTTAACCCCTTAAGGACCAAACTTCTGGAATAAGAGGGAATCATGACATGTCACGTGTCCTTAAGGGGTTAAAGCTTCTCTGTCTGCAGTCAGGTTGTGAATTGAAAACCGGTCACCCAATCCTCTTGGGGCTGGGACTTTGTGCATACATTTGACAAGGAAGTATTCTCCTGGCGTGGTGGGCGTGGCTAAGGATGCAGGCTTATGGTGCAGCATTGAGCAAAAAATAAAAAAACCTCAACTGTGTGTTCAAAATATATAACGATTTGATCATGCAAACAAATACAGCATATTATTGTGGCCCAAATGTATGAAAAAAAATAAAAAAAGCAGTTAAGTTCTATTGGTGTCTGGAGTGTTCCTTTAAATCAGGCTTCCCTAAACTCCGTCCCTCCAGATGTTGCTGAACTACAACTCCCATGATTCTCAGCCTATTTCATTCATAGAATCATGGGAGTTGTAGTTCAGCAACATCTGAAGGGCCGGAGTTTGAGAAGCCTGCTTTAAATTAAGTTTTGTTGTTTTTGACATGCCATCCTAAGGTGATCTGGCAACATTCCAATCATGTATGCATATATTTAATTTAGAAAATTCCTGTATAATATATATATATTTTGGACAGGTATTAAGGAACTTCCATTTTGACTGCTTTCTTATTAGATTCATTTATATTCATATATATTGAACCCAGAGCAATTCTCTCTGACACATACAAGTACATTAATATATTCGGTAATAAGTACATTAATATATAGGGTAATTTCCAGAGCAAACGGTTTTAACACACAGACATGACCTGGGCATGCTACTGTCTTAGAGCACTAACCTTTTCATAGCCTTCCAGGTCTCTGAGCTTTTTTATTTCAAAAAGGTTTCCCTCCACTGCAAGAAGGGATATCTGTGAGTCACTAAGAATACTCTGGGGTAACATACTGAGCTCCAGGCAGTTCTCCTCCAGACGAAGAACCTTGAGACGTGGACAGTGTGAAATCTGCACAGAGATTTGAGATATCTGCAGGAAAGAAAATACATGGTTACATTATAGAATGCAAAACGAAGAAAAATGTGAGAAATGTTTTAAAGTCTGTGAGGCAGTTGGAAAATGTTAAATATATTCCATAATTCGGATCTGCAGAAGATACGTTTAACTTGAGAATGAGTAACGAAGTGGGTATATAAACAAAGTATCTGAAAGACACCTGTAGCAACTGAGGAAGCCCAGGACTTGGGCGAAACGCGTTTTGCAAGTAATTTCTTTTACCCCATAGTGGACTTTTTTACTATAGCACTATTTCAGTGATTTTATCAAGTTTGTTTTGTTTTTGTTTTTATTTCATTGCACTTTGCTGTGCTGTATATCCATTTTTATTTTACCAATAAAAGGACTTAGTCCCCAAGCTCATATTGGCGTGGACATTCCTTTTTGAAAGATACAGAAAAGCACCTGCACTTTGGAAGGGAGTGGGATCCCTTCTAACTATCCCACAGGCGTCAGGATTGAGCCATTTCCGATTGGCTCCCTCCTTGTGAGTACTGAGCTATACACTGTATGTTGAAGTTTTATTTTACAGTACAATATTGCACTAGGTATTTGTATATTCATATCTCCACAGTTACTTCATCGACCTTAACATTACTGTATCTTATCCTGAACCACAACATTCCACCCACTGTATGTATATGATTTGCTGAGAATGAGTAACAACTGAAATTATATTCTTACAGCTGAAAAAGCTAAACAAAGAAAGTTCATATTTTTCTACGCACCACAATCCCTACACCGAAAGTTGATGGTTACAATGCTAGGAGTACCCTAGCCCATCAGAGGGAGTCGCCCTGAAGCCGCAACTCCCACGGTCACCAAGGGCGTCACAATGCCTGTTCTGACAGATGTCCTGAATGGCAGCAATTATATCCCTGGGTACATCCACAGGTATGGTAGGAGCCTTCCTAATCCATAATGCTGACACTATTGGTGCAGATCCACCATCCCCTCCACCTCCAATGCAGTGTCACCCGTTTTGCAAAGTCCAGCAAGGACTCTGCGCTACTGCTCCTCAAGTGAAGCCACAGTATGGGAAGTCACTGGACCCGTTGGGTAAGTGATTACACCTGTGTTTGGGTTTCCTCTCTCGAGGCTCCACATCAGATGCGTAATTCATTACCACACCGTGATACAAGCTATGTCTCAGCTCTCACAATGCCTTATTAGGCCTCACAACCAGACCTCTATGCTGTTGCCAGTACTTTCACCTAGTGTATGTTCGTTCCCATCATCTGTGTTTCCTTATATAAAGGCACTATGGGGGAAGACCAGAGAGACTCATTGACTCCTTATCTAAATGCAAACACCCAGCAATTCACAATCTAGCAAATAATTCTGCAGACTACTGTTCCAAAAACCCTCTAGCAGACAACTTAAAGGTTCCCTAGAATGTTGGACTTAATGCAGGTCCCCTCTCCCCCCATTGATAATGCAGACATTAGACTTTAGCATTATCAAGTGAAAATCTGTCCATCCTTGGACTAAGAGTGCTGTGCTAACCCACCTGCCTACATTTACCTTCAAGACTGCATAAAATTACAGTTAACAGTGCAAGCGTGTCATTTCTGCATTATCAGTATAGTTAAAGAGAGGGTGGACTATGAAATTCGGGGCTGACACTCCCCATAATGAGCACAATGAGTTGTAGTGGTTATGGTGTTTAATTTACCTCTTTAATAACTAAGATTTCTTTATGACCTTCTTGTGTGTAAATTGTATTTTTTGACATTCACCTGATTCTGATTTAAGTTTATTTCGATGGCTTGCACTCCCAAAACCTCGTCTGGTATAGCCTGAATCTTGTTTTTGGAAAGGTCCACTACATCCAGGTGACGCAGGGTGCAGAGCTGGGACGGTATAGCTCGCAGTTGGTTTCCGGAGAGGTTTAGGGTCTTTAATGCAGAAAGCTGGCCAAAATCAGCCGGCAGCTGGCTAATTTGGTTCCCGGAAAGATGTAAAGTTTCCAACTTTTTCAGCTTGCACAGTTCTTCTGGGAGTCTGTCTGGAAAAATATTTAGAAAAAATATAATAGATATGCATCAAAAGCAATCCAAACTTATATTCTATAGTTTTACCAACAATTCTTTGCAATTATACAACACATTATGTCCAAGCGAAGGGCTAGCTAATATTTTTTTAAGTGTTTCCTTCTAAAGAAAGAAAAAAAAAATGTAAACGGCCAATGTTAAATGACCACAATTCACAGCAATTTGGGACAAATAGACATTTTGCTATTTACAGCAGGACTTGACAAACTTGCTTTGAATCTAACTAATAAAGCTTTATTTTCAAAGACAAACATACAATTCTTAAAGAGAGACTATAGTCACTAGATACACTGCAGCCTAATGTAGTTGTTCTAGTGTCTATAAGCTGTCACAGCAGGATTTCAATGTAAACACTGCCCTATCAGAGCTACTGACATCACTAAATGGCGCGCAAGGGAGCAGAGCAAGAAGATTACAGTTCCCTCGGCTCCACTCTCTCTCAGCCTGCCACCTCGGAGTGAATGCGATGCTAAGTACCCAGGCGCCAGGACAAAATTCCTAGTCGCCGTGGTGATCTAGGATTTGTCTAGCCCTGAGTTACATAATATAATTTGGATTATATTCAATGAACTGAAAATAGTGGCTTATTGAAAAATACCTTACACTTTTTCTTTTAGGCAATCCAGTGTTTGACATACAGAGTTGAAGAAATAGTTCCTGATTTGGCTATTTTGACATAAAAGTTTAAAATTCCCTGGTCCTGCTTTCGAAAAGTTCTGGTTTATTGGATAACCCAATTACAACTGGAAAAAAAAAATCTCTAGCTCGGGCATCCGAAACGTTTCAGCAAATACTGAAAGTTAAAATATAGGGAGGGTAATGCATTAAAATAAATAAAAAACTAATTATCAGGAACGTTTCCTGCCTCAGCAAAAAGACCCCTCTCTAACCAGCACTGTCTTCTGTACATCTGCCAAGGAGGCATTTATGGTATAAGCAGTTTATCCCCAAAGAGCAGTTCCACACATCGAGTAGAACTGGCCTATATTACTGCGTCTGACATTAGTTTAAACATATCCTGGTTCACTGCGTAGTAAACTAATCTGTGTGCTGCGATTGGAAGAGAGTGCTAAGGAAGTATCAGCCAATCAATGTCTTACAAATGCAATAGCATAAATTCAGACTTTTCCACGATGCAGCGCAAGGGGTGGCCCCATCTAACCGTTCCTAAACATTTTGAGAAAAAGCCATGGGACAGTGTCCAGCAACAAAACCGCTACACTGATCTGTAGCGGTTATGTTGTTTAGAGTTCGCCCCTTTAACTCAGACTTTTATCCTTCTGCGTGAAAACCGTTTATTAACATTCGAAAGGATGTACGTGGAAGCCAGAGGCAGGATAGATTTGCCATTTCTGGTTAAATATTTCATTATTATATGCTAATGATGCTTAATACAAACACAATAAAAAAACAAAAAAGAGGTGGCACTCACCAACTACATGGGGACAGACTGATTGCTACAGTAAACTCGGGGCTGCAAATTCTAAATTGAAGAGACAGCAACTGCAAAAAGGATCCAGCACTCAAAAAGTCTTAAAATAACCGGTTACTTTGAGACTTTGTGAGTATTGGATCCTTTTTGAAATAAAGCGACATGCATCACTTTAACTCCTTAAGGACCAAACTTCTGGAATAAAAGGGAATCATGACATGTCACACGTCATGTGTCCTTAAGGGGTTAAGACAACTGTCTCAGCCAGCATCTTTAGCTTAGAATTAGATAGTTGTCTAACTCTGCAACCTTTTACCGGATTCTGATTTCATATATTTTCCACACCCACTCCAAGGGGCACACTGATCTAACCAGTGCCCAAAACCTAGGAATGCTGAAAAATTGCATTGGGCTTGCCTAACAGATTTACACATGTGCAGACGGAAGGTCTCTTCACCTTGCAATACACTGCCAGGGGGAGAAGAGAGGGAGTCTGAACAGTGTGATCATGCAGAGTAGGCTTGGATGTCTGTATCTCTATCCTAATGCTGCACAATGATGACCTGTTTCTGTAATTAATGGACTGGTCTGAAACGAAGATGGGTGGGTAAAAGGAAACGAGGGAAGGCTGAAGAAACTCCCCTATCTGAGAGGCGTGCCCAACAATGCAATCTGACTGCATTGTTCATAGTAAGTTTAGACATTTATTACATTATTTTCCATTTTTTTAAATTGCTTTTTTGTTTGTTTGTATATTTGTTTAAAAAAGGGTTTGCTGGTGATGCAGGTCCCTTAAATAAAAATACATTAACATCATAAAGTATGAAACCAATATTTAAAATCATTTTGCCTTCAGCTGGCAATTCTGCAAATATACTGTGTTTGTACGCTCTATATTTACAGTGTAAACAGATGATGATATTTAACAAAGTATACTACATCATGAATGAATGGCAACATGTTTTATCTGTTTTAGTGACAATAAGGTCTTGACAAAGTCTCACTAGGATCTGCTAGCAGCTATACTGATTCTCTTACTCAGTCTGTTATGGTTCAGTGACAAGCTTTTGAGAACGTTGAATTTCCCCATCCACGGTGGCAACACTTCTATCTTGTTACTGGACAGATTAATTGTCCGTAGGTTTCCTACCAGTCTCTGCAGATCCTCTGGGAACTGTGTTAAAACAAAAAATAGACATACATTGGAGGCTCAGGCTGTAGCACTGATAAAGCATCAAGTTTTTGCATGGATCGCATGGTGCCATCTCTCACAAGGTAGGAAAAAAACATATCTAATTGATTGCCCCAGTGTAAAAGGGACACTATAGTCACCAAAACAAATACAGCTTAATGTAGTTGTTCTGGTGTCTACTCCCTGTCCCCGTCAGCTTTTTGCTGTAAACATTGCTTTTTCAGAGCAAAGGCAGTGTTTACAGTACAGCCTAGGGACACCTCTAGAGGCCACTCCTCAAACGGCTACTAGATGTGCTTCCTGGGTTAGCTCAGAGTCTCCACGCTCTGTATGGAGATGCTGAACTTTCCCCATATAGATGCAATGATTCAATGGATTGGATGAGAAGTCAAAGAAGAGTTACGCTTTCTAATATATATATATTTATTTGATATGGGAGCAGAAATCAAAAAAAGTTCTAGAACACTGTAGCGCTAGGAACACGTTTGTATTTCTAACACCATAGTGTTTCTTTGGGCAGTTTAACCCCAAAGTCTGCAAGCCAGCGCCCAATCACTGACTCTTCTTCCTCTGTAGGTCTGAGGTGTCAATCAGGAAGTCTCAGACTGAGAAATGCTGAAAGGGTGAGAGCGTCAACTGACATTCTCAGCCTATCACTAGCTCCACATTCAGAAAACTGTAGCCAGTAAGTGAAGAAGAAAGTTTTTTGCTCCGTCTGCTCTCCTAAGTAGCATCATGCCCCACCGTTCTCATGGCTGTCAGGATGCTGTAAAACTGCAAAATGAGAAGAAAAGCGGTGCATCTGGAGGCCATGAGACCAGTAAGGTAAGATTAAAAGATGTTCTCATCTCGTTTGTCAGGAACAAAAATTGTATTTCAGCCCTGTTTTAAAGTATCACATACACAATCAAGCCATAGGCTATCTTCTCTTACCTCTGGTAAACCCTTTTCTGTTAACTGAAATACGCCGGTCTTCTGTGCTGTCTCTATGTGGGCTTTCAAGGCACTGTTTCCCATGGTGTCCAAGAGGAGAAGACACGGATTCTCAGAGCAAAAACTACCAGCAGGACTTTCGATGCTAGCTCCTCACCTCATCAAAGTCTCCTTTGGAATGAGATAAAGGAAAAAAAGTCATTGTTACAATAATGAGCTACTCAAAACACACAAACCCTTCTATTGTTTTCAACCTTAATGCCTTAAAATAGAAATACTGAATCGACATAGATTTGTTGGTATCACGGCACATAGGGAATTCCACACATATTTTTCTGGCAAAGATATACAGTACAAATGAAAGTATGTATGTTGCTACATATTAGGATCAGGTATGACCCAAGAGCCAGGTAGCAAAGCTAAGACAATAAATAAGGCTTTGCCTAAGGAGCTTTGATAGATCTCTCTGTGTATTAACCTGTTCTATGCCATGGCATAAAGATAAATAGTAGTTTAACCCCTTAAGGACACATGACATGTGTGACATGTCATGATTCCCTTTTATTCCAGAAGTTTGGTCCTTAAGGGGTTAATGTGGCAATTCCTGGCCTACTAATGTGCTTCAAATAAACAATTACATTTATTAAAATCTATACTCTGCTTAAGATCTATTATATCCATAGAATAACTTGCTTAATGAGTAGTAGACAACACTAACTATGTTATATGCTAGACATGTAAAAAGGAATATCACATGAAGAATAAACATGTTGCATAGAAATAAAATAAGACAAAATAAAATCAATGTCAACGAAACAATACATCTAGGAGGTCTGGCAAGATAGTTAGGTGAAGAGCGGATGAAAAAAAATAACAACTTAGCCACAGTGAAACAATAGAGAAATAATTTGCTCAATGGTCTCCACTGCTGACCAGGATAAATGGATGGCTATTGTAGCGGAATGAACCTTGGACTGTTACCACTATTCCTGCTATGGGCTGTCCATATCTTGTCCCTCCTGTTATTTCCTTTATTTTGTGCTCATAGTTCCTGGATCATCGTGTTTTTTCCCTTGTTCGTCTGGCCGTTCGGTAAAATAACAGTCATCTCACATATTAACAACATCTTGCTCGACAACCAAACAAATTACCGAATGCCAGACCACCCATGTGGAGTGTGCCACTCCTTAACCCCAGTAACCTCTGTTCAAACCTCCACCAACCGCAATAACCTGAACATTCAAAGCGGTCGGCTGGGTGGCCGCCGTTCGTATGCCTGAACACGTGGCGGTGGCCTTCTTTAGTCATGAACAGAGAAAGCGGAGTTTGGTCGTCAAGTAAATGGAACAAAAATCGGACAGCGCGAACACCGCTGGGGCTTCCCCCTTCCGTTATGGTCACGGGGCTTCAGACGAACAGAGTGGCGTTCGGGGGGGGAGCAAACTCCCCAACAAGATACGCAGAAAGAATGTCTGCACGAACAGTTTGTGACGTCTTTTTCGCATATTTGATACTTCTGAAAAAGACCAACCGCACAGCCTGATTTCATGGAACCTTTTTGGGCAGGCACCTCGTGTGCGGTCGGTCTAAACTATACCCCAGTAGCGTTTTGGCTGCGTTCGTAGGATCTGAGCGCTTTTCGGATATGTTGGGCACTCAGACCCAGACTATCCGGGGATATAGGACTTAATGGGGTACCTTGTGGGGAACTGTATGTTTTGGGGGTGATTATTATTATACATGTCCTGGACCTGAGTGTTAATGTAATTATGTTGTATATTTTGTCTCAGTCTACTCTCAGGTCCAGTGGGGAATGCCCCTGGAATGTGTATTTGGAAACCCCTTGCATGGTTACTCACATAAAAGGTGCTGTGGCTCCATTAAAATCAGTTATACCCCCAGAGCTGAGTGTCGTCCAGTTGCTGGGGAGGAGGTGGAGTATTTTACGGTGTTTGGCTGTTCCCTTGGAGTGTTCTCCTTGTTCCTGAGTGTATGTTGGAGAAACCAGTGAAAGAGAGTCCCTGCTAGGACTAGGGTTCCGCTACAACTATGAATCAAGATAAAGTCCAAGTTAGCCAATATCCTCCAAGGGTAGAGCAGAGTGCCATATTTGAGGAGACAGCCAAATGCCCAGTAGCCTAGGCGTAGGCATATGCTTCGAACAGTGATGCAGAGATTGGATCAATAAATATATAGGAAGCAAAGCCCCCTGTAAAACCTTTGTCCTCTGGTAGAACTAACTACTTGGCCTCCAAAAGCGTGTGTCCGATCAGATGGTTCTTTACACTTCCAGCAGGTCAGCATTTTGGCCTCCCAGGCCATGCTCTAGCCTGTTTAGTAGTAGGAATCACGAATGAATGCTTGACATGATGTATTGGAGGTCGATGTAAGCTGCGGAGGCCGATGTAGCATCCGCTGTGTACTGGGGTTCAGATATCGGGCTAGCCTGTCTAGCTGGTACATGGTTGTAAAGCCTTGGTTTTCAGAAGAGTACATGGCATCTGCCATGTTGAGTGGGCATTCTGTGCTGCTCATCTCCCGCTTGCCAGCACAGTAGAGCCCATGTTAAGGGGAGGATGGCTCTGTAGTATAGATGGGGATAACCCCCACCAGTCCAAAGGGGGTGAGAAATGAGGCACTAACTAGCTAACTTAGAGACATGGGTTGCTCTGGATCGAAAGAGAGGCCACCTCTCCTCCCACAGGGTCTAGTGACTAGATAGCATCCGAATGAGTCACCAAGTGTTAGCTCGACTGATGTTAGAGTATAATATCTTAGCATTAAGTCAAGTTGGCTGGAGATTGGGGCGGTGTCTGGGTGCTAAACTGAACGACAATGACAGGTATAGAGTGCTGGGGGTTAGCCCAATAAACTCAGCCGGTCAATGACATGCATGTTGGACAGAACTGAAATGGATCATGTAAAAGTGCAAATTCCACATTATCAGTGTAACCAAGCAGGAGGTCGTCTATGGCAGGTCCCCATAGTCTAGCTTTCTGCTCCAAAAGAGTTTGAGAAAAGCCAGAGGACGGTCCCTTTGAGTTAAAAACAAAGAACAAGTAATCACAGATATAGTCACAACTTTGCTCTTTTACCCTGACTTTTGCATTTTATATTAGTGCATTTATTAGTGTTATTCCTCAAACATCACATTTTTTCCAGATCGGGCTATGTTCAGATGGTCAGATTACGTTCCCTGGTATTGCGCCAGAGCACTTCTCACACCATAACCACTACAGCTGTAGCGGTTATGATGCTTGGTTCGATGCTTTAATTTTGCCTTTTGGATTTAATTTATGCTGTGGTTAGTGAATAACCCTTTTACACAAATTGTATTCCCTCACAGAAAAAATGATCACTAGTTTAGATCACAATAGCAAATTAGAAACACAATATACGGTAATCCTCCTCTACTATTACCAGAGGCAAAATATCCTAAAATAGGGAGTTGCCCATAAAGTAGATTTATGGCCACTCTTGCTATTATTATTATTTATTATTAATTATCCTTACAGTCCCAGTGCTGCTACCTGCTCTCTAACCACCTGTACAGTAAATAATGTTACACAATTATAAAGTGATACAGATTACCCCAAACCTCATTACAAAGTGATGACAAACACTCACAGGGTGTATGTAATCCAGCCAAAATAAAATCCCAGGGTGGCCGGGTAACCACAGCGATCCCAGAGAGGGTTAGCAAAAACATAAACAATCCCAGGCTGCCAGTGTACCAGCAACACCCAGTGACTGTCTCAACCCTTCCGGAAACAGCCCCCACCTCCCTCATCCAGCCTCTCTTCACTACATCGCCACAACCAAGATGGCGCCGACATTCTAACACCGACATTCTATTAAAGGCTATGGGATCTGCCACAAGCAAGATGGCGCCAACCTTCTTAGAAAGGCTATGGGAGCTGCCACAACCAAGATGGCGCTGACTTTTAAAATACAGGCTATGGGATCTGCCACAAGCAAGATGGAGATCTCAGGATCACCGAGAACGCTGCTTGCGTTGTACGTCATAAGGCAGCGCCGCGGCCGCGTCGGATTGGTTGACGCGTTTAGCGCGCGCGGTTTGTTTTGCTTTTTTGGAAGACAGTGAGCAGGAATGGCTGCCAATCCCTGGAATCCCATTCAGCCCTCGGCGGCTGCTCTGCTGATAGAGAAATGCCTGGGGCGAGGTGTCCTGACCCAGGTAACCCAGAGCAGGTCTGGCAGGGGCATAACCTGCTTGTTAGTGGCTCCATGTTGTGGTTGTGGTTGTTTCAGGTAGTGGTTGTTGCAGGTACATATTATATCTGAGTCCTGGGAGATTCATCATGTCACAGCAGCATTAATATAGGGGGAATTTTATTTCCAAGACTGTCCGGCGAGGGGATAATTACAAGAAATACACAGATTCTAATTGGCCGCCACGTTCGCCCGGCCTTTCAGCTCCCAGTTTTACTTCCCGTGGAGCTACGTGAAGGAGCGGGTGGGTGTAAACAAACCGCAAACACTTCAGCAGCTCAATGAGAAAATACGTGTGGAAATTCGAGCTCTAGAGCCTCAAACATTAAAGGGACACTCCAGGCACCCAGACCACCTCTGCCCATTGGAGTGGTCTGGGTGCCAACTCCCACCACCCTTAACCCTGCAAATGTAAAACTGCAATAATTACCTTGCAGGGTTAAAGGACCACTCTAGTGCCAGGAAAGCATACTCGTTTTCCTGGCACTAGAGTGCCCTGAGGGTGCCCCCACCCTCAGGGACCCCCTCCCGCCCGGCTCTGGAAAGGGGAAAAGGGGTAAAACTTACCTTTTTCCAGCGCTGGGCGGAGAGCTCTCCTCCTCCTCTCCGCCTCCGTTCCTCCCCGTCGGCTGAATGCGCACGCGCGGCAAGAGCTGCGCGCGCATTCAGCCGGTCGCATAGGAAAGCATTCATAATGCTTTCCTATGGACGCTTGCGTGCTCTCACTGTGATTTTCACAGTGAGAATCACGCAAGCGCCTCTAGCGGCTGTCAGTGAGACAGCCACTAGAGGAAAAAGGGGAAGGCTTAACTAATTGATAAACATAGCAGTTTCTCTGAAACTGCTATGTTTATAAAAAAATTAGTTAACCCTAGCTGGACCTGGCACCCATACCACTTCATTAAGCTGAAGTGGTCTGGGTGCCTAGAGTGGTCCTTTAAGTCCTCCTCTAGTGGCTGTCTATCAGACCGCCACTAGAGGGACTTCCATGTGGCCATTGCTGTGCATGCGCATTAGGTCTCCCCCTGCCAGCTGACGTCTGTGGGGGAGGAGTGTGGGTGGAGCCTGACCCAGCGCCGAGGGTCATCGGTGTTGGATTCAGGTAAGTCACTGAAGTGGTTTGAACTCCTTCAGCAACATGGGGTGGGAGGGAGAGGATCCTGCAGTGCCAGGAAGACTGATATATTTTCCCGGCACTGGAGAGTCCTTTTAACTAATGTTATGAAAAATACAAGTTGTAAGAGCCCGACTTTGCGAGGCTTCAAGTGGAGCTCTTTTAAAAGATGTCATCTGACGTCCTAGTCGTACAAATCTCCATATGCTAAGCATTCATTGTATGTAATATCATTGAAATTAGTTCATCAATGTTATTGACTCCTCAAACCCTACTTTGAAATTTGACCTACTGTCTATAATACGTTGTCACATATATATTTTAAAGCTTGTGCTTTTATCTGAAATCCACTTGCATATGTACCAAGCGCAGAGCATGTCAGAGATGTGGAATTCATATCGTCAGATGCCTGGGACATGCAGTTCATGGCGAGCAGTTTTTTTTTATTAGTTTAGCCCTGCGGCAGTGCTGCTTGTGTGTTAATGCAGTGGAAGGACTGGATGCGGCAGTGCTGCTTGGGGGTTAATGCAGTGGAAGGACTGGATGCGGCAGTGCTGCTTGGGGGTTAATGCAGTGGAAGGACTGGATGCTGCAGTCTGGAGCCAGGTAGGGGCTGCAGTGCATGCTAGGCATGGGGAGGAAAGAGGAGTGACAGCCCCTCTTTGCGATGCTCAGTGCTGATGGTCGCCAGGAGCATGACATCATATCCCAGCGGTCGGCACTCTGTGCATGGAGTGAAGGGACAAGCTGCAGAGCGACTGCTGGACCATGAAGGCTACGGGTCATGTGATGGAACACTCCTATAGTAGAGAATAAAAATCTCTGCATGTGGCTCAGTGTGTGAGTATGGAGTGTGTGTATTTGTGGGTATGTGTGTGTTAGAATGACAGTGTTGGGTCAGTGACTGTGTGTTGCAGTGTATGTGTCAAAACAATAGAGCGAGTTTGTGAGGACAAGGTTTGATTAAACAATTTTCTATTTGCACTTTTAAAACTATTATGCATATAAACTAAACATGTGTATTTACGTGTGTGTGTATATTATAAGCATTGTGTGTGTATGTGTAAAAAAACACTCCTATTGTAGAGAAAAAAAAATCTCAATCACAATACTTTAAAAATACAGCCAATTCACACACACACAGTACATACAGCCAACATGCAACACACACACACATTGCACACAGGCAGCGGTACTCAGCGCGCAGTCATGCTGCATGCCGGCAGCGCCACTACACACTCTCAGGGTAATTCACAAAACTTGTGAGTTTTTGCAAGTTAAATCCAAATGGTAAAACTGACGCGCAAAAAACCCAAATATATATATAGATATATATATATATATATATATATATATATATATATATATATATATATATATATATATATATTTTTTTTTTTTTTACAGCAAAGTTACAGAATATTTCCATCTTCTGCTTCTATTTGTCCATTCAGATTTAATTTGTGGAAATAATGTTTGCCTGTAGCACTGTCACTGTCCATGGCTCTAGGCAAGAGCTCCCCAATCTTTTTAATTTATTTTATTGTGTCGGGGCAAGTAGATTTTCCTTATGGTAGATTGGGCTACCACTTTAGTCCTTTGGACAAGTAGTTGTGGTTTGTGTTTTTTTTTTTTTGAATTCTTGCTGTAGCTGTAATACCATACCGTGCACATGTCTGTGTTTGACCATGCATGCTATATAGCATATCGACTAACCTCTCTTACTATGTTTAGGATGTCTTGGACCAAACACAAAAGGAGTTCTCTTGTTTTAGTAGCGTAGATGAACTGGAGAAGCTATTGGAAGTCAAAGCTGAAATCAACCAGGTAAATCCTGTCGTGCACTGTGGGTCGCTTTCTCTGTGTTGGCGAAACTTACCTCTTCTCTCACATTGTCTTGTGTCCGACAGGAAGCTCAACATATCAGGGTTATTCGCATTGTGGAAATTTTAGGCCAAACTAATGCACATTTGTAATATTTTATATTTGTAATTACTATAAACAAAGTGGGTAGTAAAATCCCTCTGAAAACACTGGCAGGAGTATTTCCCAAGGTGTTAATTGTTGTGAGTTTCGGTTTACTGGTGGGTGTGTTGTAACACAACTATTGAGCCCTGTCTTTTGACCACTCCTCATTTAAAAGGACACAACTTCTGGAATAAAAGGGAATCATGACGGAATATATCCGTCATGTGTCCTTAAGGGGTTAATGCATTGAAAAATAAGAGAATTTGTTGGCTCCAGTCTGAAATGTCACATTTAGGGGGGGGGTGGGGGGGGGGAATTAAGCTCACATTAAAATCTGTGTAGGTATTACTAATTCTGCTTATTTTAACGTTCTTTGCAGAAGAGTCTGGAACTGGAACTGTTGCAGCTAGAGCAAGAGACTGCTGATATTGCCCACCCTTTTTTCCTAAGTAAGTGGAATATCTCTTGATCTTTGATTACCAAAGTGTTAGTTTGCTTTAGAGCATAGTTATAAAAAAACAAAACCCATTTGCATTTTTTTCTGAGCAGAAAATGAACTGCACCTCTCTGGTTTCAAAAGGAGCAATTTATTATTTTTTATTTTTAACTTTCTCTTGTATGTTTTGTGTGCCTGTCAGAAAAAATGTACTTTATTTTATGTAATGCATTTATACAACAGGCCAGAAATGTCAAGCCCTACAAGTCATGAACAGTCACCTGGAGGCTGTACTGAAGGAGAAACGTGCCATGAGGCAGAGATTGGCTAAACCGCTGTGCCAGGAAAACTTGCCCATTGAAGCATCATATCACAGGTAACGGCATGATTAAACTGGGTGGACTGTTAGGAGTATTTTTTATTTATTTTTTTATAACCCTGTTTGTATCCCTTTCTTGTAATTGTCCTATTTATAGCTAAATCCCCCCTCTTATAATATTGTAAAGCGCTACGGAATCTGTTGGCGCTATATAAATGGCAATAATAATATCCTATTCTAACAGCAAAATAGGAAGTGAATTCTCAGTAGCTTTGTTCTGCTTTTCTTTAGATATGCATCTGAACTTTTATCCCTCGCTGTGAATTTCATTGACAAGCTAGAAGTGTATCTTAAAACCATCCAGACAATTCCTCAGCTTCAAGAGCAAACTAATAACATGGTAAGTTATAGCAACATTCTGTCCGTTAACGCATTTAATGTTAACATTTTGTTGAATTATATAGATAATTCACATTTGCTAAAAATTCCCTTGTAATGTCCCCATCTTGCAGGTTTCTTTGGAAACTTATATGCCACATCACCCTGTAACTAGATACAATTTCCCAGCCTCTCCCTGGGCTTCTGGTCACTTGAATTGTTGGGACTAGTGAGTGTATTAAGTCACGTCGATGTTTACTCTATAATTTCACATAAAGCGATACTATAACAATTCAGCTTATTTAGGAAGTCCCCAGACTTTTCACCATAGTAGGGGTAACTTCACTATAATTTTATCAAGCTGATACATTGTTCTAACATAGAGCTACCTTAGGAGTGGAGATCTTTGGACATGTTAATACTGTGGCTAACTACTGCCAATCCTTTTTTTCTTACTATTCAGTGAGTTTTATGATTCGTTAAATCACTATTGCACTTTGAACATACAGACATTTAGTGTTGTCTTTCTAAACTGTCAGTATTCTATTACACCACCTATCTCCTATTCCTGGTTGCTTCAATAGCCGAGTTCTTTGCTATTTTATCCATATTTCTTTAGCCTCGGGTGGGGACTTCATACATCTTACCAGTTGTAGTGGGAGATTTGGTTTATCTATTGATTTTTGTATATTGCTCATTGCACTTTATCTGCATTTCCTATTTATTCTGTCTCCCAGGAAGGTATTATATTACTGTATCATGTTATTAAGTTTCACTAGCTTTACTTTGTATTTTAAGAATTGTTTGCTCTTTTACATGCATCCTTGTACCTGGGACGGCTGTAGTGCCCCTGGTTAATTTGTATTCTGCTTTGACAAGTCTAGAGCAGGATGGTTCTACATCAGCCCTACAGCTACTGGTTGATTGGAAGTCTCATCAGTAGCTTTAAGAAGTTGTACATGCCTGTCTTACTGTATTCTAATTTATTCTCAATGTTTCAGTTGATCTGTAATTCCAGCTGTGGCAGCTTGTAAGCACTGGTACCACACCTGGATACTTGGCAATAAAATGTGTGTGTGAAAGCCACTATAATATTGCAGCCAGCTGGCTAATTTACCATGGTTTGGTTTCAGGATAATGCTCTGGTGAGGATAGAGTCTCTGGAAGCTGAGGTCGAGGAGCTGGTTGAGCGGATTCTGGCATGGAGAGAGGAACAATATGGACTTCTTCAGGCCACATATAGGAACAGCCACGGGGCAAGTTCCAGAAACACAAATGGAACAACATCCTATCTCTCTATGGAGAACTTCTATCCTTAGTTTATCGGGTGCTGATGCTTTGCCAAACAAGGATGAAAGCAAGTACGCGTGAGCATAGTCATTTAGATTCCATTACCTGATCTCACACTTTGTATTTTACAGCCTGCACTACACTTTAAATCTCTTATTCTGTTCTGAAGACTGATTACTAGAGTCCCTGCTGCACCAGGTTGTCAAGGGTTTACTTTAGTTTGTTGTATGACTTTTGTGAGCACAACTATCGTTGGAGCAGTCAACTAAACATATATGCACTAAAAGGGAATCGTGTAAAATAATTTTACAGCTGTAGCGGTAGAGTGGCACTTAAGCATAATTTGATATGAGTGGGGAACAATTGGTGCAATGTAAATTAAACATCTAAACGGACACTGTAGGCCCTGTAAATGCTTTGTCTTATTGAAGTGATTATAGCGTCTGGAATCTGCTGGTGCTTGGCTTTTTAAATTTTTTTTAAAAAAAATAGTTTTTTGTTATTAAACCATCTTTAATGTTGGCCAGGGACCCTTATTCTCTGAGACGATTTAACGCTGAACAGAGTGACAGTGCTAGGGGACTCTAGTCACTATGAAATGGTTATAGTGACTGTAGTTTCCTTTTATTTCCTTATTTGGCTAATCCGATTGTTTAGTGGAACACTACTTTGCATGTTTTATTAAGTGGTTTAATAATTTCTAATATGATAAAGTTCTTTGTTCGTGAGTATTGTACCACTGTAGGACTTGACTTCATATTGTCATTTGTTGAAAATTCTACATAGTACCCATCGCTGCTCTCATCTCCATTCCCTTTGACTCAAACATCTAAAGGTGCAATTACTAATTGGATTCCTCGAGCATTGATACTGAATGTGTTCTTTCATTTTTTTCAGTACTGTATTCCTTTTGTGGGCATTTTCCATCCGTCTATAATGCCCTCTGTATATTGTGTTATTGATTTTTACTTAACAGTACAGCAAACAGGCACACAACCATTTTTCTCCAGGTAAAGAATGTTTAGCTTTAAGGATTTTTCGATTTCTATGCAATCTTGCCCTGTTCTTTCTCTGTATATGAGATTATAGTAAAGGCTATTGTAAATTTTTGTTTCCACATTATACTTTTTATTTTTAACAAGATAAGTGCAAAATAACTTAAAGCAGTGTTGATAACAAAAAGGGAAAAAAGCAAGAGGAAATTGAAGTAAGTGGAACAAAGGTGGCCATTTTGGAGAATTGGTAAGACAACCTAGGACATCTTGCTGGATTGCCTGGGAGTCAGCCATTGTGACATGCTTTCTTACCTTTTTAGAAACTCTACAGTTGGCAAACAGTATTAAAATGCCATAACAATAGAACCTAAGACTAGTGACTAGGCAAGTGGCAAACCTCTTTTAAATCTGGAGGAATATCCAACAATCAGGAGCCTCTTGTTCTGTTGTATTGGATTTTACTCTTCCCTTAAAAGTAGTTTTAACTCCTTCATTACAGATGAAATGTCAGGACAATGATACAAGGATTTTTGACAGTGAATATATCTGTTAAATGCAGAAAATGACATTTGACAACCTCAACTTTTTGTCACATAAAAAAAAAAAACAACCTTAATTAAACACTCTCTCTCCTTTTTGCTTTTGAAGAAATGTGCATGTGTCATTCAAGTTAGAAAACCCATTACTGCAACAAGGTTTGGCTCGTTAGTACAAAACATCCTTTGATAAAATCCCAGAAGGTGCTTTGTCAGCGTTACTCTATAAAACCTTTTGGGTCCATCTGGGTCTTCTCTATTAGCAGTCCAGTCTTCTGTGGTCCTTCTTCCAGGGACTCGTCCAGTTTCAAAACCTTTGGAATCAACACTTCCTCTTGGCAAAGCCTTGACATCTGATATACAAACATCCAGATCAGTTTGGTTTAATGATGTTTTTACAGAATTCTAGCAATTTTTTTTTTTTTTTTTTACTTTTTCTAAGTATTGTACAACTGTAGCCAAAATCCATTGCTCACAACATTTGACTTTCTTTCTACATTTAGTGTTCCCAAGACAAACCCATACATACCTCCTGTTGGATCAATGACCTCATTTGCTGATTTCCTTCATTCTTTATGTTGAAGGCAGTCAGCATTTGGTTCAGCTCTCTAAATAGACACAGAATATGCAATTCCACCTTAAAACTGCAGGAGTCATACTTTTATGCATCATCTGGTCACATTTGCAAATATTTAAGAATAAAATGTGCAAAGTATACATATAAATTCTTATTCATGCATGGTTAAGTCACGCATTAATTGGGGTTTGTAACAATGTGTATTTTAAGGCATTATGTAGACAGACAAACTCACCTTTTCACATGTTCGTGAGATTCCAGGACCAGCTGATCCTGTAGTGCACTCTGAACATCCGTGTCGCACAGGCGTAGAGTGGCGATACAGTGACAGGCTTCTATACGCACTGCTGGCACATCACTTCTTATGGATCTCAGCAGAATCTCTTTTACACGAGCGGTCACATGTCCGATTTTGCCCAAAGCTGGAAAAAGGTGTAATACTTTATTGATATTGATCTGTACTTGTCCTTTTTAATAAACTCAACGAGATCTTTATTTGATGTCAGGGTAAGATACAACCAAGGCTCTCTTTCTGCATCTGAAACAGGGATTGGTACTGGCCTCTTTCAAAGAACTAGTCATGACTCCCCTCTGCATCCATGTTTTGTTCCCCCCTTCTAGTATCTTCCTACCATGCTTTGAATGTTCTAGAACATCCTGGATTGAAAAATCATTCCAACAGAGCTTTTGCCCATATAGGCAGGGGACTTGTGAGCTCTGTACTCCATTTAAAAATAAAAATAAAATTCTTGTTTTGCTATGTTGGGGTCTTGCTGCCATCAGTAGTCATTAATTCATGATTTCCATATGGTTCTGTTCCAATGGAGCCATAGTCACAGGAAGGAGGGATGTTAACAGCGTTTGTAATTGTTCCTGTCCCATTGGTGCGAGTGAAAGAGAGCTGGCCATTGTCGTGCTTTCATTACAAAAAAACGAAACCAAACCCTGTGAATGAATTCTTCATAATATTAAGTAGACCGTGTTACTTGCAGATGGAATACATTGCTTCTGTAACTAGATAAATTATAGAAGGAAGTACTTCGGCATAAATATTAGCATGGAGAAACTGCTAAATGGCCTGTTTACATAAAGCAAACACTGTCATGACAAGAACCAAAACAAACCGCATCATGCGTCCGTTGCATTTCCGCGATGTAACTCTTGTAGTAGTTTTTTTTTTTTTTTTTTACCTGACTATAAACTACAGGCAATGGACAGATATTTTTTTACAAACCTACTAATTAACCTGTAGTGTCCAGGCTTTGAGCTTTTAAAAAGGCATTCAAGAAAGTCGACTGTATGATGACAAACACGTCCTTCTTTTCCACACCTTATGTGGGCCAGTCGCCCCAGCCTTCTTAGAAACCAGTACTTACAATGAATGTGTGCCTCTCTGCATCTTGTCTTTAGCTCTACAACACAGGACTCCAAGCTCTGACCACAGGCTAGCAATATAACTCCAAGGGTGCCTAATCTTTTTACCTATATTAGAAATCCACATTTAGGAGCAGATGTCTAGACCAGTGGTACCCAAAAGGTAGATCCCCTGATGTTGTATAGCTACAACTACCATGATGCTTTGCATGCCTGTAGAATGACAAAACCTCATGGAAGCTGAAGTTTTTAAACATCTGGGGATCTACATTTTGGACACCTTTTTAGTCTAGACATTGTGGCAAGCAGATAGATGTTCCTGAACATGAGCCACAGGTCTAGTAACAAGAAGTCAAACCAATTTTATGCTCGGTTATGAACCCCATCTTGTGCTATACTAATATGGTAATATCTGTCCAGGTAAAGGTCTCTGTTAACTGTAGGCCACAAACCTAATTGTATGGTCTTCGCTGGCAATCAAGGTCAGTTATTCTACACTGTACTTTACAAATCCTCACCGCACGGTTGGTTTGTATTTTAAATGTTCTGTTTTCTTGCAGGTATGTAATGGTCTTTGATAGCTCTTGTGGTGAAGATCAGCAAAATGGTTAAAAATGAAAAGTTTCTTCATAATCTATAAAGAGGCTTCTGGTATCATCTAAACCGAGATTACCTGCATCCTGGCCTTGCTTTAGGTTTCGGTCACATGCTTGCACATTGCAGGACCATGGCAATTATTCACTTGCAAGTGGACAAATTGTTGTTCTGTGTTTTTTGGTATGTGATGTAACCAGGACTCTGTGTGCTAGTTGCACCACATACCAATAGACACAGAACAATAATCCTGGGTCCACACGTTACCATTGCAGCCTCAGAAAACCTGTAAGAGAATATTGGCTGAATACTATTTTTGTTTCCTTTGCCCCTTTCTAGTCTCTTTTCTGTGTTGGTGACATACAGCAATGCTCAGTCTCCAGTTCAGTTCCTTTCTTTGGGTCACCTTATCTATTTCAAGACTGAACTTGGATTCTGCTGCCCTTCGTGTGTAAGCTCTAGCCCAGTTTCTGCCCTGTTAGTAATGTTTTCATCTTAGTCCGTTTCTGTACTTAATTTTAGATGTCGCTTGCTTGTTAGCCTTGGTCTGATCCCAGTTATAGCCTGGATGAGAATTCAACTGTTCTAAAAGCTGATAAACCCTCACTTGGTAGCTGCTTTTCCACGCCAGTGGCTTGTTCTAAAACGGGTTGACTCCTTAGAATGCATTCTGTAGTGGTTGTGGTGCTTGGAGTGTTCTATTAAAAAGAACACTGGGTTTCTACATATCCTGGTTTATTATAGATTCTTTCTATATTTGAGGGTTAATCTGAAATATACCAATTGAAACCTGAAACTGTTATCATGGGAAAATGAGGCTTATCACTGACCTTTGATAGCAAATGTTTGTATTTTCCAGCTTGGATCATTCAGGATTAGGTTATAGAGGGAGTTTAAAACCTAGAACAAGATAAGAGTAGATTTGTTTAGCATTGAGATAGGAAACTAGTAGATCTGAAGCAGTTTAAATGGAGCTTCCAGTTTTCAAGCACAGTGTTTCCTTTACAGATAAATAACCCTGCAGGTCTAAAAACACATTCCTAACTACCCGTGCCTCGAGAAAGTAACTTCTATTGATTTACATTCCAAATGAAACACATAAACACTGATACTTAAATTAATCCCATATTGGAGAACAATCCTGATTAACCCCTTAAGGACCAAGCTTTTGGGATAAAAGGGAATCATGACATGTCACACATGTCATGTGTCCTTAAGGGGTTAAAGGGCGTAAAGAATATTTAAACATAAATCTGTGTATGTAAAGAGGAGTGTATAAACAGTTAAAGGAACACTATAGGGTCAGGAATACAAACATGACCCTGTAGTGTTAAAAAAAAAAAACATGCTAGCTGGCCAGCCGGCCCTCTCTTGTCCACCTTAAATAAGCCATAAACGTACCTTTATTCCAGTGCTGCGTGAGTCTGCCGGCACTGGCTCCGCTCCCTTTCGACTGAGATTAACAGAATTCCTATGGTAAAGCATTGGATTGGCTGAGATCATCAGAATTGAAAAGAGGTGGGGCGGGTGCCGAGACAAACACGGCGCTGGACAACCAGCATCTCCTAGTAGAGTGCATTAAATCAGTGTATATCTGTGGGGAAAGTTCAACGTCTTCATGCAGAGCATGGAGATGCTGCGCGTTGTGTAGCGCTGACCAAGGAAGCACCTTTACTGGCCGTCTGAGTGACTGCCACTGGAGGTGTCCCTAGGGAGCAATGTAAACACTGCCTTTACTCTGAAAAAGCAAAACACAAACACATTTACACAAAATACACTAACCCACAGAGTTACAAACTAGAGCCCTGACACACACATTTACACGCAGAGGACACTGACATACATACACACACTGACATTCAGACTTTAACTGATTTGACACACACTGATGCTCACATTCAATAACAGACACACACATTTACACACAGAGGAAACTTACAAACTTTAACTGATCAGACACGCTCACTGATGTGACACCCACTGACAGAGACACACACATTCGCCCGCAGACACATTATTTTTAGTTAGGTTCTCACAGCCTCCCCACGTTTGGGAGAGCTGGAGTAAATCCTTTCCCTGAGGTCCAGTATGGGGCTTGCATAATTTTTATGCTCTTCCAGCACTAATCCCTCGTGTACAGTTTAGTGCTGCTGGGACTGGAGAGACATGATAATGGCATCAGCGTGCAAGGGAGCAGTGCTGGAAGATCATGAAAATTACAGCTCACTTAGCCTTCATTCCCCTCTGGACACCACTGTACTTGAAGAGTAGGCATCTGCTTACCAAGCCGGCCGCCTCCTGGGGGTTTTTAGGTGGCATGCTCTTGACATACCCCCTGCCTTTAATGCGCGTACACTGGTTGAGAAACCAGGCTCTAGAGCACTTCAGTGCTGTATGAATACTTTGCGGTTAAACTGCATGTTACCTGTTGCTTATTTTATAAAAGTGATGATTTAAAAAGAAATAATCACTTTTTATAAATTCCCTTAGTAACACTTCCTGGACAGCAGGGAGAGTTTCCTGTCTTTCTTGCTTTGAACTATAGTTCAAAGTGGATATGAATGGTTCTCATTGGTTCAAGTGCATTGCGGTCAAATACCATGAAAAGCATCTGAATGCACTCGAGTCACTTGTATTAATGACTTCATTGATGGCAGCTGGGACTAAAGTGAGCAGTCTGTTCTGACTCTAGAATAAAGATGAGTTTTTAAAAGCTTTTAAATAGCTTTTTAATAGCGTTTATTGACGACATGGTGCGGAGCAGTAATCTAGACATTTGAATTAAATAACATATATCTCTATTAAAAGCTGATCTGGTTAATGTAGCATAGAGATTGACGACAACATCTGCTATGTTTAGTCTAGAATTTCCGTGATCCTTTTTGCTCAACAGAAATTCCACGGTTCTAACCAATACACAATCTTGTGGTCTTACGATCAGCTGGGGCTATGGCATTGGCGTTACAGTTCAACCTACAGAAAGTCGATTTTAGCCCACCCATGATGTAGCAAATAGAATGTAAATAGATTTTCACTATTGATGAAATTGTACAAATGTTTAACACTTTCTGTTCAGCCTTTATAAATGAATTCCATGTAGAGATGAGACCCCTTTTTGGAATATAATTTATATTAAGAGCTTGCTTTCACCCACCATCTCATCCTTAATTTGAAGCAAACCAGCCGTAAGACAAGCTTGCTGGCGAACATTCACATAGTCATCAGCAAAGCACTGGAGGAATCCAGGGAGTAACTGGGCTGTCATGTACCGGAGCCATCCAATCAGAGAAAGAGCTTCCACTTTCGCTCTCCAGTTTCCGCCTTCTAAATATCTCCTACAAATATTAAGAATAACTTTATATGGAGCAAGTCAAGTAAACACAATCGGCAATGTACAGACAGAATTATCAGATGTTTTTCTAAACTTCGTGAGATTGGGTTTCACTGTCACTTTAGTGGATAAACCCAAGTTTATTTTTTTTGTTTTTTTTTTAGGTCTGCAATTCCCATTATCCTTAGACTGATCCCTGCTATCTGGGGATCTTGCTGTCTTAAACCATAGAGAGTAATTACCTCCACAAATGTTACATATGCTGCAAATTTGTTCGGAATTACGCCTGATTGTGAACCTTGTATATGAAAAGAAATTGACTTTTGACCTACCTTATTTGATCATGGACCATGTTCCCTTGGCCCATCTGCCCCAAGGCTTTGGCAGCCGCCCATCGAACTGGCACATTCCAATCCCTCCACATCAGATAGTTTAATTTATTCCTCAAATCCTGCAAAAAAAGGAAAGCTTGTCTAGTTAGGTCATGTTATATAAAACTTCAATTTAGTAATCTGGGACGATTTGCAGAATTTAGATCAATATGCTGTGTTTTTTGCACAGCTACTTTTATCACAAATTACAATTTCCTTGTCCTTTCTTCACAATTCCTGCACTGGTGAAATTC
Source organism: Pelobates fuscus (assembly GCF_036172605.1). Taxonomy (NCBI): domain Eukaryota; kingdom Metazoa; phylum Chordata; class Amphibia; order Anura; family Pelobatidae; genus Pelobates; species Pelobates fuscus. The sequence continues at coordinate 20,603,121 of NC_086329.1, read as the reverse complement.
CCCTACTGGTGTTTCACATTACTTTAGACCAGAATGTTTTTTTTTTTTAAGAATATATTAAAAATGCGATTTTGTGCAGACAAGTTTTGTTGACATATTTTTAAAAACATATACATTTTTAAGTTTTATTCTTTTAAATTTGAACATCAGATCAATATTCTCACGTCAAATGTGTAATCAGATACTCACCTGGCTGGCACTTCCATGGAGCTGAGCAATCGTACTACAAGCCACAATACGATCTCTCCAATTGCAGTTGTTTAATTCGCCCCCCAGCATATGATGAATTATATTCTGAGGGAGAAAAAGGCAGCTGAACAGGCAGGGATATTGCTGATCTAAAATGTCACGCTAGCATCTGTATTGTGCACAGGACTAGCTACGCTATCCTGCTAATAACCATCACCACTGATTGGAGTTACAAATCAACAGCGACACACAGCAAACACTATTCACACACTGCAACTATGTTAATACCATCTTGTAGTTAATACTGACAGCTTTCATTGGCCTCATGTTATGTTATTTTCATTATCTACCTGTTTGTTATCCTATTCGTCTTGATATTTCGTATATTGTAGAGGAATTCAGAAAATGCATGCACTAGAACAGAGTTGACAAACTCCCCTCCCTGATCTTGTTGGACTAAACTTTCCAGGATTCTCTCCCATCTATATAATTCAAAGAATTCTGGGTGCTGTAGTCCATCACCATCTGGGTGGCTGGAGTCTAACCCTTACCTAGAACTTAGATTCCATTTACCCAGATGTAATATTTATGCATGACCGTAACTCACTGTGTTCTTGCTGAGTTGACGCAGTAGGTAACAAGCCTGCTTTGTGGTGTCTCTTTTCCCCCCTTCAAACAGTTGAGTGAGGATTCTCTTTACCACCAAGTAGCTGTGGTCTCCTTCCAGAGCCAAACACTGAACAGCGGCCCAGGTGTCTGCATCGTTACCTGGAACAAGTAGAAATGTTATGTAGATCCAGCTACTTATTGTGCTGAGTTTGACAATGATTACACAGGGCTGACCAGACGCTGTATAGACCTCATGACAATTGTAGTTCATTCCACATCAAGGGTTGATCTAGGAGTAAAAAATTAAGTTGCACATGGAGTCCCTGAATAATTAGATTTCTGCCCAGCCTGTGATAAACGTGAGAATTTCCTCAGTATGTATTAATTTCATGCATAGTCTAACAATATAAAAAAATCTGTTCTAGACTCTAGCTGGCAAAGCATCATGGAACCTGTAGTTCTACAACATCTGAGAATCTATTGTTTGACACCTTATCTTCACGTTCCAGATGAGGACTGCTATGATCGTCAATGAAGCACAGATTGCACCCACTCACACAATGAGAAGTAAGACTATGCCCCACTCAGCATCCCAGGATACCACACGGACCTGGAACCTGCGAACACATACTTTAAATATTATAACAAAGCACTCCAGAATTCGTGTGAATAGCGCTAGCAGCTCTCCTTCAAAAATCACAAAAAAATAGGAAGTTAAGGACTGATACAGTCTAATGCACTTTGTTTATGTTCCTATAGGCATCAAAAGCCTTCCTCTATAACCGTACTTATGTTTTGATTTTTCTGCTTTTTTTACGTTTTGAATAAATAGATATATTTGTATTTACTTATACAAGTTCTCAAGACTCCTCATTGCAGTACTTAAGTTCTCATTTAGATGGCTCTGTTTTCACATTTTCATGTTGTTGTGTAGACCTCCATACTGATGGGCGCCTAGCTTTACTTCCCACTTTTTGTATGACGATGTGGTAAATGCTATTCTGATTATACTTTTGTGATCACCTTCACTTAAAGGGACACTTTAGGCACCCAGGCCACTTTAGCTCATTGAAGTGGTCTGGGTATAGTGTCAGATCACCCTTAACCCTGAGCTTGTAATTATTGAAATTTTTAAGAAACTGCAATAATTACCTGCTGGGACTAACTCCTCCTGTATTGGCGGTCTACCAGACCACCACTAGAGGGACTTCTGGGTCTTTAGGTGACTTTTGGACGCCTAAATGATGCTGGATGTCCTCATGCTATGCATGAGGACTTCCAGCTTTCCTATGGGGAAATCCTAATGCAAGCGCAGCCATTGCTGTGCATGGGCATTAGGTCTCCCCCGCCAGCTGACTTTAGCAGGGGAGGCGTGAACCCTCTCTGCACCACGGGGGGAGGTTGGAGGCTTGACAGAAAGGGAAGCTATAGTGCCAGAAACATGAGTTTGTTTTCCTGGCACACTAGTTTCACATTAACTCTGAGAACTGATTTAGGTCTAACTTCTCTCAGGATATTTACCCTGCTTTGTAATTAAGCGACATTCTAACCAGTTTCTATATAAAAAAAAAAAAAATCTTAATTGAGTAGGTGGGAAGTTATACTTGAATAATTTAAAATCCTATCACTGCGAACCACCAGAAAGGACACACACTATACACAGGACCTTATACAATAATTATTGCAGATTATTTTTCGCATTGACAAAGAGCAACCAAGTTTTGTCCCTGGAATTAAAGCAACAACTCACAGTCCATCCCCATAATGGCTTTATTTTACATGTAGTGCTACAAGACGAAGAGACGTACCATTCTCCAGGACTGAAAGGAAGATCTTTCTCACATCTTCGCTTGATTTCCGAAGAAAGAACAGACACAGAGCCGCTGCCATGCTCACCAGAATATCTTCATGTTTTAGTGCATTCCAGATGAGGGGAAGCATGTCTGCAGGTACATCGGAGACTGCCTCTGTTTCGAAACATCCATAGAAAAAAAGGAATTAGGGACACACCAGGAAGATACATTTCTCAGCAGCGATGCTGCCGTAAAGACCAACATTTATACAAAATACAGATTAAGGAACTGCGCACACAGAAAAATTAGATTTATATTTTACAAGGCTACTGAAAATCCCTATCTCTGCACAAAAATAGGGAGATTCAGTTCCACAGTATAGGCATATCTGTTGAGAATAATTAGAGAGTTTAAAATATGCCAAGCTTGTCTGTAAATTGGGGGGACAACATTGTGCCTGTAACGCCAGAAAGGATTATGGGAGTGGGGGGATGTAAAAACCCATTCAGGCTAACTAGAATTAGCCATCCCACTTGTGGTCATGATCATGTAAGTTACATGTACAGTGGCTACCTAAAGGCGAATCATGCCATTTGTTGTTTGCGTCAACTGCTGCACAGGTAAGCTTAAAGAGGGATTACGTCTTTAGGATATGTAAAAGAGATAATAACTAATCTTCATGTTATTCATGCCTCTGAAACCAGAATATGTAACCGTGAACAAAGTTACAGCTTGGTTTTTGATATACATTTCAAAGTAGTCCATATAGAATGATCAGTGTCCTAAACGCTTTCCGAACCTAAATGTAACTATACGCATGAAGAAAACCGTATGGATCAGAACACACTGTATATCAGAATTTACTATGTGTGTTTGTGTATAATTTTGATTATTCATTCAGACATTTACAGTACTCCTGGATGTCTCTCACGTACCCAACATTTTGGAACTTGACTCATCTCGTGGTCGATTAAGGACAGCTGAAGCAAAGGTTACCAAAGCTGATATTTTCTGTGCACTGTGGACGCTGCTGAGATCCCTCTTCAACCGTTCCAGTGTGGCATTCTTCCAACTGACACCTATGGTTAAAGGTAGCTAATAATGGCATTTAAACTGAGCTTTATTACCTCTCTTTTGAGTAAGCTAGTATTGTATAATTACAGGTAAAATGAACATGTCTCTTTAGTTGCTTTGTGGATGAACCTTAACTGTTACCATTATTGGCAGCATTTTAGAGTGACTTATTTGAAAAAAAAAACAACAATCTGTCTGTCTAAACAGCTGATGCTTCAATACATGGACTTCCCCAAGACCTCTGAATGTGTCATGAAGTATGTTGCACCAAGACATTAAGAGCAGATCCTTAAACTTCTGCAAGCTGTGAGGTCTGGCCTCCATGGATCAGACTTGCTGTTCCAGTACATCCCACAAATGCTCTATCGGATTGAGATCTGGGGAATTTGGAGGCCAATGCAACACCTAGAACGTTTTTTTTTTTGTTTTTTTTTCTTTCATGTTTATCAAACCATTCCTATACAATTTTTGCAGGGTGCATTATCTTGATGAGTCCACTGTCATCTGGGAAGACCATTGCCATGAATGGGGTGTATGTGTATCGTGCTTCTGTAAAGAGGCCTATGATAGATGAACATGTGTTGTTACTTGATTAGCCATAATCTTGTCTGGTATATGAAATCTGCACTGTTTTGATTGAGGCATTGATATGGAAATGGAGATGATTCCTTAATATAAGGCCCAAAGTATAACTGTGTCCATTATTGATTTAGCGGCAACCCTGTTGTTTTTGTTTTGTTTTTTTTGCTTGTTTCTGTTATTAGACTAATACATATATCTACATTCCTCAGCCCTCCTGGTATCCCCCTTTCCTTTTCTCCTTTTTAGTACATTTCATTACTAGGGTGTATAGGCCTCTGAGCTGTAAAATCTATGAAGAATGGCAACACATTGCTTTGCCAATTAAACAGTGAATGGGTTATTCATACTTCTTAAACCAGAATATGCAGGTTTAAATTAACAATTCAACCAGAATGTCAAATTGTAGGACAAAGAAATTACATCGAAAGCATAGCTGACATGGCGAATTGTTCCATAAAATATACTCTTCTTTATTCACCTACTTTGCAAAGACTTCTCATTGGCACTTTTGAATAACTCTGAAACTGTTTAACCCCTTAAGGACCAAACTTCTGGAATAAAAGGGAATCATGACATGTCACACATGTCATGTGTCCTTAAGGGGTTAAAGTAGAATTCTACTCACTCAACGTCCAGGCTCCCATCCAATGAGTTAGTATGTTGCGCAGCACCTGAAGCTCATTCAGTGGGGCATCTTCGGCCTTCAGACTTCCGTTGTCTCCATCCTGAGATGTCTTGGCAATTGGTGGTAGTGAACTTTTATCAGTCTCATTTATCACAGAGGTAGGTAGGGCAATCCAGCGAATAGGTCCTCTTTCAGGTCTCGTAGCCAGACCAGTGTAAAGAAAAAGCACATTTTAAAGCCACTACACCAGGTTAATTTACACTAAGAACAGTTGTGGTAGAGAATTACCTGCGTCTTCAACCGTGAAATTGTAATTGTGGTATGGTTTAGGAAGAATTTCCTGAAGATGTTTTTTATACTTATTGTGGCACTCTGTGTAAATGATATTCTTTTCATTTTTCTGGTGAATAACTGTACTTGTTCCTTTAAAAAGAACACAAGTATACAATTAATAAACATGCTTACTATTGCATAGGATAGATGCGATGGATGGTACACAATCATGTCATTTGTCTACATCATTTAAAGGAGCACTATAGTGCCCGGGAAACAAACTAGTTTTCCTGGCACTATAGGGTTATTAGGTCCCCTCTCCCGCTGGGCTGAAGGGGTTAAAACCCCTTCAGCCACTTACCTTAATCCAGCGCCGGGCTCCCTCGACTCTGGTGACCTCTCCTCCCCCTGCCAACGTCAGCTCTGAATGCGCATAGGCGGCCAGAGCCCATTCAGGCTTTCCTATGGACGTCCAGCGTGTCCTCAATGCGAAATTGCGGAAGCGCCCTCTAGTGGCTGTCAGGGAGACTTCCACTAGAGGCTGCAGGGTTAAAACTAGGGGGACCTGGCACCCAGACCACTAAATTGAGCTGAAGTGGTCTGGGTTCCTATAGGGGTCCGTTAACCATTTTTGTATTAAAACCCTACGTTCTTCCCCCATAATTTGGAATTTCAGGTATTTATGAAAAGAAAAAGCCATAACAACATGAAAAGTGGCATTTCCATACCATCCATGCTCTGCCTTACCTGAATAAAGCTCCCCTTCAAATGCATTGTCAGTAGCATGAACATATTTTCCAACCTGTGGGTTGATCAGATCCTGTAGTCTGAGTGACGGCTTCAGTTCATAATGTTTCACAGACAATGATTCTGCTGTTTTGTTATGGCTGCCAATTTCTTGCTCCTGTTTTGGCTGTGGTAAGTAGCTAGGGATCCTGTACAATGAAAGACAGAGCGTGGGAGGGTTAAGATCCAAACAGAATGCATTTCTCGTCCTATGGTTTTCATGAACCCTATATATATCAGTGTTCCGTAAAGCGCACCTGGCAATACTGATATTTATGTTACAACCCAACAGGTAACTAAATTTAAAGGTACACTTCAGACTCCTAAACCACTTTAGCTTGATGAAAAGCTTTTATGTGTGAAGAGTGTGTCCAAAAAGTGCAGATTTCAATAGAAATTAACACTTTTCTATACTAACCTGGTTACACCCACTTGGCATGCAAGCAGAAAACTGGTAAAGTTACATCCTAGTTTGATTAGCTGATTAGAGCTAAACTCAAGGGGCAACAATTGCTCAGAGCCCCTGCCTTGCAAAGACTTCTTATGGAGCACCATTGGGAAGTCTGTGATTGGGCAGACACAAAGTCTGGGCGGGGTTAGAAGAGGAGGGCTTGCAAAGGATGCAGACCAGAGATCTTCAAAAGCAAGCTGTTTTTTTTTTATATACACCCCCAATGCAAAAATGTATAATTAAATGCATGCAAGTTTTCCTTTGGGGTATATCTACTAACCAGTGAATTTTATTTTGTTTGTATTTGGGCAGTGGAGTGTCCCTTTATCTATGGACTGCACTTTTGGTCCTTTGTGTTTGAGCTGCCACAGCTTATTGGCATTAGTTGGCCTACATTTATTATTATTATTATTATTATTATTATCATCATCATTTGTATAGTGCCACAAGCATTTTCCAATTATACAATATGGCTATTAAACAACAAGCAATTGACAGACACAAAAGGTGATGAAGATCCTGCTTAGACCAGCAGACAATCTTTGGTTCTCAATCCAGCTCTAGCTGGCGTACTATCACTATCAGAAGATCTGTAGCACACTAGTGAAAGAATTTCAGTTTTCGATTCTAGTGATAGGCAATCTACCTAAGTAGAAAATAACATGGCGTTTGATACATACTAAATATGCAAAAAGCATCATTAACTGATAGTTTAAAAAAATATATGTTTACTCAAATATGGAATACTAAAAGGATTTTTTTTTTTTAATTTTTTTTTGGAGATCCTTTTTAAAATCAGGAAATGCAAATTACAAAGCCAATAATAGGATATATATATCATCGTCCATTGCTGCGAGCCTTATTAATCTTACTTATAATAGACTGGAAGTAAAGTCTCTTTTTCCTTTTCATGCGTTTGACTATCTGATGTTTTAGACTTTTCTTGGTTTGTAAAGGACGAAACGTTTCCTTCTGTCATTCGTCCTTCATTAATTCGTTCGGCAGACCCTGTCAACAGACTCCTGTGATTATACCTCTCCATGTTTTTTTCGTTTTTCTGTCGACTCACAACACAAACTGATGCGGTTTTCTTTTGCTTCACCATGGTCTCGTCATCACAATCAGAGTTCTCTTTAGAAAAACCCAGATCAATAGTTAGGGATTTCTCTTGGCTTGATCCAGGTTCCTGTGTTGCAAAATGGTTTGTTTTGCATTCGTTAATTTCTTTCATTTCTAATTTTTCAGTTTTTTTCCACATACTTTTTCCATATTCAACACTCGTATCTGCTTTTATTTGTTTGGAAAGTGAAGCGTTTTTCAAGTGACATAACTTGTGTCGAGGATGGTGCATTTTGATTTTTCCCCGGCTACGTACACACGACATAATACCCGTGGTATCGTACAATCCCTTCGCATTCCATTCTCGGAATGGTAGGAAGGCCTGCCCTCTGTCTTCCACAACCTCTTTAGAAAAGTGTAGATCAACCAATATTTTTTTGATGAATTGGGACTGCCGTTGCACAAAATGCTGGGCCGTTGAGGGGAATTCATGCGCAGTTAAACCCAAAGAACTTTTTATATAAAAATGGTCTGGTGGTAATCTGTATCCCAGAAGCCTTTGAGAAGACGTGCCTTGCACATGTCTCTGCAGGGGATATTCCATTGTGGTACACAGAAAATAATCTATAATACAAAAATAATAATAATGTACATCACAGATTCTTGAACCAAACATACTCGAATACAAAATAAGATTTTAACTTTATAAAATAATAATATAAACCACTACAAATGTCATTTGTATTATTTTTCCCTGTTTGTTGACATAGCTAAGGAATTGCTGGATTTGGGACTCTGAGTTTCTGGTTACCCACAGTATCACAAATAATTAAATGATAATATCCTTTTTGTACATTTTATATTTCATATATATATTTATAGTTTAGATGTCCATTCTTTGAGGTAACATTTTATTCATTCTGTCTGTAGTTACAAAAATGTTAGACATCAGATTTTCAACACAAGATAAAGAAGTGAACGTATTTATGGAAGAATCGTTTATTGTAATTAGTCCTATTAACACACAATGACGTTTATTCACAAAATGCCAAACTGTAATGAATTGAAAATGAAATTACAACATTTTTGTTAAAAAAAAAAATGCTAATTCGGAGCGTACGGCACTGTGGTGGTTATATTGTTACAATGATGAAGCCCAGGGATAGTACGCATATGTTGTACATTAAAAAAAAAAAATTAAAAACTATTGTGAATGTTCGAGAGATGAATGCACAACCTAGAACTGACTTTTACTATGAAATCTCAGTTGACCGTTTAACTTTAAAAGCATGTACTATACATGCGAACAAGTAAATCCCATAGGAACATATAGCAGTGCTGTGCAATAGATAAGTGTACCTTATCCGATACGTGCAATCGTTTTGGCTTTCTGCAGGTCAGACGTAGATTAGTCAGGCATTATAATTCAAATATCCAATTAGGAGGCAGTAGAAACATTCAATTTTATATGTAGATGATTTGTAGTCTGCTGATACAGTACATTTTTTAGCCATTTTCCTGTAAAAATCTTTAAAATACTGGTTGTTTTAACCATTATATTAACATATTATCTCCTTACCAGATAGGCCAATCCTGTTTGTCTTCAGGGAACATGCAGAAGTGGCAATGCTATCACATTTCCAATCTCTACTCTTACACCAACACTGACTGGCAACACATTGCTGTTGTCATGGCTGCTACACAATGCGACCTGTAATCTCTGTACACAAACTGCTCTATTATTTAAAATAGAAGGGCTATTTTATTCCAAAGCACGTCGTAATGTGAACTTTACTCCAGTTTCTTTTAACCCCTTAAGGACACACGACATGTGTGACATGTCATGATTCCCTTTTATTCCAGAAGTTTGGTCCTTAAGGGGTTAAACGAAAGAATAAAGATTGTGATAGACACAGTTTAAGTTTCGGGATACAATAGAAATGAAATTAATTCCAACCATTTTTAATACATTAAAGAGATAATACGTGAAAGAAATGCAAGTAAAAAAATAAAATTAAAAAGAACAAACTTAAATCTGCTGCAGTTCTCTCTCCAGGAAGGGGCTCCACCAAAAATAAGTCTGTCGTTCTAGTCTGTGTGTCTGATCCGAAACTGCAGTTATTAAAAAGATAGAAAGTAGCTGATGGGAGATTTGACTGTCCATGTTGGTAGGTGCTGGATTGTTAAAACATTCTTACCATCATCTACACTTTATTTTATTTTTCAAGATTTTTTCAAGATTGTACTTAATTGTACAGTTTTGGTTTTTTTTTTGTTTGTTTTTTTAAATCATGTGTTCTGAACAGTTTCAGTTTGCCGTTTGGTTTTGTTTTAAATCCGCAAATATTGAATAGATAATCACAAATAGTACATCAAATATAGATGTCCAACCGTCAAATCGGGCCACGTGAGAGTAAACATGGCTGTGTTAATATCTTGGGGTTTTAGTTAACATCCTTTACAACCAGGAATGTAAATAAGCAGTTTCCAAACATGACTTATCGGGAGTATATAAAAACAATATCGTAAACCTAATCGGGAGTGGCAGAGGAGATGCCAGGGAACATAGAACTCCACCAAGATCACATTATTGCGTACAGAAAAAAAAATGGCATTAAAAAAAATGTGCGAATGGAATAAAAAGAGGAGAGTAATGGTATTAAAGACTAAAGAAAAGGAAGTGAATCACCTTTGCAAAAAGTAAAGAAAAAAAAATAGTGTTCAGCTCTGTAAGAATGAGGACAAATCTGTAGGGCCAGAGAATAACATGAGGGAGCAGGCCTACCAAAGGTCAGGCCCTATCTTTCCCACCTGCAACGACACCATGTCCCGAGCGCAGCAGAATCCACCTTATAGACTGGCCTTACACTGTCACTTAGAATCTAAAAAAACTCTATTCAAGGAAGGTCTTCGTCTCATGCCAGCCCATAAAACCAGTATGTTGTGTAACGCTGCATTTCAAGCTCCGTTGTGGCTGGCATACTTTCTAATTGCCTAATCTCCGCCACTCTAGCCACCCAGCGGACGGGAGAAGACCATTTGGCATTACGCTAGGTCAGCGGTATTGTTGCTTTAGCAGATCATGGCAAGCAGGTCACCACAGAGATCCAGAACGCTTAAGAGGAGAAAGTGGTGTGAACACCAAGCACTTAACCGGAAGATTCCCTTAAATTATTCGGTGGTTGATTGAGTTATGTACCAGACGCCAAGCCCCCACGGTCGTATTGTATTGTATACGTTGATGACCACCTGTTGGGAATGCCTGTCCATATATGTGCGCATTTCTGAATAACATTGCACCTGTTTTACCCTTCACCAAGCCTCGGCTGATGTTTGGGAATAATGTTATAATCACTTTTGCCAATATGCTCCAGAGAAAAGGAATACTTGGCGGAGATACTCAGTCGTAATATAGGAGCTTCGTCACACCTCCCTCTCATGATCCAGGTCAATGCTACCCGGGACGTCCAAATTGGTGTGACTCCTCCAGCGTCACCTACTAAGCTTAGTGTGATTCTCCACACTCCAAGCCACCACAAGACAGGTGTGAGACATCCATTTCCTGAAGGACCATCTTCCCCCTTGTACTTCGGCAAAATCAATTTAAGATGCTACCAAGGAGCTTGTCCATGCTCTAGTAATTTCCCGCATGGATTATTGTAACCCTCTCCTCTCCTGATTGGTCTTCCCAAAAGCCATATCGTCCCGCTACAGTCTGTAATGATTAGACTGATTTTCCCCTCTAGTCGGTCCTCTCATCCCTCTGTCAGTCCTTACATTGGCTTCCTGTATCCTATAGGAGTCAATTCAAAGTACTAACCCATACCTATAAAGCACTGAACAACTCTAGCCCCTCTTATATCTCTTCACAGATCCATAGATATGCCCCTCCGCTCTACCCCTGACCGCTGCTCGCACCCGTGGCTAACTCGCTCTAGCAGGACTTCTCCCGGGTGGCTCCCTTCCTATGGAACAGCCTGCCTACCGCCATCAGACTCTCCCCTAGTCTTCAATCATTTAAGAAGTGCTTTAAAACCCATTTCTTTAGGAAAGCTTATGGCCTCCCAGAGTAACCTCTACCTCACATACCTGTCTCTCGCTCTCTCCTAAAGGGCAGCACTTTACTCTCTCCTCCAGCTCTGCTTCACTCCCACCCTATTTGATTGATATTTCCTGTCCTAATGTGTTTTACACCCCACCTCCTATAGACTGTAAGCTCGTTTGAGCAGGGTCCTCTTCAACCTATCGATCCCGTAAGATTTTTTTGTAATTGTCCTATTTATAATTACATCCCCCCCCCCTCTCATAATATTGTAAAGCGCTACGGAATCTGTTGGCGCTATATAAATGGCGATAATAATAATAACTAAAAACAGGGCCGGCCTTAGGGGTGTGTGAGCTGTGCGGCCGCACAGGGCGCCATGGAGCCGGCCGGGATTTAAAAAAATAAAAAATAAATTTTTTTTTTACATTTGCGGCGGGGGCGGAGCTTACCGTGCGGCGGGGGCGGAGCTAAAAGCGCCGGAAAACTGCTGCAGGGGAAGCAGGAAGGAGTCCCTGCTTCCCCACCAAACAGTCACCAGGAGCTGCACTGCCTCCACAATTAACTCCACAGGTAACTGTGTGATTGTCAGGTGAGTGTGACTCTGCCTGTGTGTGTGTGTGTGTTACTGTCTGTGTGTGTATGACTGTCTGCCTGTGTGTGTCTGTGTGTATGACTGTCTGCCTGTGTGTGTCTGTGTGTATGACTGTCTGTCTGTGTGTATGACTGTCTGCCTGTGTGTGTGTCTGTGTGTATGACTGTCTGCCTGTGTGTGTGTCTGTGTGTATGACTGTCTGCCTGTGTGTGTCTGTGTGTGTGTGTGTGTATGACTGTCTGCCTGTGTCTCTGTGTGTGTGTGTCTGTGTGTATGACTGTCTGCCTGTGTGTGTCTCTGTGTGTGTGTGTGTGTGTTTGTCTGTGTGTATTACTGTCTGCCACTGTGTGTCTGTGTGTATTACTGTCTGCCACTGTGTGTGTATGACTGTCTGCCTGTGTGTGTCTGTGTGTATGACTGTCTGCGTGTGTGTGTTGTTTTTTTTTTTTTTATGATCCTGTCGGTGTTACTTGAGCGCTCTTGATATGCCAAGGTCAAATTGTAGTCACATAGGTTTCCACCCAAATAAAGGCACAGCGTTCCAAATCAGCAGGAGTGCACTGTATCCGCACGAGGAATATACAGAGCTCTATATGAGCAGAAGGTGTGAGAAGAGCCCTAGGGTCGCCTTATTGTTTAAACCTGCTTCAAATAACAGGAGTGCACAGATCTCTATATTAGCAGTAGGAGTGCACACATATCTCTGTATTAGGAGGGGGTGTATATATATCTCTGTTTATTATCAGTAGGAGTGTACACAGTAGGAGGTCCTGGCAGGTCGTTGCCCCCCCCCTCTCTCTCTATAATAATAATAATAATAGAATATAATGCTAGCTTTGCTCGCCCTCCAGCGGCCTGTGATCCCCCGGCTGCTGTCTTGCCGTGCTATGGCCGTGTCCCTGCAGGTCTCCCCGGGCCGCTGTGTGTACGATGAGCCGCTGGCGGTCAGGGCTGAGGGCCTGGAGCCGGGCCAGGCGGTCACCCTGCACACCCAGCTCACCGATGAGGGCGGCGAGACGTTCAGCTCCCGGGGCCGGTACCGGGCTGGCAGCCGCGGGGAGCTGGACCTCACACAGTCCCCGGCCTTGGAGGGAGGCAGCTACACCGGCCTGGAGCCCGAGGGGCCCCTGTGGGCGCTGGAGCCCCGCACCCAACGCAGGAGGTTCCTGAGGAAGGACGTGCAGAGCCCGCAACGTGTGCACTTCACCCTCTACCAGGACCACGAGCCCCTGGGCAAGCTGCTGGCCACCGCCACCCAGGACAGGACCTTCATGGGGGAAGGAGTGAGCAGGCACCCCGTGAGGGAGGGCAGGGTGAGGGGCAGCCTCTTCTTACCACCAGGTGAGTGGGGGGATTGTGGGGGTTGTAGTCCTGCACACCCTGGAGAACACTGCCACCTCTCACAATCCTCACCCAGCCTCATGCACCCCAACACAAAGAAGGACAGTTTAATGTCTGTTTGAGAAATTTTTAGGTAACTTGCTAATAACAATTTTTTTTATTTTATTTTTCTATTACTAATCTCTAAATTATTGATTTCTACCCTTCATTTATTGTGGTTTAAAGTCACATTACACTGGGAGTATCATTGCTGTGGAGCTCTGTTATCCATATCCACTCAGTCACACCAAGAATATGGAGCTCCTAGATAATTGGGATTTGGGTACAAAATAGGGACTGTGCCTCCTAAATAGGGACACTTGGGAGGTGTGTGCAGTCTTTAGGTTTGCTGAGCACCATAGGACATGTGCACCTTGGATGCTAGGGTTACTCTGAGCACTTACCTCTACTAAGGTGAATAGAGTGACTAAGATGCAGCTAGAAGTCCGAATTACATATACAATTATAGTACATAGTGCAGTACTGCTGGGTAATAAGTAAAAATGTGGCAAAGCGGAGTAGCAGAACTCTATTTTGTCAGCCTTCCTGATGGCTAAGCCAATGGTTGCCTGAGCCAATGGTTGCCTGAGCATGTTGAGGTATTCTTTTGCTCTCCGCACCGTGTACCAGCATTAAAGGGGCCCAGTCGCGCTGCTAAAGGGCCACAGCACCCGACCAGGACCTTTGTCACATCTGCTTGCCTATGGGGTTTGCCCTAAGTGGATTGGGGTGCAGGGGGAACTCTAGTGCACTACTGGCACCATAACCACTACACTTTGCTATAGTGGTTATGGTTATTGGAGTGTTTTTTTTTTTTAAGAGAAATTAAAGTCTTAACGATAAATTAAGAATTCTTAATTTGCTTATTTATTGGATTTGCATTTTTATTACTATTAATACAGATTGTGTGTATGTTATATTTTGATAATAGTGCCTGGTTTTCTATCTATCCACTGACCTTTCGCTAGAAGTGTGCTATATTTCGTGTGTCAAGTAGAAAAGTATGGTCATGATTTCTGTCTCCAGGAGTTGGACCGTTCCCGGGCATTATTGAAATTCAAGGGACAGGCGGAGGTCTTCTTGAATACAAGGCTAGCCTCCTGGCCAACAAAGGTTTTGCAACCCTTGCCCTGGCGTACTATAACTACGAAGATCTTCCAAAAGAAATGAATGTGTTTAATTTGGAGTACTTTGAAGAAGCTGTAAACTACATGCTGCAACACCCCAAGGTGGGTTTTAAAATAGCAATTGATGACCATAATATGTGGGGACCTGAACCATGTCCTGAACCCTGCTTTAGATGCCACACTCTTTCACATCAGCCCTAGATACAGACCACTTAAACGCCAATGCACAGCCCTGGTAAAACTATTCGCACTAGACCATTACTATGATGCCTGGAGAGTCACGCACACGGAAGATAGGGATTATACTTATTTTTCGTCAGTCCATAATACCTACTCTAGGATAAATGGGTTCCTGATGGGAGGCGGGGCACTGGGAAAGATAGTCGACTGCAGGGTGGGACAAATCATGTGGTCAGACCACGTACCCGTGTAACTGGTCCTCAAAGACACCTACGACTTCAAACATAGGAGCCCCTGACGGCTCATCGAAACCCTCCTGTCAAACACAACCATTACAGATGATCTGTCTGACTCCCTACACCAATATTTCACAGACAATGCTAGCCACACACTGCCACATCACACAATCTGGCATGCCCATAAAGCCGTCGCACGGGGGATTCTCATAAAACAAGTGTCATGCATCAAACGCAAGATGCAAATCCAATTGTTGGACTGGCAGAAAGAACTTTACACTCTGACGACCCAAAACCAGGTCCGCCCGACCCCGCACCTGAGGGAAAAAATATCCCTCATACGTCAACAACTCCGCCAATGTGCGCTTCACAGAGTGGGATACCACTCGAGGAAGCTTAAGGCGGCCCACTACTCCCAGGGGAATAGAGAGGGTAGAGTGCTTGTGCTATGGCTTAGAAAACATCAGGCACAGAAGATTGCATACTTAAACTCCAGGACGGGAGGGAAAATACTGACACCCACAGACATAAGCAATGAGTTTGCAAACTACTACTCCGATCTCTACAACCTCAGACACGACCCAAACACCCACACTCCGTCGGACTCAGACATATCAACATACCTAGACAAAATCACATTGCCCACCCTGACGACCCAACAACAGGACGCCCTAGCCCAGCCCATCACCCCGGAAGAGGTTATCAACACGAAAAACCCTGTCAAAAGGCAAAGCCCCGGGCCCAGATGGCTTCGCCAACTCTAATTATCGCAAATTCTGCAAAGTATTAGCACCTCGCCTGACCGAAGTCTTCAATGAAGCCATACAAGCGGAGTCACTCCCTGAGGAAATGCAATTGGCACACATTATCACCCTCCCCAAACTAGGTAAACCGCCAACGTGCCCGCAAAACTTCAGCCTAATCTGGCTCCTTAACACAGACGCCAAACTCTACACATTGAGACTCGGACCGATACTCCCTCACATTATACATTATGACCAAGTGGGGTTTGTGACGGGACGACAGGTGTCTGACAACACCAGAAAGGTCCTTAGCGTAATGCATAGTATCAAAGCATCAAAAGAGGGAGGGCTGTTGCTATCCCTGGACGCGGGCAAAAGGCCTTTGATCGCCTGGGGTGGGGGTTCCTGGAGGCAGTCCTGCACAAGTTCGGGCTCCCTGGGGGTTTCATCTTTGCGGTCAGAGCCCTATACTCCGCACCAATGGCACGAGTTTTAAACTCCGGATTTGTGTCCGACAAACTTAAAATCACCAATGGGACCAGGCAGGAATGCCCCCTGTTGCCCCTACTTTATGTGATGGCACTGGAACCCCTGGCATCAATGATCCGAGTAAACCCTTCCATTCATGGAGTACACGTGGGCGACAAAACATACACCCTGAACCTCTTTGCAGACGGCATACTACTGACTTTGACTCAACCACATATCTTACTACCTAACTTACTGCAGTGCATACAGGACTATAACACAGTCTCCTATTACAAACTCAACTTAACAAAAACAAAGGAATGGGACTTGACATCCCTGGACACCTTTTGCAGATCCTGAAGGCATCCTTTCATTTCAACTAGAGGGAGGACTTCATAACTTTGTTTTAGGGATAAAACTAACCAGAACGACACACCTACTGCACAAATATAACTACGAGAAACTATCACAGGAGATCACGCAAACGCTCCAATTGTGGGGCAGCGATTTCCTGTCATGGCACGGGTGCGTGGCGGCATTTAAAATGTCACTACTCCCAAAACTACAATATCGGCTACGTACACTCTAGATCCCCATCCCCAAACAATATTTGATGGCCTAACAAAAAAAACATCACACAATTTGTATGGGCAAATAAAAAACCAAGGGTCGCAATAAACACACTCAAGAAACCCACTACAAAGGGGGGGCGGAAGAACTTCACAGACATAAAACTGTATTACAAAGCCGCACTTCTCTCCACAGTGGCAACCACGCATATAACGACCACAATGGGTGGCCATTGAATCCCACTGGTCATGCAGGGCCAGACTGCACCATTTATTCTGGGTGCCAAAAACACAGAGACATGCGATGCCACACATATTAGCACCGACCACGCTGTTGCTGGACACATGGGACACATACCGAGAACACTTAAGTGGACCCAGTGCAATATCGCTAGCCACGCCAATGTACAGTATACACTTGAGAAACCAAACCTTGATTACAACACATGGACAAAGCCAGGATGCACACACGTACATCATCTTATACGCAGGGACCACTCTGAAACAATTCCCAGACCTACAGACACAGTTTGACCTCCCCCACAGGGCAATTTTCTCATATTTTACAGCTCAAGTCCCTCCAGCAGTCGACTACTAAATTTGACACATGGTGTCTCAAAGGAACACCACACAAGAAACACTACTCGATGATATATGCAGCATCGAGAGCACATCAGCTTACACTGACAAATTCAAACAAGCGTGGCATGATGACCTAGGCTGCACCTTCACCACAGACTAGTGGACCCGAGCATTCACAATTCATAAAGGGAACACAGCGTGCATCACACACTTTGAACAAATACGAAAATTACAATACAGATGGTATCTGGTCCCAATGAGACTAGCACACATATTTCTCGGCACCTCCACTCAGTGTTGGCGATGCAAGTCTGCAACTGGCTCGCTATACCACATATGGTGGACATGCAAACTTATCCGCCCGTACTGGTCAATGGTGAGAAAAATTCTCACCCACTTACTGCCTATGCCCCTAGAGTTGACACGCGCGGTGTGTTTCCTGTTTATATGGCCTGGAAATCTAACGAAGGTACACGCTAAACTACTATTCCACACATTGATAGCTGCATGGAAAACACAAGAAGCCCCCATGAAACACATGCTGGTACAACAAATCCAAACAAATTGGGACTATGAGCTAATGGCCAACCAGCAGATTAGGAAGAGAGGGGCAACCGCTGAGGCTGGACAAATATGGGAAACATACTGGCTAACAGTGGGGAATCAGGTAGCGAGATATAATGGGATAGAGGACGCACAGTCACTTATGTGTCAGAATGCCTTGCGACTACGAAACAGGGACATATATAGAGTACTGAAACACATTATTCTCTGCACATTGGACCTGAGAATTGGTGGGCGCTGAGGAAGAAGAACCCCCCCCAACGCAACTCCACCCTTCTAACCGATACGGCTCATGCCAAGTGTGATACCCCCCATAAGGTCCATGATGGCCTGAACGCTACATACCAATACCCACCTGTATATATGTTACACCCCCCCACCTTTATGTCCCGTCCCCCCCAACCCTGCGCTAGGGGAGAAGCCCAGGAGGGAAAATCACTGACAACCAGAGCTAGCCAAGGGTGGGAATTTTTACTGGAATGCTCTATGAATGGGACACTGATCATATGAGGGACATGCGGACGACACCCCGCACGGAGCGTACCTCCTGTGTCTCCTGCACATTTGGTTATTTCCCACCTGGTAAACCACCCCCTGCCGACGCTCCCCCCTTCACAACCGCACACATTGCTACATGATACTGATAACTGGTGCATCAAGTATAGATGCAAGGATTCTGAAAGCAGCCGTACAGTACGTGAAATGTAACCTTTGTTTGCCTACCGCTAATATAATATGTACTATATTCCCAATATTTCCCACATTATGTATGGTACTGTTAACTGCTGCTGCGCATTTCACTGTAATTTTATATGTGAGTAGTCAATTATTTAAACTTTATTCAAATAGCAGAACTCAGTACTTATCAAATCTTTATTGTAAACTTTTCTTCAGAGTAAGCTATTTGCTTTCTTTACCTTAGATATGTTGGTCATTCGCAATTTCTGTCTCCTGTCTTTTAGGTAAAAGGTCCAGGGATCGGTCTTATGGGCCATTCCAAAGGTGGAGACTTGGTTGCTTCAATGACTTCCTTTCTGAAGGGTATAACCGCAGCCGTTCTTGTTAATGGCTCCATTGTCAATGTCGGTGCAGCCCTTAAATACAAGGATGTTATATTACCTCCAGTTGCCATCGATGTCAAGAAAGTGATATATCCTGAGAAAGGGGTGGCTGATATCACCAATATATTGGCCAACCCGCTAGAAGAAGTTAACCGTAAAAGCCTTATTCCTATTTGGAAGGCCGACTGTAAGTTTCTGTTTGTTGTCGGGCAAGATGATCGAAATTGGAGAAGTGAATTCTATGCCCAAACAGCAAGCAAACTGCTTGTAGAAGCAGGGAAGGAGAAACCAGAAATTGTACTGTATCCCGAAACTGGTCATTACATCGAAGCACCAAATTTCCCTCTCTGCAAAATCTCCATGCACAAGCTTGTTGGTCTGCCAGTGGTATGGGGTGGGCAAACCAGACAGCATGCTATGGCTCAGGTGGATTCTTGGAAGAAAATCCAGATCTTCTTCAACAAACATCTTAACCAGAAAAATGTTGCAGGGTGCAAATTATAACACTTGATTCTAGAGGTTAAAGGGACACTTTAGTCACCCAGACCACTTCAGCTCAATGAAGTGGTCTGGGTGCCAGGTCCCTCAGTTTTTAACCCTTCAGATGCAAACATAGCAGTTTCAGAAAAAACGCTATGTTAACATTGCAGGGTTAATCCAGCCTCTAGTGGCTGTCTTCCGGACATCCACTAGAGGCGCATCTGCGACGCTGGAGGCATATTATGCCTCCATCACGCAGAGCGTCCCTAGGAAAGCATTGAGAAATGCTTTCCTATGGACACTTTGAATGCGTGCGCGGCACTGCTGCGCATGCGCATTCAGCTCCGCTGACGTCAGACCAGGTAGCTGACGTCGGCGGGGGAGGAGAGGTCACCATTGCCGAGGGAGCCTGGCGCTAGAATAAGGTAAGTTGCTGAAGGGGTTTTAACCCCTTCAGCGCCACGGGAGGCGGCACCCTCAGAGCACTCTAGTGTCAGGAAAACCGCTATGTTTTCCTGACACTATAGGGATCCTTTAATCACTTCCTACACCCACTATATTTGAGATATCATTAAATTAAAAAAATATATATATATTTTTTTAAAGATAAATTGTACCTTAATGGTCTGTTAATATATAAGAGTATTAATTTAAAACCATTGTTTGTAAGAACTTACAAACTTATTTACTAAGCTCAATTTTTCTCAGATTCCATCTGGCAAAAATAGGCAGATTGTGACTACGACTGAGTTGGATAATTTTCCTCAATCTGCTATTTTTGCCTCAGTATTACCATTATGATTTCAATCACTTGAATGTTAGTTTATTGAATAACCTGTTAGTCTTTTTTTTTTTTAGATCTGCAAAAGGGAAATATATTTGCCAGCTGGGTATTTCAAAGTCCCGTTGCAGGACATCTATTGCAATACCACTGTACTGCCACTAGGAGAGAATGTCAGATCTGGTCTTTAAAGTATACAACAGTTATACATTCATTATATGTTCGTTTGATCATTTGCTTGAAATAAGTTATCCATAAAAATAAAATAGCTTGCTTGTAGGAAAACAATACACGATTAAAGGGACAGTAGACTTGTTTTCACAATTTCTTCCATATCTGGCGCCCATAACATTGTTTGGTTTTTGTAATTTTTGTCTCCCACTTAAATCAAAACTTATTGCAGTGTTAAGGTTTGTCATAATGAATCTCATTAAAAGAACACTCCACACTCAAAACACTTCAGCTTGCTGTCATTCCATGACTGTTTATAAAAGTGAAGTTTTTCATTAGAGATTGTTACCTTTATTTTAGGACAGACACCTCCCTGGCTGTCAGAGATCCAGAGATTTGTCTACTCAAATGTTGGCTCCACAGAAGCCTCTTGTTGGTTTATTACAGTATATTAGAAGTCTGGGCTGGGGAAAGAGGGGAGGGCTTGCAGAGGCTGCAGACTACAGATCTGCAGCTTTTGTAAGCTGTTTTTTCATATACCACCGATGCTCCCTGGCCTTTCATTGGGTTTAACCTGCAAAGCATGAGGACGTCCAGTGCCTTCAAATTCCCCATTGGAAAGCTTTGATTCAATGCTTTTCTATGGGGAAAGCCTTATACGCACATAATTTTGTAAAGTTCCCTTTGTCTGTATACACAACACTATGAGGATTGAACAAACATGTATTGTATGTCTGGCTTAACCAAGTCAGTCTGTTTCGATACAATTAATAAAAAAAAATACGTTGAACAAAGGCCCAACCTACTAGCCAGGCCTAAAACTTACTTCTCAGCAAAAGAAACTGTTACCAGCATTTTGGCTTTGATGATAGATTGTCATACGACAAGTGATCTCAAATATGTTTATTAAATGCAGAGCATGTCCATAATCATTTGATTTAGTACATTTACTAAACTAGTTTGATTTGTGTCTGTCTTCTAAGAGATGGATTTTAAGATTTTTTTGTCGTTTAATATGATGAAATGTAGATTTTATATAAAAAAAAAATGGTCCATGCTTGAAATTGGAAATTTGGGCCCCCAATCTTAATATCCATGTGATTTAAACACGAAATCAAATGCACTTACTATGTTGTTTTTCAATTACATACATTGTAAATGTAATAAGTAAATGAATTTATTAATAAAAATATATTTTATTTTACATGCATCTGATAACATTATTTTCTCAGGAGCAATAAGTATAGTGTCCTTTCTCATTCAGTGCTATATATATATATATATATATATATATATATATATATATATATATATATATATAAAATATAATATAAGGAATTGGATTATGGTGCACTTATAGTACTGGACCTACTGTTTTTTGGGAGACACTGTAAAGCAAGCAGTGTGAACTCGGAGGAAGTGGTAAGTGTCCATTAATGAAAGGTTTTATAGCGCTTCAGCCATGATGGGAAATACCGATCTGTGTTGTCTATGGGGGATACTTATCAAAGTGTTCTGAAAAGTGACGTTTAAATCCCACCATTCTTTTAGATCATGTGTATTTAAGTGATCTAAAAAGTGGTGAGTTTTCTTTTAGTTATTTCTTCATAAAGGAAGGAAAAAGAGAAATGAAACACAACACTTTTGTGCCAGAATAATGTAATAAATCGATGCCGAAACAAAATATGTATAGACAAAAATTGTTATGGTGGAAAAAGCAACAGATGAAAATAATCAGACGGATTTAAGAAATTGAGCCACGAATTAGCAGAAAATGAGATGTTAAAGCGTTCGAGACAATTTAATAAATCTACCCACTTGTATCTGTCCATTTCACATAAAATCTGGGATTTAACAAGTGACTATTGTCTTGATACAAATAGTTTTTATAGAAATGGGAATAACCATAGTTGCAACCCACCCTTCCTGTTGTTAATGAAACAGCAAAGTTTTTCATTTTATTTCCTGCCAAAAGCGCTATTTATTTTTACTTATTTTTATTTTTGTAAATCAAGCAGTCTGTTCCAGGTTTGAGGGCTCCCTCCAGATGCTGCAAAGTCTGGGGGATTTGCAGGAACTAAATATTGTGAGTATTACTTATCTCAGGTCTAGAACAGAGGGCCCTGGCCATAAGGGTGCCACATTTTATACTAGCCTGGCTGTTACAAGGTCAGTGATTACAAATCTTTTCTTTACCATTATGTTAATGTATGAACAGGACTAGTGAGGTCCTTTCATAAAAAATGTATAACAAAATGGAAACAGTATCAGACCTCTGTATTCACTATTTGTGCCATTAGAGGGTCAGGCTACAGGTCACTGAGCAAAACATTGTCCATGGCTGCTAAGCTCCTGGCTGGTTGCTAACAGGACTATAACTACTGTTACAGAATGACTGCTCGATGAGATCGGTGATCTCCTACTCTGGGCTTCCAGAGTGACTGGCTAGTGATGACCAGAAGACTGATCGATGCGCTCTGCGATCTGATTCATGTTCTTCCAGCGTGACCAGTTAGTGGAGGCAGACTACTGTTCAATGCGATCGGTGCTCTATTAGGCAGACTGTGTGTAATGTGACATGTGTGACTGCAGCAGGGTCAGGCAGAGAGTGCCTATCTGGTGACTGCAATGCTGTGGAAGATTACAAGCAGGGCCCTCCGTCTTTGGAAACCCCCATCCCTTTACCAACATGCCCTGAGGCCAGTGTCCCTGTCTGTGTACCCCCAGGCTGGGCTAGCAGATGAGAGGTTACAGATCAAAGTGCAGGGGCTCAGTCCCAGACAGCAGGTGACTCTCAGAGCTCTGGTAGTGGATGACCAGGACTGCCTCTTTGACTCCTGTGCCCACTATGAAGCTGATAACTCAGGCCTCATTGATTTGGAGAGGGACCCCTCCCATGGGGGTGATTATAGTGGGGTGCTGCCCATGGGCCCCCTGTGGAGTCTGTCCCCCTCTGTCATGGAGAAACCTTACAAACGACTAGAGAAAATGGATGTGCAGAAGCTGCCTATGGTCCTAGAGCTCTTAGTCCACAAGGGGCATTTAAATCCCACTGCTATACCTGGAGAGGTGACTGCTAGAGTGAAAGTTCACAGATTGTTTTGTGCCCCTGGAGTGAGAAGGATCAGACTGAGAGAGGGCATGGTGAGAGGCACTTTGTTTTTACCACCAGGTAATTACTTACAGTAAATGTAATCTTCTACATTTGCATGCAGTTTGCATTTAAAATAGCACAAAATTCCATACTTTTTCTATAGTACGCTTCCTCCTCTTCTAACATTGACCCTTGATATGTATGTGTGGATGCCATGGGCCTTGTGATTCCCCTGTGTCCCATTTGGTTGGTGTGTGGCTATTCTGTAACATTTGAGACGGTAAAACTATGAAACTAGTCTTCTGTGAAAGGCTGCGAAGGCGAGTTTCCCTCAATTCTCCATTTATTCATATATGATCAGATCCATACATTGTCTGGTGCAGGAACATACAGAGACAGCTCAATCGTATACAGGTCACCAAGCATTGCTATGGCTTCTTGGGCCCGACACCTAGACAGGAGAGAATGTAGTTAAAAATAACAAGCGGTATGTGGTTGGTGGGGGAAAAAGTATTAAAAAAACATTTAATTGATTTTAGAACTAGCAGAGGTGTCAAGCCGCATTGTGTACCAGTAGATCACAGTTGCAAAGTGTTTTATATATTTTTTCCGGATGTCTACTGGTGCTGCTTGTATCTGAATATAAATGTTATTCTAAAATTATTTATGCTATCATATTCTGCAGCAATGCACAATTTATGTAGGTGTACATATTGCTACGGCAGAAGTAGATTTCTCGACCAAGGAGCTTACAATCTAGTACAGTGACACCTCTGTGTAAAGTATCAAGCAAGAATGGAAGTCTTCTTCATAACCTTGCCTATCAGTGTGTGTACTAATGGAAGCAGCTGTGATTATTCTAAATTTTATTTCAGAATATAAATGTACATTTCATTGTTTTTTCATTCGCTGATTGTTTATAAACTAACCATAGAATGCTCGTTATCAGTTTATGAGTTGCTGATGGCCTCTGTTCTCATCCTTAGGTGAGGGACCATTCCCTGGTGTGATTGATATGTTCGGGGATGATGGTGGACTAGTGGAATATCGCTCCAGTTTGCTGGCCAGCCGAGGGTTTGCTGCTTTGGCTCTGCCGTATGTGGCTTTCGAAGACCTTCCACCAGCGATGACCGAATTTCACATGGATTACTTTGAACAAGCTGCTAGTTTTCTGGCTCGATATCCCAAGGTAAACCTGAGTAGAAAATTCTGGAATACAAAGGGGGCAATTTCTATAAACGAAACCGCTTTTAAACTCAACCAGCAGGTCCGGTGAAAAAGAATCAGAGAAGATGGTACCAGTCTATTCTGATTATGAACCCTGTAGATTAGACAACTACAAAATGTTGGAACACTGGGTTCCAAAAAACTGGTAAATGTTGTATACAGCATAAAATAAAGTATGAAATAGTGTACGGGGGTAGCTAAGGGAGAACTAAGCCTAAAATCAGTAAATGTGTATCTAATCAGGCTTTATTACATTGTGTCTCAGATACACTGTAACTGAAATATACAAAATAAGAAATAGCAGATAAGGGGGAATGAATCTCAGAGAACATTTGGTATGGTGGAAACGGGTTCTAATATTGCAGGAAGTAATCACATGGCCAGAGGTAACAAGGTACTCGTGCTGCATCTATCTCCACTTGTACACCCTGGCTACAAGGTAAATAAAAAGCTACTATGACCCAAAGGAAAATATAAATAGGGACAGCTAGCCAATACCTCGGCTGTTCTAAGGAAAACAGCCTACTACCAGCACAGGGCAGAAAATGGATACCTGTAATAGAGCATTATACCTCAGTTGCTGTGCTAAGTCCGCAACTTACCAATACCAAAGAACCGTCCCCCTTGCAGAACAGCTACCCCAGAATCTAAGAGAGCAGTGGTGATGGTGGTTACTGGTTCTTATATTGTAGGAAATAATCATATGGCCAAAGGTAACACGGTACTAGTTCTGTATCTATTTCCACTTGTACACCAAAAGGTAAAGTTAGTATGACCCAAAGGAGAATATAAATAGGAACAGCTCGCTAATACCTCTGGTGACCCAGTCGGCTAGACGACAGGGTCAGAACATCTCCAAAATCTGTTTTGTGGGGGTGTTCCTGGTATGCTGTGGTTAGTACCTACCAAAAGTGGTGCAAGGAAAGTAGTGAACTGGCATCAGGTTAATGGGCACCCAAGGCTCATTGATGCACATGGGCAGCGATAGCTAGCTGGCACGTTCTATATTATAGGTCTCTGTGTCAGTGCATCGATGTGACAATGTAACTCCAAGACTGGCTCAACGTGCAAATACCTGGGCAATCAGTACTGTCCATCCCACTTAGATGACAGTCACGGCCTGGAGAAGGAGCCAGCAAGCAGTGGGTCTTACTCCCAACAGCTAGGGGGTTATGGCACACAATAGCTGGAACCTGTGAGTCAGGTGCTTAATGTTGCTATTTGTGAGCTCCCAGTGAAGACTCAATCAGCCACAATCAGCAACTTTGATCTAGGGCTTAATTCAGATTTATTTAATGATTGGTTTTCCGTAGTAGCTGCACCGCTGTAATATAGGAAAGAACCTGTCAGCGGTTGGAACATAACATGCAAGTGTTGGTAGAGGCAGCACTTGTTTCCCCTGTGTTTATAGAAGAAGGAATACAAACATTTAGCTGCAGTGACTCTTCTTTGCACTTATCAGCTGGTTGAAGAAGCGTAGGTGGTTATGGTGCTTAGTGCTTGCCCTCTAATGCACTAACGCCGTAGTTCATTTAAAAAAGAGAGAAGGGGTGGCTTCTGCAGTCTGATCTTTCCCCCACTAGTCATTCTGTAACTTGGTCAGAGTCTGTTCCTATAAATATCTTGGTGTGTAGTTAATATCTCAACCTTTCATTTTATTAACATAGTGAAATGAATCAATTAGACTTTAACCCAGGAAGGTCAGCAATCTATATAATCTATTATGCAGTTTTGTCCATCTATGTAACCGCATTTAACAATGTTTTAATATGTCTAACGACATAGATTGCCTGTCTAACTATTGTAAACAGCCATAACCTTCTCCTTTCTTCTTTGGATATTAAAGGGTTGCTGTAGACCTAAAAAACAACATTCGCTTACTGAAGCAGGTTTGGTATATAGAACAGTGTGAGATAATGCTAAACTAACCAATCATAGCTCTCTGACAGCCAAGTCTCACTCTCGAGACTTGGCGGTCAAAGCACTCTGGTTGGTTTACTAGCCAACCAATCAGAGAGATCTTGGTCAAATTGCAGTGTGGTAAAACCGCAGGCATGGGCTGGGGACAAGGATCGTTTAGATTTTTTTGTAATCCAGACCTGGAGTTGAAATCTTTGAACCAGGATTTAAAGGGACACTATAGTTACCAAAACAACTGTAGCTTATTGCATTTGTTCTGGTGAGTAGAAATATTCCATTCAGGCTTTTTGCTGTAAACACTGTCTTTTCAGAGAAAGTGCAAAGTTTACATTACAGCCTAGGGATAACTCTACTGGCCACTACTCAGTTGGCTGCTAGAGGTGCTTCCTGGGGCAGTGCTGCACAGTGTGACTGCCATTCAGTGTCTCCACCCTCTGCATGGAGACACTGAACTTTCCTCATAGAGATGCATTGATTCAATACATCTCTATGATAAGATGTTTATTGGCCAGGGCTGTGTTTGGCTTGTTTGGATTTTGCAGTCCGAATGAAGGTTGGTGAATAACCCTGCATTACCTTGACAAGAAAGGGGATGGAATAATAGTGCTGAGGAATCCCATAGTCTTCAAAATTGTCAGAGTAACCCAGAAGTACCTGCACCCAAATAGTACTCACACCATAACCTCTGCGTATACTGATGTGTATATGTAGTGGTTATGGTGTGAGTGCTATAGTAGCAGTACTCACACCCTGCTAGTATATGCTCTATACAGATGTATATGTAGTGGTTATGGTGTGAGTGCTATAGTAGCAGTACTCACACCCTGCTAGTATATGCTCTATACAGATGTATATGTAGTGGTTATGGTGTGAGTACTATAGTAGCAGTACTCACACCCTGCTAGTATATGCTCTATACTGATGTATATGTAGTGGTTATGGTGTGAGTACTATAGTAGCAGTACTCACACCCTGCTAGTATATGCTCTATACTGATGTATATGTAGTGGTTATGGTGTGAGTACTATAGTAACAGTACTCACACCCTGCTAGTATATGCTCTATGTTGATGTATATGTAGTGGTTATGGTGTGAGTACTATAGTAGCAGTACTCACACCCTGCTAGTATATGCTCTATACTGATGTATATGTAGTGGTTATGGTGTGAGTACTATAGTAGCAGCACTCACACCCTGCTAGTATATGCTCTATGTTGATGTATATGTAGTGGTTATGGTGTGAGTACTATAGTAGCAGCACTCACACCCTGCTAGTATATGCTCTATGTTGATGTATATGTAGTGGTTATGGTGTGAGTACTATAGTAGCAGCACTCACACCCTGCTAGTATATGCTCTATGTTGATGTATATGTAGTGGTTATGGTGTGAGTACTATAGTAGCAGCACTCACACCCTGCTAGTATATGCTCTATACTGATGTATATGTAGTGGTTATGGTGTGAGTACTATAGTAGCAGTACTCACACCCTACTAGTATATGCTCTATACTGATGTATATGTAGTGGTTATGGTGTGAGTACTATAGTAGCAGTACTCACACCCTACTAGTATATGCTCTATACTGATGTATATGTAGTGGTTATGGTGTGAGTACTATAGTAGCAGTACTCACACCCTACTAGTATATGCTCTATACTGATGTATATGTAGTGGTTATGGTGTGAGTACTATAGTAGCAGTACTCACACCCTACTAGTATATGCTCTATACTGATGTATATGTAGTGGTTATGGTGTGAGTACTATAGTAGCAGTACTCACACCCTACTAGTATATGCTCTATACTGATGTATATGTAGTGGTTATGGTGTGAGTACTATAGTAGCAGTACTCACACCCTACTAGTATATGCTCTATACTGATGTATATGTAGTGGTTATGGTGTGAGTACTATAGTAGCAGTACTCACACCCTACTAGTATATGCTCTATACTGATGTATATGTAGTGGTTATGGTGTGAGTACTATAGTAGCAGTACTCACACCCTACTAGTATATGCTCTATACTGATGTATATGTAGTGGTTATGGTGTGAGTACTATAGTAGCAGTACTCACACCCTGCTAGTATATGCTCTATACTGATGTATATGTAGTGGTTATGGTGTGAGTACTATAGTAGCAGCACTCACACCCTGCTAGTATATGCTCTATGTTGATGTATATGTAGTGGTTATGGTGTGAGTACTATAGTAGCAGTACTCACACCCTGCTAGTATATGCTCTATACTGATGTATATGTAGTGGTTATGGTGTGAGTACTATAGTAGCAGTACTCACACCCTGCTAGTATATGCTCTATACTGATGTATATGTAGTGGTTATGGTGTGAGTACTATAGTAGCAGTACTCACACCCTACTAGTATATGCTCTATACAGATGTATATGTAGTGGTTATGGTGTGAGTACTATAGTAGCAGTACTCACACCCTGCTAGTATATGCTCTATACAGATGTATATGTAGTGGTTATGGTGTGAGTACTATAGTAGCAGTACTCACACCCTGCTAGTATATGCTCTATATTGATGTATATGTAGTGGTTATGGTGTGAGTACTATAGTAGCAGTACTCACACCCTGCTAGTATATGCTCTATATTGATGTATATGTAGTGGTTATGGTGTGAGTACTATAGTAGCAGTACTCACGCCCTGCTAGTATATGCTCTATACTGATGTATATGTAGTGGTTATGGTGTGAGTACTATAGTAGCAGCACTCACACCCTGCTAGTATATGCTCTATGTTGATGTATATGTAGTGGTTATGGTGTGAGTACTATAGTAGCAGCACTCACACCCTGCTAGTATATGCTCTATACTGATGTATATGTAGTGGTTATGGTGTGAGTACTATAGTAGCAGTACTCACACCCTGCTAGTATATGCTCTATATTGATGTATATGTAGTGGTTATGGTGTGAGTACTATAGTAGCAGTACTCACACCCTACTAGTATATGCTCTATACTGATGTATATGTAGTGGTTATGGTATGAGTACTATAGTAGCAGCACTCACACCCTGCTAGTATATGCTCTATGTTGATGTATATGTAGTGGTTATGGTGTGAGTACTATAGTAGCAGTACTCACACCCTGCTAGTATATGCTCTATACTGATGTATATGTAGTGGTTATGGTGTGAGTACTATAGTAGCAGTACTCACACCCTGCTAGTATATGCTCTATACTGATGTATATGTAGTGGTTATGGTGTGAGTACTATAGTAGCAGTACTCACACCCTGCTAGTATATGCTCTATACTGATGTATATGTAGTGGTTATGGTGTGAGTACTATAGTAGCAGTACTCACACCCTGCTAGTATATGCTCTATACTGATGTATATGTAGTGGTTATGGTGTGAGTACTATAGTAGCAGTACTCACACCCTGCTAGTATATGCTCTATATTGATGTATATGTAGTGGTTATGGTGTGAGTACTATAGTAGCAGT
Source organism: Pelobates fuscus (assembly GCF_036172605.1). Lineage (NCBI taxonomy): Eukaryota > Metazoa > Chordata > Amphibia > Anura > Pelobatidae > Pelobates > Pelobates fuscus. Next base: position 20,572,981 of record NC_086329.1, on the reverse strand, counting down.
ACTCACGCCCTGCTAGTATATGCTCTATACTGATGTATATGTAGTGGTTATGGTGTGAGTACTATAGTAGCAGCACTCACACCCTGCTAGTATATGCTCTATGTTGATGTATATGTAGTGGTTATGGTGTGAGTACTATAGTAGCAGTACTCACACCCTGCTAGTATATGCTCTATACTGATGTATATGTAGTGGTTATGGTGTGAGTACTATAGTAGCAGCACTCACACCCTGCTAGTATATGCTCTATGTTGATGTATATGTAGTGGTTATGGTGTGAGTACTATAGTAGCAGCACTCACACCCTGCTAGTATATGCTCTATACTGATGTATATGTAGTGGTTATGGTGTGAGTACTATAGTAGCAGTACTCACACCCTGCTAGTATATGCTCTATATTGATGTATATGTAGTGGTTATGGTGTGAGTACTATAGTAGCAGTACTCACACCCTACTAGTATATGCTCTATACTGATGTATATGTAGTGGTTATGGTGTGAGTACTATAGTAGCAGCACTCACACCCTGCTAGTATATGCTCTATGTTGATGTATATGTAGTGGTTATGGTGTGAGTACTATAGTAGCAGCACTCACACCCTGCTAGTATATGCTCTATACTGATGTATATGTAGTGGTTATGGTGTGAGTACTATAGTAGCAGTACTCACACCCTGCTAGTATATGCTCTATACTGATGTATATGTAGTGGTTATGGTGTGAGTACTATAGTAGCAGTACTCACACCCTGCTAGTATATGCTCTATACTGATGTATATGTAGTGGTTATGGTGTGAGTACTATAGTAGCAGTACTCACACCCTGCTAGTATATGCTCTATACTGATGTATATGTAGTGGTTATGGTGTGAGTACTATAGTAGCAGTACTCACACCCTGCTAGTATATGCTCTATACTGATGTATATGTAGTGGTTATGGTGTGAGTACTATAGTAGCAGTACTCACACCCTGCTAGTATATGCTCTATATTGATGTATATGTAGTGGTTATGGTGTGAGTACTATAGTAGCAGTACTCACACCCTGCTAGTATATGCTCTATACTGATGTATATGTAGTGGTTATTGTGTGAGTACTATAGTAGCAGTACTCACACCCTGCTAGTATATGCTCTATATTGATGTATATGTAGTGGTTATGGTGTGAGTACTATAGTAGCGGTACTCACGCCCTGCTAGTATATGCTCTATACTGATGATGTATATGTAGTGGTTATGGTGTGAGTACTATAGTAGCAGTACTCACACCCTGCTAGTATATGCCCCAAACTGATGTATATGTAGTGGTTATGGTGTGAGTACTATAGTAGCAGTACTCACACCCTGCTAGTATATGCTCTATACTGATGTATATGTAGTGGTTATGGTGTGAGTACTATAGTAGCAGTACTCACGCCCTGCTAGTATATGCTCTATACTGATGTTATGAATTTTGAAATGGCTTTTTAATTTTATTTTTTATTTAAAAGTCTACCATCACATGTGGATACATTACTGCACACATTTTTCTAACTAAGTAAGTGTCACATTTAATTTTCACGCTAGAATTTGCTTAAGGCAACCTTTGTAACTATCGAAGTGTGACTTGTTTGTGAAGCACTGTAGTTGATGCCTCCATTTCTGTGATTTGTTTGATTTATTTAAAGGTTCGCGGACCTGGTGTTGCTGTGATTGGAACTGGGAAAGGGGCAGACCTTGCTCTCTCTATGATCACCTTCCTACCACAAGTGGTGGCTGCTGTCTCCATCTCCGGATGCTGTGCCAACACTGCCGCCAGCTTGCGCTTCAGAGACTTCACCATGCCGGCCTTACGATACAACATGAACAGAGTCAAAATATTAGATTCTGCTGTCTTTGACGTCTTTGAAGCCTTAGATGATCCTCTGAATCCGAGCAACAGTCAGTGCCTCATCCCAGTAGAGAAGGCAGGTGGACACTTCTTATTTATCGTTGGAGAAGACGATCGCAACTGGAAAAGCTCCGTCTATGCCAAGGCACTTGTACATCGCTTGCAAGAAAACGGCAAAGAGAATTTTACCCTGTTAAGTTATCCTGGAGCTGGGCACCGGATAGACCCTCCATGCTCTCCATTTTGTTATACCACTATCGATCGAGTTCTCGGAGTACCCATCGTTGGAGGAGGACAACTAGAAGCACACTGCCGCGCACAGGAAGATTCATGGGTGAAAATACAGGATTTCCTTAATTTACACTTAAAATGATAAGAGATCAGGATATGACTTAACCGGTATTGATGTTCCAATGCGATGGCTAACTGCTTGTATAATCAGGTATCAGAGATTCTTGTCTGGGCATCTCTTTTTCTTCCAATGTCAGTATGTATTTTTAGGAAACGGTGAGGCAAAATGGAGTAAGTGTTGCAATTGGTTAATATTTGCCAAGTGTTGTTATGGTACTTTTTGAAAGTAAACCAAAATGTTCAAAGTCTATCTGTTCCTGTCCAAATCAATAAAATTAAATTGCGTATATACGCTGAAGTAATTAAGTCTGACACACGAGGTTCAGGTTAAAATAACTTCGAGAAAGTTTATTGGCAAGTGAAGAAAAAGCGGGCGCGCAGGCCCTTTTAAGAGGCATTTTGCGTCATCATTGATTATTAGAATATCAGCAAATAAACATCATCAATTGGATTAATTGTTAAGTGACGGGGTTAGTGTCTTATCTATTGGTTCGTAAAATTAAGAGGTTAGTCCCGTGCCCACCCATCAGAGGTGGGATTATTCTGGACACGGGTGGGGGACAAGGGGGTCCTAAGCGTCATTTTACACGGTCAATGATATCAGGCTTTATGTCCAGGTGCAAGGTCTCTTATGAATAGAACATTTCATTACTACTGTGTTCTGTGGCCTTCAAACTGTACTATCTTACAAGCTCTAAGGAGTAGCCAGCAAGTCTTAAGGAGTAGCCAGCACCTCCTGGTACTTGTCCTTGAAGGAAACACGGTCTTTGTCTACTGTATTAATTGGGTTGAGAAGTTCAGTCACGTAATGTAGTTTTAAAATGAACAAGTTAAGTCATGAGGACAAAATGGAGGATTGAAGAAGTCAGGTTAGGAGGACAAAATGGAGGACGAAGTCACAGTATAAAGTTAAAATGGAGTTAGTACAATAATTCAATACAAGTACAATAAAGATTTTTAATAATTCCACATCAGTCCCCCCTATGAAATGTTAGATTCTAAGAGATAAAACTTTATTATATTAGTATCAGAAGACGTGTTAACCCAAAGGCACAGAAACCCCGTGGCCGCTAGCTAGGTGTTAATGCAAAGTGCAAGGCTGTCCTTAGATCTGACCCTAATAGGCTAACCATCCGTCAGTATGGCTCTCGAACGCTTCACACCCAAGGGTATCCCATGGCAGCTAACCCACCACTTCTCCACATGGGGCCTTTACCATTCACTGACAGATGCTGTCCCTGAGCTAGTCCCTTCCTAGAATTCCTGCACTTTATCAACAAAAGGGAATGTTTGCAGCGGCAGACAGGGTGAGTTGATGTCTTGGAATTCTTGGTCATCAACTTCGAGATGGGTCAAAGTGGGTGCTGCTTGGTCAACAGTCTTCATGAGGGATTTTCTCAGACATGGGAGGACACAACAAAAGAGAAGAGCAAAAATAAAAAGAAAAATTAGTATAGCCATACCAATCTGTATTAAAGCCTTTTGCCATCCTGTCATCCAACCAAACCATCTTTCCCAGGGATCTTTTATCCCCGAATTCCTTTTTAACTCTTCAGACAGGTCATTTAATTTTTCTATAGCTAGTGTGACTTTACCATTAGGGCCTGTGTTTTCTGGGATGTAGGTACAACATGTCATAGTGTCGGGCAAAATCTTACAAACCCCTCCTTTTTCGGCTAAGATCATATCTAGGGCCATTCTATTCTGGAAAGTCATTTGGGATGTGGCCTGCAACTGTTCGGCCAACCCCTGGAGGGCGTCTCTGGTGTAATTGACAAAACGCTGTTGATTATAATAAATGTAATTTATCCAATTTAGATTCTTGTTTGCGGTAACTATGGTAAAAATTGATTCAAATCCTGCAGCAACTTCATCCCTAGCTTTAAACTCATTGGGCACCCCCCTGGGCACTCCAATGGCATCAATATATACATGAGGATCAAAACTTCCTTTCACTGGGGCGTCACGTTTAACCTTAGTGTGGCTGAACTCATGGGTGTTGAGGTGTGTGTCAGAAATAATATGTATAGGCATAATGGCCTTAGTCAAAGTACACTCTCCCCACCATTCTGTGTCCATTCTGGATCTTAGCTGTAAATCCCCACACAACCAATAAATGTCCCCTAGTGACCTAGTGTGATGTTGCAGCAAACGTACAGGGACAGTTCTGTATGTAGCACAATAGCCTTTGGAAAAGTTACCTACAAATTTACCAATACCATCGTACATGGCATAGCAAGTGTAATTACCTTTATATACGGTAATACCATCAGGGGGTTTGACGTCTTTGGCTAGAAGAGGATACTCCTTTGTCCATGCAATACATATGGACCTGTTAAAATTATAGTGATAGGCAAAAAGGCTTAAAACACATTCTTCTATATCTACGGGTAGGATTAAAGGTACGGTACCCAGGTGAGGCCGGGCACCTCCACACACATAACATGCGGTTCTATTATGCTTATTAGCATTATATTTCATCCATTCTAACCATAAATTTACATCATTAAAACCTGTTTCAGCGGCCATGGTATCTTCAAAAGTGGGGTTAGCAATGGCCATCATGTCCTGAAAGGTCTGGATATGGGGTTTTAATGGGTTAGGGACCATATGGGTGGCCCCTTGCCACTCAGAAGAGTTGCACATATCTTTGAGGTAGAAATGCCCTAATTTCTGGTAGGAACCCCTTTTCCAGTACATTCCCATCACATACTGGTCTGCATCTGTTGGGCTTGGGTGCTCAATGTTAAGGATTAATTTCATTGGTGTGCTCCCCCCAGGCTTTCTCAAAGTCATTCTCTGGAGAAGCGATCTAACACGATCATCTACTTTAGCTATGGCACTTTTTGGTTTGTAACCCCAGGCAGGCCCGGCATTCCACCCCGCCGCCCCCCAATGGTCACAATTGTGCCCTCATTGCTTGTCAACTACACAAACATATGGGTCTTTCGAATGAGGGATATCTCTATAGATGCTCTGGATTTGTGGTGTGGGAAATGGGCATTCTACAATATCACAGTAGTCAAAGGTATAAGTAGCCACCTGGGTGCATGATGAATTATACCAGAAGGTGTACCCACTAATGTCTTTGGTAATGGCTACTTGCTGGGCCTTCATAAGGCTAATTAAGGGGAAGATGTACCAGAGATACATGTTTGTGCGATATTCGCCTCCTCTGGGGCAGGAGATTTCTTGCAGTGGGAAGCGTGGATCCAATTTGGCCTACCGGCCAATTTGACGGAGGTTGCGGTAATCAGGAGAACTTGGAATGGACCGTCAAATCTCGGTTCTAGGGTATTTTTCCGCACAAACTTCTTAACCAGGACCCAATCTCCGGGGAGTAGGTTATGGGAACCTGTATCCAATTCGGGATCTGGAATTGAAGAGAAAACTTGGGCATGTATTTTGTTTAGGACATTTGCAAGTTCAGTTACATAGTCTACTAAAACATCTGATTGGAGTTGCAACTGCTGCGGATAATAACAACCTAGTCTGGGTGCTGTCCCAAATAGAACCTCATATGGGGACAGTGAATGCTTCCCTCTAGGTGTGTGCCTAACACTGAATAGAGCTATTGGTAGGCTTTCTGGCCAGGGCATCTTTGTTTCTTGTGACATTTTTAACATTCTGGTTTTTAGAGTGCCATTCATGCGCTCCACTTTACCACTACTTTGTGGGTGGTAAGGGGTATGGAAGGCTAGAGTCACCCCTAGAGCAGTCCAAATTTCTTTAGTCACAGTTGCTGTAAAGGCTGGGCCTTGATCACTCTCAATGACTTCTGGGAGTCCGAATCTGCATACAATATCTGTAATTAGGCGCTTTGCGGTTGTCTTTGCAGTGATATTGGCCACTGGGTAGGCTTCTGGCCAGCCTGAGAACATGTCCACTATTACTAGTGCATATTTATGGGGCCCACTCTTGGGCATTTGGATGTGGTCAATTTGAATTCGTTGGAAGGGGTACATGGGCTTTGCCAGGTTCTTTGCAGGCACCTTGACTGGTCTTCCCGGGTTGCATTTTGCACAAATAACACAGGCTTTGCAGAAGTTGCTTATCAATGTTGTGATTCCGGGTGCTTCATAATACTTCTGTATGAGGGCGGCCATCAGTTCTTTTGACAGGTGTGCAGGCCCATGTGCCCATTGGACCACTGCTGGGTATAAATTTCTGGGAAGACAAAATTTGAAGTTGTTGTAATATATTCCGTCCTTTTGGACAGCTCCTTTCTTTTTCCATTTCTGGATTTCCTCAGGAGTGACTGCAGCTTGTTGTTCTTGTAAGATTCGCAAATCAGTAGGAAGAGTTTGCAAAGCAAAAATAGGGACTTCTTCTTCTTCTTCTTCTTCTTCTTCTTCTTGTCCGGACACTTCTTCATCCACTTCCTGCAGATCCCTGGCCGCTAACTTAGCAGCTTGATCAGCCAAATGGTTGCCCTTTGCTTCATCTGTATCCAATTTCCCATGGGCCTTAACTTTCAAAACGGCCACTTCTTTGGGGAGTAGGAGGGCATCCATTAGCTCCTTGATTGCAGTGCTGTGTTTGACTGGTGTACCGGCGGTGGTAAGAAATCCTCTAGTCTTCCAAATTAGGCCGAAGTCATGTGCCACACCCAGAGCATATCTTGAATCTGTATAGATGTTGGCACGTTTTCCTTCGGAAATTTTGCATGCTGAAGTCAGAGCCTGTAATTCAGCTTCTTGCGCAGACATTGCTGGCGGTAAGGATGATGATTTAATGACTTCATCTGTTGTGGTTACGGCATATCCTGTGTGATATGTTCCTCCTTCATCGGCATATCTCGATCCGTCCACAAACAGGGTAAAATCCGGATCTGGTAATGGGTTCTCATGCACAGTTGGTAAGTGCACTGTTTCCATTTTCATCTGTTCAAAACAGTCATGAGGTGTTTCTGGGTCATAATCATTCTTTATGACCAGATCTTGGAATTCCTTTTCCAGGAAATGGCGTGGCCATGCTTCTAGAAGGTCAGTTGTTGGGTATTTGACAATACCATTTTCCTGTAGCTGTTCTTCGTTCATGGTGGCCCATAGTTTTGCCATGGGCCCAAGATCATTCCATGACCTTGTCTTCAACTTGGTAACAGGAATATGTGGGATAGCAGTATCCCAATGACGGTAAAGGTAGTTAAGTTGTTGAGGTAGCTGGATCAAGACCATGCTATTGCCTTCAGAGTCACAATAGAAGTCTTGTGCAGTGAGCTTTACATCGGTCCGGTGGTAAAGCTCATCTTCATTGCAAGGTTCAGGAGTAATGTTCGGTTTGTACCACATGGTGCAGAAGGCGTGATCTGGGCCTTCACAGAGAGGTTTTTCGCCTTCATAAAATGTCAAATGTGGATGCATGACTTTCTTGATACATCCACAGAGCAGGTGAATGTAGGTTTCATCCGTGATAAATCCATAATAGATACCCCCCTCAGGGAGTGGAAGAAGAGTGGACGGATTAAGCACTTGACATCTTTGTATGGAAATGTTGTCAGGCAAAAGAAGATGACACTGTAAGCGCAGATGTCTGGCTGGAGACACGTGCTTGAGCTGGACTTGGTTGATGATGGCAGAAATGTCATGAGGGGCCAAAACAACCAGAGGGTGGCCAAGGACCAGGTCTGAGGTTCTTTCTATGAGTTCTCTCGCAGCAAAAACAGCCCTGAGACAGGAAGGAGTCCCTCTGGCCACAATGTCCAGTTGACATGAGAAATATCCAATAGGCCTCTGGCGGCCTCTTGAGTCATTAGTTTGGGTGAGGACTCCTGTAGCATGGCCTTGTCTTTCAGAGACGAATAATTTGAAAGGTTTGGAGTAGTCAGGTAGGCCCAAGGCAGGAGCTGAAGCAATGGCACGTTTTAAAGCATCGAAATTGTCCAGGGCGTCATTGGTCAGACAAAACGGGTCAGACTTAAGAGCGTCATAGAGAGGTTGCATAAGCAGAGAGGCTTCTGGGATCCATGCTCTGCAGTAGGAAATGAGGCCTAGGAAGGCATGAAGAGACTTTGAAGTCCTCGGAGGTGGAATGTCCAGAACAGCTCTTACCCGGTCCCGAGTAAGATGTCTGGTACCTTGAGATAGGCAATGTCCAAGGAAGATCACTGAAGATTGACAGAATTGTAGCTTGATGAGTGAAGCTTTGCATCCCTGTTCTGCCAAATAGGAAAGAAGACTGATTGAACACCTTTCAGTAGTGGGAATATCATCTCCACACAGCAGTAGATCATCCACATACTGAAGTAGGACAACTTCTGGGTGCTCAGCTTGCCATGGGTCAAGGATGGTGCCCATGGCCTTAGCAAATTGACTTGGAGAATTTTGTGCCCCTTGGGGCATGACAGTCCAGGTATACTGTTGCATTTCATGAGTGAAAGCAAACAGGTATTGACAGGATGGGTCCAGTGGGACACTGAAAAAGGCATTGGCCAGGTCAATAACTGTGAAGAATTTTGCAGATGGTGGGACTCCGGAGAGCAGAGTATGAGGATTTGGTACAAGAGGGGTGTCTAGGACGGTAGCTTCATTAACAGCACGGAGATCCTGAACCATCCTGTACTTCTCTGGCTCACCCTTTGGAGTTTTCTTTTTCACAGGAAATAACGGGGTGTTGCATTCAGATTTACATTTGACAAGGGCACCCTTCCCCAAGAGTGCCTTGATGTGGACAGAAATTGCAGCAGACTGTGCTGGTTTTAATGGATATTGTGGTTTTCTTGGTAACTTAGCTCCTGAAATAAGCTTTACCACCACAGGGGGAACATTTAGGTGACCTATGTCCTCTGGGCCTGAGGACCATAACTTAGCGGGCACCTGTGTTTTTAATTCCTCTGGGAAATTGGACCTTAATTCTGCTGCCTCCTCACGGGGCTTTTCTATATGCAGCATCAGAGGCAAAGAGCATAGGGCTGAAGTGTCTGATACAGACAGAGGTGTAAACATTTCTACCTGCCCATCCGGGGTAAAGGTGATGGATGCTTGCAGGCGTGAGAGAACATCAGCACCTAACAGGTTAACCTCCCTAGCGGTATTCCCGAGCGTGACTCGGGGTTAATTTTCGCTGCCAGAAGCGGTAACCCCGAGTCACGCTCGGGGTAGATAAGATTTACTTACCTCCGCCGCGATCCGCTTCGGGAGGACAGCCCAGGCAGCCCTCCCACGGCAAATCAGGCCCCCGGGGGCCATGTGATCGCTCTCAAAGAGCGATCACATGGCCCTCTATAGCTGGCTGTGGATCTGCCAGCAGGGGGACTGTTTGAAATATCAGACAGTCCCCCTGCTGGTGGGAAGTATAAAAAAAATAAAAAAAGACAAGTGTAAAAATAAATTAAATATATTTTTATATATATATATATATATAATATGTATATATATATTATATATATATATATAATAGATGTACATATATATATATTATGTATAATTAAAATAATAAATAAATAAAATAATAAAATAAATAAATAAAATATTGAAACAAAATTTAATATAAATTATATATGCATATGTAATTTCATTCTAACTGTATTTTGTTATTAATATATATATATATATCGGTAACAAAATACACTTAGAATGACATTCTATATATATCTATATATATATATAAAATACAAATAAGCGCAAATATATATATAGATAAATACATATAATTACATAAAAGATTACATTACTATACACGTAGAATTTAAATACCTATAAATGCATATATATTAAAATTCTACATGTATATTTAAATAATCTTTTAACGTAATTATGTGATTTGATTAATTAAAATTTGATTGACATGCCTGACATGGGGGCGGAACTGGGCGGGTAATTCAAATGCAAAAAAATGGTACCGCTTTTGGTACAAAATTCCTGACATAATCATACCGCCAGGGAGGTTAATGGGGCATGTGGAGGATACTACAAAGCGAGCAAGCAGGCTAGAGCCAACTCGTAGTGGAGTTGTTAAAGGGCTACGTCTTGGCTGGCCATCCACTCCAACACAAGAGACATCAATACTGGACAGGAAGGATGGGTCTGGCAGGTCTTGTTCTCGTAGAACACTACGGGCTGCACCTGTGTCAACTAGAAATGTAGTAGGATGGTCTTCAATGGGCAAAGTCACTGTGGCAAGTGGCCCTCCCTTATCCCCTGTAGACGCTGCCATTACAGGGATTACAGACACAGGCTTGCCAGTTTCCTAATCATCTGGTTCTTCAATAATTGGAATCTTTTTCTCGGTCTTGGGGCCTGGGGCAGATTTAGAGAACTTTCTGGGTGCCCCAGGTTCCTTTTTAGGTTCCGGACAATCACTTCTGTAGTGTCCCTGAGCCCCACAATTAAAACAAGTTACATCCTCTAGCTTGGCACCCTTGGTGCCAGAGGTGATGGGGGTAGCGCGGGCCACCATGAGTGGAGCTGGATTGGGTCTTCTTGGGGTCTGAACAGATTCCAGACCTCTAGCAACTAAAAGCAGGGTATCCAAGGGAACAACCTTGTATTCAGGACGTGCAGCAATGATTCCCTTGCGTATAGAGTCTTTAACACCTTGGACAAACGCACCTGACAGCATTTGTGAATGAATCTTGTCAGTAAGATCAAACCCCAAATCTGTGAACATTTGATACAGCCTTGCATGAAACCTTTCCACTGATTCTCCTTTATCTTGAATAACATCAGTAAGGCCAGCAGCCTGATCCGCAAGTTTGTCCTTAGCCCATTCTCTTAATTGGGTGCAAAAAGTTACTCCGGAGGGGTAATCAACGTCACTGCCGAGCAGATCCGTACTGAGGTGTCGGGCCATGCTTGGCCAATATGCATCCCCTGCTTTTATAGCACAAATGCTCAGTAGATCACGCCATGCTGCGGAATAAGTCTTTTGAATTTGAACTATCCCTCGGTAGAAGGGCATAGGCTGTTTTTCTGGGTCAGGGAGTGATTTCATTAGAGCACTAGCTTGAGTGGGATTGAAAGCAACATATTTAGGAGGGGCCTGTTCTCCCCGACCCTTGTGGCCAAAGGGGTCATCGATAGAACGATGAGTTGGGGCTCCCGCGGCAAGCTCCGATGAGACATGGGACACCCTGTCCATCTCGTCATCATCGAATTCTATGATATTGGCTCTTTTGCGTGGTGCAGGGCCTGAATGAGGTGAAAGGATCGGTGGTTGGGAACGAGCCCCAGATGCAGGGGTGGCTAGCGAGTCATAACCTGGGGATAGGTAGTCACCGGGAATTACCGGCATCAGGGCCGAACTGGGGGCCGCCATATTGGTGGCCGGAGAAGGTACTACATTAGGGTTAAGGGAAGAAGTGGCGGCCATGTTGGAAGAGGGCACATCCGGGGCAGACTGTGCCGGACTGGGCATGACCGGAACCTGGGGCGTGGCTTGGGGAGTGGGGAGTGGATATCCGGGATAGGGCAGGGCCATGGGATATGGGAAGGGGTAGGGCCAGGCTGGGGAGGGGAAGGAGGTGGGGTATTGAGCTGGGGTGGAGATGGGAGGGAACGGAGAGGGATTGGTAGGGGTGGGTGTAGAGGGAGGAGCCGGGGCAAGGGCGGAGGAGGTGGTTAGTTGGGTGGAAGAAGAGAGGAGGGGGTCATGAACAGAGAGAGAGTGTAGGGCAGGAATGGCAGATGAAATGTTAGGGGAAGGTATAGCAGGTAGCGTAGGGATGGATGAGGATGATGGGAATGTTAAAGATGGGGCAGGGGAAAAGAAAGATCCATCAGAATTCAGGACCGGGCAGACAGGGGAGGTGATGGGATGGGTATTGGGAGTGGGGAACATAGTCAGCTGGCTATCACTAATTGCTGACTGAACCTTGGGGATAGACATTCCCTGGGCGCCGGTTTTGGGCGCTGGCTGAGGATAGACCCCAGCAACACAATTATTATGATACACAAACAATTTCACACCTTTGTGATTTATCTCTTCCTCAACCCAACCTTCTAGCTGAATAGCCTTCGCTACTCTATACCATGCTTCAGCAGTCTTTAATAAACCATTATCTGTAAGTTTGCCTTTCTTTTCTGTCAGTAACCTACGCCAACTTTCTGGTTGCAATCTTCCACATGTCGGTACAGCAATTCTACATACTTTTGCAATCTTTTCAACACCTTTAACCATTTCCTCACCCTCTCTGTCTTCGACTAAATCACATGCTAACCAGCCCTTACTGGGCTTGCTTAAATCCTGTCCCATAATCCCTTTACCCCTATACCAGCGTCCTAGATATAGGGAGAGAGAAGGAAAACTGAACAAGAACGTCTACAATGCTCGACTGCCACCCGAGAATCGTGGGACTTTCTCAGGTGCGTCTTCCCAAAACGTAGACTAGTCACTGAATCCGCCTACCCGGGGTGGTAGACACGGATTGGAGCGAGGTGAGAAGTGTGTGACCAATCACTTCTCTTTCAAGAGAAATGGGAGTGGATAGTATAATAATATAGGAAGTTTAGAAAAGATGAAAGGCAAGGAAAAATCCTTAGAGACAGACACAGGAGTTCATGAGACTCCTAATAAAACAGACAAGACAACAATACAATTGAAATACAGTGCATGCATTACAGTTCAAATAAAATCAACAATAATCCCTTTCCTTCTACATGTGCTTACTCCAAAGTCACCTTTCTCAACCTCGTAGTGTCCCCGCTCGGAGAACGACTTTCATAAGTCTCACTACCAGCGGCCAAGGATAACAGCTAACACTGGTCCGAAATCCTTTCCAGCCTCCCTCTACTCTGCAGTCCACAAGAATGTGGCCACGTCTATCCTCACTCCCGTAGTGCCCCTATAAAACCCACTTATAAGTCTCACTACCACGTGATGCGAAAAACAAGCAATACCTGCCTGAATTCCCCCAGGAAACAAAGTCCCCTGCCACAAGGCTAAGTCTCCTACCACGATTAAATAATCAGTGGACCTTCAGCTCAACTAGAGCCGAAGGGTCCGGGTCAGGACGTCCCCAACTCAACTAGAGCTGGATGGTCCGGGTCAGGACGTCCCCAACTCAACTAGAGCTGGATAGTCCGAACGCGCACAGTGAAGCTAGCTAGGCTATCAAAGTGACACAAACTTGGATCACAGGAAACTATGATTCTACACAGATCCCACAGTTCCACAAACTTCTTTTTCCTTACAGCCACAGCCACGAGGCTCCTAAAAGAAGTAAACAGGCAAAGAAGACCCCCCAGGAACACATCCACGGGTCAACCCCTCTTTTTCCTTACAACCACAGCACCGTGGTTCCTAAAAGAGGTAAAACAGGCAACAGAAGACCCCCCAGGAACACATCCACGGGTCAACCCCCTTTATCCCAAAAGGGGTAAAATACAAACAGATAGACAGACACACAGAAGACCCAGGCAAGTCCCCTCAGGTCCACCCCCCTTTATCCCAAAAAGGGGAAAACAAGCAAGACAGAACCCCAGGCAAATCCCCTGCAGGTCCACCCCCCCTTTATCTCAAAATGGGGAAACAGGCAAACAATTCAAACACAATTCAAACACACCCAGGCAACAGATAGACTAAAATGCAGGTAAACAAGTGAGTAACGAGACACCGGGCAAGATATTACCTGTCTTTGATGTCCTCCCGGGAAGCAGTCACAGACACGTGGACGGGTCAATCAAAGGGGCCGGAACGTACCGGTGGCTCTGCAGAAGTCTCTACCGTGTATCTGGAGGTGATCAATCTCCCTTCCTTCCCCCTGGATTCCTCCGTCCACCCTTGTCTTCCTTAGGACGGCTCACCGGCCGGACATAGCCCGATGCCCCACGTTGGGCGCCAAGTTGTTATGGTACTTTTTGAAAGTAAACCAAAATGTTCAAAGTCTATCTGTTCCTGTCCAAATCAATAAAATTAAATTGCGTATATACGCTGAAGTAATTAAGTCTGACACACGAGGTTCAGGTTAAAATAACTTCGAGAAAGTTTATTGGCAAGTGAAGAAAAAGCGGGCGCGCAGGCCCTTTTAAGAGGCATTTTGCGTCATCATTGATTATTAGAATATCAGCAAATAAACATCATCAATTGGATTAATTGTTAAGTGACGGGGTTAGTGTCTTATCTATTGGTTCGTAAAATTAAGAGGTTAGTCCCGTGCCCACCCATCAGAGGTGGGATTATTCTGGACACGGGTGGGGGACAAGGGGGTCCTAAGCGTCATTTTACACGGTCAATGATATCAGGCTTTATGTCCAGGTGCAAGGTCTCTTATGAATAGAACATTTCATTACTACTGTGTTCTGTGGCCTTCAAACTGTACTATCTTACAAGCTCTAAGGAGTAGCCAGCAAGTCTTAAGGAGTAGCCAGCACCTCCTGGTACTTGTCCTTGAAGGAAACACGGTCTTTGTCTACTGTATTAATTGGGTTGAGAAGTTCAGTCACGTAATGTAGTTTTAAAATGAACAAGTTAAGTCATGAGGACAAAATGGAGGATTGAAGAAGTCAGGTTAGGAGGACAAAATGGAGGACGAAGTCACAGTATAAAGTTAAAATGGAGTTAGTACAATAATTCAATACAAGTACAATAAAGATTTTTAATAATTCCACATCAGTGTATAAATCTTATTTTTATATCTTTTTTTTTTTTTTTTTTTTAAGTTTTAACTAATCATCAACACTTTGTAATGTCTGTAAAATAATTATTGATTGGCAAGAACTATCTGTACTTTCAGATGGAACAATACAGAGAATTCTGAAACTCTGGTTTTATTTCAATGGTTTTTAATGTGAGTTGTGAATATAGCTTTCGTCGCAGTGTCTATTTTGTGTACCTGGTCTAAAATGATGTGATAGAGTTTATTCCGAACTCAAAATTTTGCGCTATTGTGTTAAAGATTTTTATGCTATTGGTGATGGGTGCTGTTTAGTGTATCTGTCTTCTTAGTCACTTTTTCACCTCCCCCCTCCCTTTTTTTAGTAACTTGCAAGATCTAAGTTACAGCCTGTGAATAGACTGCGCAGATCACCGCCTGGTATTCCACAGTACTTTACCATAGTAGCAAATGATTATAGCAACGCATGGAGATTGGATACTCCTCAAACCATTAACTAATAGAAACATAGAATGTGACGGCAGCTAAGAACCATTCGGCCCATCTAGTCTGCCCAGTTTCCTAAATACTTTCATTAGTCCCTGGCCTTATCTTATAGTTAGGATAGCCTTATGCCCATCCCACGCATGCTTAAACTCCTTTACTGTGTTAACCTCTACCACTTCAGCTGGAAGGCTATTCCATGCATCCACTACCCTCTCAGTAAAGTAATACTTCCTGATATTATTTTTAAACCTTTGTCCCTCTAATTTAAGACTATGTCCTCTTGTTGTGGTAGTTTTTCTTCTTTTAAATATAGTCTCCTCCTTTACTGTGTTGATTCCCTTTATGTATTTAAATGTTTCTATCATATCCCCCCTGTCTCGTCTTTCCTCCAAGCTATACATGTTAAGATCCTTTAACCTTTCCTGGTAAGAAATGTACTTATGATGGGGCAGTAATGTAATAATGTACATCTGGTGTATTATGCAGTAGAGTAAAACAGAAATTCCAGGAATTAACAGGCCAAAAGTCACATGGACTTATGACATAGTTAAAATATAGTTAATTATTAAAATGCCCTTGTTTTTTCTTTAACTTTAGAAGAAGTTAAACCAGAACTACAATATTAGAACAAATACCAAACTGTCTGCAAACTCTTAATCTGATCACTTGTGGGGTCTTTGTCTATCCTTTGCAAGATCTCCCAGGTGATAAATGTCTACCGGTGGGGTGATTACATCATTAAGGCGCATTCTTAGCACCATAACCACTAAAGCTCAATGTAGTGGTTATGGTGCAGAGAAATTGGGTGATCCCAGGCTGTATCTGTCTCTTTAATAATTATTTTTGCAGTTGCTCCGAACCCTCACGTTAATTATGGATCTGTATGCTGCTGGAGAGAGTAGAATAAGCCTGTCCAGAATTTTAACAGCCACCTAATGTCCCTTTTAGGAGGCAAATTTTACACACCACAAAAGTCAGGCCTACTTACCAGTCTCTCTTTTTGGACGGTCATCAGGGGAGCAGTGTCTACAGACTTAAACTTCCCTAGTTGCCCTGTCTCCTGGGACCGTTATTGGCTTGAGCATGCCAGCTGAGTAGTGTCTACAGACTTAAACTTCCCTAGTTGCCCTGTGGAGGACATGATTGCCTTCTCCAGTCCCACTAATGTGGCCGTCATCCTCCTGCCCCCTCTTCCTGGCATATGGTATCTCCAAAAATCTCCAAAACCTTGTGCTTTATTCTACTACCTCCCATCACTCCCATATCCTCAGTCTCCACATGGTGGTTGATACCTGCCCAACATTGGGTGCCTGCTGCTATATTTATTGCATCTGAGCTCGTATTAAGGCATGCACCACTCTAGACATCGGTGGTTGCCTTAATAAGATTACAGTGTGTCCCCCAGCTGGTGTCCTGAGACCCTACAATGTGGCAGACACCTCTCCAAAATCTATGGTTCTGCCTTAGTACATCATACTTCCTCCTACTATCCCCAAGTTAGAAGTCTTGAGTTTCTAGACATAAACATGAAGATGAGAACTGGACAAAAAGCTTATGAAGAAAAGCTCATTGAAATTCAGGTACCGGTATGTAAAATATTTCAATTTAAAATGTAAGACTTTGTAGCCTCTTCTAACTTAAATGAAATGTATAGATTTCAATGAATTAAACTTTTACTTCTGTTTGTGATTTGCCTATAATGTAAATGTAATCCTATGGTGACATCTTGTGGCTTATCTTTGTATTACATCTAGCCTCAAAATTAAATGTGTCTTTATTTATTACTGGAATTTATAATGCGCCAACATATTACGCAGTGCTGTACAATAAGGGGGAACGCACAATATGCACAGACCAATACAAAACGTAAAGCGGGCCCTGCGCGTGAGCTGTGATTTGGCCGTTAAAGCTCTTTTATGCAATGTGCTTAGTTAAATAGCTCATGAGCTTACAATCTAACGGTTAAAATGGTGATAGCAGTGGGTATTTGGAAGTGATGGCCGGAGGAAATTAAAGGATAGTTGAAGCTACTGTTAACATGTCTTTATTTATGAATAGGAATATAAGTCTATGTTTCTGTAGCACTCAGATACGTTTTATATAAACACATGTTTTTGTTAATGAGTGAAGGCACTCCGGGAACATAGGGGGCAGTGTCATGTTCCGGGGTCATGTTTGCAACCACAACAACTTAAAATGTCACAAGTCTTCCATAGGCTCTCAACCTATCAATGCCTTCCAAACTTTACACCTCTATTAATGAAGCTGCAGTGGGTGATTGGCTGCATCCATGTACTCGTGTTGATTGTCGCTGCTCTGGCTGATGAACATTTGAAAGCAGGATACTAATGTTGCTGCTCACCCACATCGATACACATACAAGGTTTACCCACTTTCTGCCCATAGCCCTCACCTTGGGAATATGGGGTAAAAATGGGAACATGCTTGTTCTAATCGATATACCTAGAGAATGGTGGAATGAAAATCTGGATCGCTAAACAGGAAAAAGCGCCTGTGGTCCTAAACTGATTTTTATTTAAACCAGGGTTTGATACATTTGCTCGGAATCTAGGAGTCAGCTAGTTAGGAGACAGTATTTGTAACAAACAAAGCTTCATTTTCAGCAACAAAAATATAATTCTTAAAGGCACTCTGTACTCACCAGAACCACAGCAGCTTAATTAAAGGGAATCTCCAGTGCCAGGAAAACGATCCGTTTTCCTGGCACTGTAGGGTCCCTCTCCCTCCCACCCCCCAATCCCCAGTTACTGAAGGGGTGAAAACCCCTTCAGTCACTTACCTGAGGCAGCAGCGATGTCCCTCGCCGCTGCCTCCTCCCGCTATAGCTGGCCTTATTTCTATTATAATATAATGTAATATCCCCGCTATAGCTGGCCTTATTTCTATTATAATATAATGTAATATTCCCGCTATAGCTGGCCTTATTTCTATTATAATATAATGTAATATTCCCGCTATAGCTGGCTTTATTTCTATTATAATATAATGTAATATTCCCGCTATAGCTGGCTTTATTTCTATTCTATTATAATGTAATATTCTCGGTATAGCTGGCTTTATTTCTATTATAATATAATGTAATATTCCCGCTATAGCTTGCCTTATTTCTATTATAATATAATGTAATATCCCCGCTATAGCTGGCTTTATTTCTATTATAATATAATGTAATATTCTCGCTATAGCTGGCCTTATTTCTATTATAATATAATGTAATATCCCTGCTATAGCTGGCTTTATTTCTATTATATTATAATGTAATATTCCCGCTATAGCTGGCCTTATTTCTATTATATAATGTAATATTCCCACTATAGCTGGCTTTATTTCTATTATAATATAATGTAATATCCCCGCTATAGCTGGCTTTATTTCTATTATAATATAATGTAATATTCCCGCTATAGCTTGCCTTATTTCTATTATAATATAATGTAATATTCCCGCTATATCTGGCTTTATTTCTATTATATTATAATGTAATATTCTCGGTATAGCTGGCTTTATTTCTATTATAATATAATGTAATATTCCCGCTATAGCTTGCCTTATTTCTATTATAATATAATGTAATATTCCCACTATAGCTGGCCTTATTTCTATTATAATATAATGTAATATCCCCGCTATAGCTGGCTTTATTTCTATTATAATATAATGTAATATTCCCGCTATAGCTTGCCTTATTTCTATTATAATATAATGTAATATTCCCGCTATATCTGGCTTTATTTCTATTATATTATAATGTAATATTCTCGGTATAGCTGGCTTTATTTCTATTATAATATAATGTAATATTCCCGCTATAGCTTGCCTTATTTCTATTATAATATAATGTAATATCCCCGCTATAGCTGGCTTTATTTCTATTATAATATAATGTAATATTCTCGCTATAGCTGGCCTTATTTCTATTATAATATAATGTAATATCCCCGCTATAGCTGGCTTTATTTCTATTATATTATAATGTAATATTCCCGCTATAGCTGGCCTTATTTCTATTATATAATGTAATATTCCCACTATAGCTGGCTTTATTTCTATTATAATATAATGTAATATTCCCACTATAGCTGGCCTTATTTCTATTATAATATAATGTAATATCCCCGCTATAGCTGGCTTTATTTCTATTATATTATAATGTAATATTCCCACTATAGCTGGCCTTATTTCTATTATAATATAATGTAATATTCCCACTATAGCTGGCCTTATTTCTATTATAATATAATGTAATATCCCCGCTATAGCTGGCTTTATTTCTATTATATTATAATGTAATATTCCCGCTATAGCTGGCCTTATTTCTATTATAATATAATGTAATATTCCCACTATAGCTGGCCTTATTTCTATTATAATATAATGTAATATTCCCGCTATAGCTGGCCTTATTTCTATTATATTATAATGTAATATTCTCGCTATAGCTGGCCTTATTTCTATTATAATATAATGTAATATTCCCACTATAGCTTGCCTTATTTCTATTATAATATAATGTAATATTCCCGCTATAGCTGGCCTTATTTCTATTATATTATAATGTAATATTCCCACTATAGCTGGCTTTATTTCTATTATAATATAATATAATATTCCCGCTATAGCTTGCCTTGTTTCTATTATAATATAATGTAATATTCCCGCTATAGCTGGCCTTATTTCTATTATAATATAATGTAATATTCCCGCTATATCTGGCTTTATTTCTATTATAATATAATGTAATATTCCCGCTATAGCTGGCCTTATTTCTATTATAGTATAATGTAATATTCCCGCTATAGCTGGCCTTATTTCTATTATAATATAATATAATATCCCCGCTATAGCTGGCCTTATTTCTATTATAATATAATATAATATTACCACTATAGCTGGCCTTATTTCTATTATAATATAATGTAATATTCCCGCTATAGCTGGCCTTATTTCTATTATAATATAATGTAATATTCCCGCTATAGCTGGCCTTATTTCTATTATAATATAATGTAATATTCCCACTATAGCTGGCTTTATTTCTATTATAATATAATATAATATTCCCACTATAGCTGGCCTTATTTCTATTATAATGTAATATTCCCGCTATAGCTGGCCTTATTTCTATTATAATATAATGTAATATTCCCACTATAGCTGGCCTTATTTCTATTATAATATAATATAATATCCCCGCTATAGCTGGCCTTATTTCTATTATAATATAATATAATATTACCACTATAGCTGGCCTTATTTCTATTATAATATAATGTAATATTCCCGCTATAGCTGGCCTTATTTCTATTATAATATAATGTAATATTCCCACTATAGCTGGCTTTATTTCTATTATAATATAATGTAATATTCCCGCTATAGCTTGCCTTATTTCTATTATAATATAATGTAATATTCCCGCTATAGCTGGCCTTATTTCTATTATAATATAATGTAATATCCCCGCTATAACTGGCCTTATTTCTATTATATAATGTAATATTCCCACTATAGCTGGCTTTATTTCTATTATAATATAATGTAATATTCCCACTATAGCTGGCCTTATTTCTATTATAATATAATGTAATATTCCCGCTATAGCTTGCCTTATTTCTATTATAATATAATGTAATATTTCCATTATAGCTGGCCTTATTTTATTATAATATAATGTAATATCCCCGCTATAGCTGGCCTTATTTCTATTATAATATATTGTAATATTCCCACTATAGCTGGCTTTATTTCTATTATAATATAATATAATATTCCCACTATAGCTGGCCTTATTTCTATTATAATGTAATATTCCCGCTATAGCTGGCCTTATTTCTATTATAATATAATGTAATATTCCCGCTATAGCTGGCCTTATTTCTATTATAATATAATATAATATCCCCGCTATAGCTGGCCTTATTTCTATTATAATATAATATTCCCGCTATAGCTGGCTTTATTTCTATTATAATATAATGTAATATTCTCGCTATAGCTGGCCTTATTTCTATTATAATATAATGTAATATTCCCGCTATAGCTGGCCTTATTTCTATTATAATATAATATAATATTCCCGCTATAGCTGGCCTTATTTCTATTATAATATAATGTAATATTCCCACTATAGCTGGCCTTATTTCTATTATAATATAATGTAATATTCCCGCTATAGCTGGCCTTATTTCTATTATAATATAATGTAATATTCCCGCTATAGCTTGCCTTATTTCTATTATAATATAATGTAATATTCCCACTATAGCTGGCTTTATTTATATTATAATATAATATAATATTCCCGCTATAGCTTGCCTTATTTCTATTATAATATAATATAATATTCCCACTATAGCTGGCTTTATTTCTATTATAATATAATGTAATATTCCCACTATAGCTGGCTTTATTTCTATTATAATATAATATAATATTCCCGCTATAGCTTGCCTTATTTCTATTATAATATAATGTAATATTCCCGCTATAGCTGGCCTTATTTCTATTATAATATAATGTAATATTCCCATTATAGCTGGCCTTATTTCTATTATAATATAATGTAATATGTAATATTTCCTCTGTATTGGAATCTGTCATAGATAAATGTCTCGGCGATCTGCTAGTAAGCCTTGGCTGTGAAATTGTAAACACACGTGGTTTGTGGGTCTTGTCTATCCCTACCCCCGCACTCTATGGTAACTTCCGCCTGACGTCATCATTCCGCGCATGTCCCCGGAGGCCTGCCGTCTCCTAGCAACCAGAATCTAAACCAGACCAACGCCAACATGGTGAGTTTGTGTCCGCTGGGCGGGTGGTCGTGTTCTGGGTATGATGGCTGTTAGACTAGCTGCTTGTTTACCTGGGGTTATGGTGGGTGCTGTGTTTACAGACAGGGTGGGGAGCTCTGAATGCTCATTGCTTTATATAATATAATGTATTATAATATTACTGGTATTAGCCATGGCTGCCCTCCCTAATGGATACTATGCTCTCTCTAATACTCTGCCAGCTGTGGGACTAATTATGGCCAATACAATCCCAGTCTCCAGCTTCTGGTGAAAGCCATTTTATTTTCGCCTAGCATCATGGGATCTGTAGTCCAAATAGTTGGAGTGCTTGAGGTCAGGGGTCACAGAGTTATCACATATATGTTAACATGACACACTCCCCAGGGGTGAATTTATACACGTCAGAGCTAAATTATTACTCACCAGAGGCTTGGGGTGAGTGGACATTTTAAACCCTGATATATCTATTTGTTTATCACTGGCATTAATGCAGCGCTGTATATACATATTTATTTTATATAGGGTTCAAATGGATGGTCCGCACTCAGGTTAATAATAAAATGTAACTTTTATTAATTACATTTAAAAAGATGCCAAAAAATTTCATTTATTGGCATCTTTTTAATTGCAATTAATAAAAGTTACATTTTATTATTATCGTGAGTGCGGACCATCAATTTGAACCCTGTATCTTGATGACCACGGCCCAGCACCCGGATAAAATAAGTATATATTTGCAGCCTACAGTGCAAGGAAATGTTGGAATATATATATATATATATATATATATATATATGTATATGTATGTATGTATGTATGGAATAATTGACGACAGGCCATTGAATTATTAGAAAAATAATGCACACCCGAGGTGGTGATGTTCGCGTCCGTTACACCTCAGGTGTGCATTATTTTTTTTCTAATAATTCAACGGCCTGGAGTTAATTATTCCGCTTACACTAGTTACCATACCTCGAAACATTGTTCAGATGATGTATTTCAAGACGTTTGTCAAGTTTTTGTCATTAAAACACTCTTGTATGTAGGACTAATTTCTTACGCAACTGTAATGTGGTCAAGACCTGTCTGGAACTATTTTAGCGGTGCGTCTCCCTGAAAATAATGCACACCTTAGAACGTTCGTCAACCAATCAGATTGAAGCATTCAACGGCTCTGTAGTATAAATTATATATATATATATATATATATATATATATATATATATATATATATATATATATATATATATATAAAATAGAAAAAAATCTTGCACTCCATGGAACAACTGTTACTTGCCTGGTGCTTGTCAAGCGAAAATGTAGAAAATTGTAAAGATGATAGCACTCTCAGGACTCCAATATAATATTTAACTTTTAATGATTCACAAAATAAAAAATCGACGTTTCAGTCTGCTATACACAGACTTTCATCAGGACTGATATTAACAGTACAAATACACACTTATATACACATAAAAGAACCAGCAATTAACTTACCCACCACCGGAATTAACTCCCATTCACTGTCCAGCCGGACCGAAAAACGCGCGGATTCTGCCATGGGTCACGTGTGCGTATGTGACGTCGTCACGTGACATCGGCGTCATTACCACGTCACGTGATCGGCCGGGATTGCAGCCTCAATGGGAAAGTGTTGCTATGCGACCACCGTGTCCATAGTAACATAAAAACAGATACAACTTCGCTGGAAAGCCTTCAAATATCATATTTATAACGGGCATACCCCAGGCAATCTGTACTGGGAAAAATATATCTTACAGCATTAAACCGGATTTATACATTACAGCCCAATAGTGCAGACAAAGCATGCATCTTCATGTAATTAGACCTACAGCACGAAACAGGCAATAAGATATAGCAGAAAGAAACAAACAAAAAGATAAGTGTAATATAGACATCCCGATAAATCATAGGAAGCACATGTCTTGAGTATTAATCATAGGAAGCACATATCTTGAGTATTAAGAAATAGATATTTACATAGTTCTCCCAAAACCACCTCTAAATATATATGTATATATACTCATTTTGCAGGGAAAGAGCCCTTTTCAAAGTACAGGATAACTCCTGGGTAAAAAATGACTGATCAGAAAATATAAACAAGCGCCTATCCCCCTACGTGGATACACCCCCTAATATTATTAGCGCCATATGTGCCAGAACACCACTAAAGACACAATAACTACTGGAGCCAATATCCATAAGGAATAGACATAATTCTACCGAGTGCATAATGGGTGTATACACTAGTAAACAATATCCTCCTACACAACAAGGAAGCAAAGTATCTTAGGATGCAGGAAAATGCTATAGACTCCAAAGATTAAAGGTATCGGGAAAGAGATGCACATCCTATAATATGGAGGTGTTAGGATGAGTGCCTTTCCCCCAGGGTGGGCATTGTCATCCCACCTCCACCTCCTTGGGGTAAGAAGGTGCACAGATATTGCCAACGGGGATAATGGAGTAAATAGTAGTCACAGACGCTAGAGAGGAGGGCCCAGGCAGCCCCAAGTCCCCCCCAAAATGTCTGGCGTAAATTACATAGACAAACAAGGCCTGGGGTGTCAGGGTAGAAATTATACAGCAAACGGGACCCTCCCCACGCCTTACAGGTCATCACATGCTGAGTAATAGAGATGGTGCCATAACCCTTAGGGTGGGCATCAATCTCCCACAACAGACAGTATCAGGATATACGTATTCAAAAACAAAAAGTAAAAAGAAAGGATATGTAATTGAAAAGTATCTCATAAGAAGGCAGACAGCGAATCCCAAGAGGGTTCCGTGTGAGAAATATCCCTACCATAGGAAGACTCAAACCGCATGTGTGCCGGCGATGGATCTCTGTCCTAAATAAATGTTCTCTGGACCTAATGCTCATCATCATTGAAGATGTGAAAGAGGACCTTATACAGGTCAGAAGGAGAATATCTGAACTAGAAACGAAACAAGCTGTATTATTATCAGCAGTGGAATCTGCACCGACTTTGTTAAAGCTAAACGAAAACATTAAGAATTACAAAATAGATCTTGTTAGGTTTAAAAGAGAAAAACAAGATAAGGTAACTGCAGACTACAAGGAGCATCGAGTGTACAGATGGTTGAGTGGTAAGAATGATCAACCATACTTTATAAAGAAACGGAGACCCATTAGAAAGCCGAGACAGTATACTATCGACAAAACGTCTGGGGAATCCACATCTGAATCAGAATACCAGCGTGATCAGAGGTCTGCACGACAACAGGGTGGAGCGGTTGGTACATCACAACCTTTTTTAGGGACATCATCATCAGAGGACACGGGTATAAGAACACGATACCAGAGCAGACACGGAGTGTCAGACATAGACACATCTCAAGACGTGGCCAGCAGGGGCGTACCTTTTGGGGTAAGAGGCAGACCCCCTCGACAGCGGAGATAGTGCCCGTCTTCAATCTTTCATCCAGAATTCTATCAACGGATGAAGTTAGTTTATTAAGTAAGGGACTATCCTTTGTTCCCACCTCTAAGCCAAATCCATTAAACTGGGAGGTGGAACTTTTTAAGTTTGGGCGCTCCCTAAGACTTAAGGATTTTTTTAAGTCCAAGTCCAGTGACTGTCCTACTCCTGCTGCTCAATTCAAGAAAAAGAGTACTTTTGATCCTATGCCCAACCAGGCTTCCATCAAAACGTTTCTACGCTCGGTGCATAAAGAGTCGTCCGACCTTTTGAAAGAAATGGGTCCTCATCACTCCAATTGTACACAGAAAGATCGAGCCATCATTAAGTCACTGGCTAGTGACACTAACATAATTATCAGACCTGCCGACAAGGGGGGCGGTATCGTCATTCAAAACTATTCTGACTACCGCTCCGAAATTCTGGGACAACTTTCGGATCAATCTACTTATTTGAGGTTACAAAAAGATCCTACAGAACAGGTTATCCGCATGATCGAAACCTGTCTGATGCGAGGCCTTCATTCTAATTACATTTCTATGGAAATATTCACGTACCTGCAATCTACAACACCCAGAACCCCAGTGCTATATACACTGCCCAAAGTGCATAAGAATAAAGAGATACCCCCTGGACGCCCCATTGTGTCTGCGATAGGGGGCGTATTGGAACCATTGGCCAAGTGGTTGGACCACTTATTTAAGGAGACTATAGAACACCTTCCGACGTGTATTAAAGACACCCCGAGCTTCATCAAACGACTGTCTGAGACGCTGTTACCTTCTGGACCTATCGTCCTAGTGACGTGTGATGTAAAGAGTCTATACACGGTGATACCGCACCAAGAGGGTATTGATGCGATGAGATCAATTTTAGCTGTGTCCGCACACTACAGTGGTCCTCCAATAGAGTTTACATTGGAAATATTGGACATCGTGCTGTCTCAAAACTATTTCAGATTTGAATCCGAGTGGTATAGGCAGATTGCAGGTACATCCATGGGTGCTGCAATGGCACCCATGTATGCAAATGGCTATATGTTTAATTTTGAGACCATCTACATTTTGGAACCATATAAAGAACAGATCCTAATGTATGTCCGGTATATTGACGACATCTTTATGCTAGTCAGAGGAGATGTAATAGAAGTGGAACAGATGATTGCTCAGATCAATCTATGTACGTCCAATATAGAACTTACAGCGGTGGTGGATGAATTTACAGTTGATTTCTTGGATGTCAGGGTAACACGCAAGGACTCCAAACTAATCTATACACTATACTCCAAACCCACAGACCGCAATACGCTATTACAGGCTAACAGCTTCCACCCGACGGCATTAAAACATTCATTGCCGTATTCACAATTCCTCCGGGTATTGCGCAACAATTCTGACTTCAACAATGCTCAAGATCAACTGAAGGAGATGTGGAATAAGTTCCAGGAGCGGGGATATAGCAACTATGTGCTACAGAAAGCACTCAACAGGAGCCTCACAACTGTAGATCCTTCATCATCGATAGCAAAGCCTAGGAGATTGGTCTTTCCCACTACCTACACCACAGCATCATCAAAATTCAAGGAAATCATCTGTGATAATTGGAGAATATTGAAAAATGACACCACTCTACCGGACATTTTCAAACAACCTCCAATGATTTGCTATAAAAGAAACAAAAACCTGAAGGACCTACTTGTGAAGACCGACCCCACACACTGCTATCTAAAGGATACAATGTCGCAGAATCTGGGATGTTTTCGTTGCCTGGGTTGTGTAACCTGCGGACACATGATCCCAGGGAAATCATTCACCCATCCACACACAGGTAGCAGCTATCGAATACAGCACCGTCTGACTTGCACCAGTGATTTTGTGGTCTACAGACTTATGTGCCCGTGTGGGTTGACTTATATCGGAAAGACCGATCTACCCTTGAGAGAGAGGATACGTAATCACAGATCCAGTATCAGGACGGCATATAGGGATAAAAAGTCTGATCTACCGGTTGCCAAACATTTCCTCGAACTAGGCCATACTCTTCCATCTATGAAACTGATGGCCATTGACCATGTTCCTATGCCTAGAAGGGGTGGTGACCGTAAAAAGATGCTCCTACAAAGGGAACTTTATTGGATCAGGACTCTCCAAACTGTCCACCCTAATGGGTTGAATGAAAAGTACTCGCTGTCTGCCTTCTTATGAGATACTTTTCAATTACATATCCTTTCTTTTTACTTTTTGTTTTTGAATACGTATATCCTGATACTGTCTGTTGTGGGAGATTGATGCCCACCCTAAGGGTTATGGCACCATCTCTATTACTCAGCATGTGATGACCTGTAAGGCGTGGGGAGGGTCCCGTTTGCTGTATAATTTCTACCCTGACACCCCAGGCCTTGTTTGTCTATGTAATTTACGCCAGACATTTTGGGGGGGACTTGGGGCTGCCTGGGCCCTCCTCTCTAGCGTCTGTGACTACTATTTACTCCATTATCCCCGTTGGCAATATCTGTGCACCTTCTTACCCCAAGGAGGTGGAGGTGGGATGACAATGCCCACCCTGGGGGAAAGGCACTCATCCTAACACCTCCATATTATAGGATGTGCATCTCTTTCCCGATACCTTTAATCTTTGGAGTCTATAGCATTTTCCTGCATCCTAAGATACTTTGCTTCCTTGTTGTGTAGGAGGATATTGTTTACTAGTGTATACACCCATTATGCACTCGGTAGAATTATGTCTATTCCTTATGGA
This sequence comes from Pelobates fuscus, assembly GCF_036172605.1. NCBI lineage: Eukaryota > Metazoa > Chordata > Amphibia > Anura > Pelobatidae > Pelobates > Pelobates fuscus. Next base: position 20,544,691 of record NC_086329.1, on the reverse strand, counting down.
TATTGGCTCCAGTAGTTATTGTGTCTTTAGTGGTGTTCTGGCACATATGGCGCTAATAATATTAGGGGGTGTATCCACGTAGGGGGATAGGCGCTTGTTTATATTTTCTGATCAGTCATTTTTTACCCAGGAGTTATCCTGTACTTTGAAAAGGGCTCTTTCCCTGCAAAATGAGTATATATACATATATATTTAGAGGTGGTTTTGGGAGAACTATGTAAATATCTATTTCTTAATACTCAAGATATGTGCTTCCTATGATTAATACTCAAGACATGTGCTTCCTATGATTTATCGGGATGTCTATATTACACTTATCTTTTTGTTTGTTTCTTTCTGCTATATCTTATTGCCTGTTTCGTGCTGTAGGTCTAATTACATGAAGATGCATGCTTTGTCTGCACTATTGGGCTGTAATGTATAAATCCGGTTTAATGCTGTAAGATATATTTTTCCCAGTACAGATTGCCTGGGGTATGCCCGTTATAAATATGATATTTGAAGGCTTTCCAGCGAAGTGGTATTTGTTTTTATGTTACTATGGACACGGTGGTCGCATAGCAACACTTTCCCATTGAGGCTGCAATCCCGGCCGATCACGTGACGTGGTAATGACGCCGATGTCACGTGACGACGTCACATACGCACACGTGACCCATGGCAGAATCCGCGCGTTTTTCGGTCCGGCTGGACAGTGAATGGGAGTTAATTCCGGTGGTGGGTAAGTTAATTGCTGGTTCTTTTATGTGTATATAAGTGTGTATTTGTACTGTTAATATCAGTCCTGATGAAAGTCTGTGTATAGCAGACTGAAACGTCGATTTTTTATTTTGTGAATCATTAAAAGTTAAATATTATATTGGAGTCCTGAGAGTGCTATCATCTTTACAATTTTCTATATATATATATATATATATGTGTGTGTGTGTGTACAATACAAGCAGACCAATACAAAAGGTAAAGAGGGCTTAACTCATGAGCGGAGATCTAGCCCCTTATATAATATTTGATGCAGAGTAATTTGCTAGATAGCCCGTGAGCTTACAATATAAAGGTTGTAATGGGGAGATGAGACAAGAGGAATATGGAGGTGATGGCTGAGAGAATTAATAGTATAACTGCAATAACTAGTAACATGTGAAGGGAATGAGGAGGTGATTGACTGTGATATAGTTAGAAAGAACCAGGAGGGGCGGGTAGTTATATCCAGTGTGGCTGTGGAATTGGTACAAGAAACGGTCAACTACAAGTCAGATCTCACTGTTCAGATCTGATCTAGTGTAGCTAATTTTACCACGACTAAAAGGAAATATATATACACATATTTTTAAAATTTTCTTAGTGATGTCTTGCATCTTCTTATTCAAAGAGATGTTAAGGTCACGTTTTCCTTTGAATAAGAAATAAAGAAAACTGTAACACTTACACTAAAGTAATCTTCATTTTGGAAGATTAAATAGATATTTACATTTTAATCTCATTTTACATGGCATAGTGACTGTATTTTATCTTTGAGTGTGGCGCACACTTAGTAAAGGATGACAGTCTCCGCAATCACACAGGGGATTATTCACTAGACGTCAAGCTGTAGTGAATTTCTGGACCCTGGTTCCTTTCTCATTCCTGGTGATGTTTATATGTATTATAATAAATTGTTTATCCATTAATTCCTGAATTGTGTTTTCTATCAAATCCAATGGTGGCATGCGTTCCGTACATTTATATCTTGGTGTAAATATATAAATGGCTCAATCTGTTATCTGTCTTTTGTTGTAGGCCAAAGCAACAACTATTAAAGAAGCATTAGCCAAATGGGTAAGTTGTAACGTTCCTGTAAGTAACCTTTCTTACTGCAGTGGCCCCGAATAGACCAGACGGCAAACAAACCGCTGGCATATCAGGAAATGGAATTGCATATATAAGACCAAAGACAATCTTGACCCTTTAAATGTATATTGCAAGGAAAAACCTCAATTTGTTGTGAATGAAATATTGATTATATACTGTCCAGCATTTTAAACTTTTATAAATAGAATTAAACTAGATAATAAAAAAAAAACAACAACACATTATTCTTTGGTAATAAGGAAGGTTTGGACTTCCAGGCGAATAATATAACATTTTTCTACTGGTAGGGTTCTAAGTGGAAATAACTTGTGGATTAGAAGGGCCCTGTGGTGTGAGTAGCTTTGCAGTGACAATATATACTTATTTTTAGGAAGAAAAGACCGCACAGAAAGCAGCCGAAGCCAAAGAAGTCAAGTTATACGCTCAGATACCACCAATCGAGAAGATGGATGCATCCCTGTCCACTTTGGTGAACTGCGAGTAAGATCCATTCATTTTTTTAAAAATGTATTGCAAAAGTCAAAATTTACCGTAAATCATTTCTTAAAATGTGGGGCTATTAATTTTGTATAAACATTGATATTTTTGTCACCCAAACTGAAGAAGCAAAAAATGGGATTGCATGGTCTAGGACAGAGGTACACCAGATGATTCGAACTACATTGCCCATGGTGCTTTGCCAGCATTATGGCTGTAAGATCATTTTGGGAGATATAGTTCACATCTGGAGTGCGGAAGGTTGCCTACCCCTGTTCTAGGAGAAAGCGGATGTTTAATTGTCGAGAACGTTACTCACAAACAGCCAAAGTTGCAAAATTGATGATTAGCATCTTCTTATCAACCATCCGTGTGATTATGAGTTCTTGAATTCTACCGCTAGGCTTTTCTAATTTATTTTAAAGGGACACTCCATGCTCCAATAACACTGCAGCTTATTATATATATATTCTAGTTGGTGCTAGGAAGCTTATGTGTGCAGTCACCAAGGAATTAATGTTCCATTTTAGACATGTGGCAGGGAGATACATCCCTGGTGTCAGAATGAATGGGATATTACATTTTAACATAGGGTCTTAAAAGATTAGATTGTTGTGATGATGTAGACAGTCATTGTGCTATAAGGTTTTTAAGGCACTTGTTTGTTTTTTTTGTTTGTAAGATTGCCATGTGACCACCGAAGGGGGATATGATTTCTATCTTCCATTTGTACAGATGCTTGAAGTTCTGCTGCTTTTTCTTGGAAACTTGCTTTTTGTTATAATGGATGATGGGGTACAATATTGTTTAGTATTATATACCTTTTCAGAAGGCATGTAACTAATCCGAGGATTGTTTTCTGTTATCAGGAAGTTGTCTCTTTCCACAAACTGCATAGAGAAAATTGCAAACCTCAATGGACTAAGTAAGTACCCAGCTCGGCCAAGTTATATGCCATGTCCAATCATCAATATACTTCATTTAATTAAACCTATTTCTTTTCAATACTTGATGACAAAATTTGTTAAAACATATTTTCGAGATGACATTTGTCGTTGAAGTAATGTGCACTATATAGTAATTCACATTGTAGAGCAGCAGAAAATGACTGGAAATTGCCTCAATGATCTTCCGATACAGTACTGCTAGCTAAGCCAGAGGTACCAGCACACCAAATATATATCTAGAACTGTGATCCTAGCATGTGCATTCATATTTTATTAATCGTTCCTTTTCAGAGTAAGTAAAATACTTTAAAAAAAAAAAAAAGCATCTCCTGCAGCCTTGAGTGTCCCTTGCCGTATAAATTGTATTTTTATATTGATTTCAGGTTTTTTACAAAAAGTACATTTTACCATCACATCTTATTTCTTTCAGAAAATCTTAGGATCTTGTCTTTAGGGAGAAATAACATCAAGAATTTGAACGGTTTGGTAAGTCTTTATTTGCACGTGTGTATACGTATGTGTATATGTGTGTATATATATGTATGTATATGTTCTAAAGTGAATCTGTCATGACCAATAACTGCTCTTACCTACTGTGTGTGTATATAATATGTATTCATAATTTTTTTATATATATATTTTTTTTAATAAAAAAACTTTAGTATTTAATTACTTTACGTGCTGTTAAGTAAACACTTACCTCCTCTCCAGCATTGCCACTGCTGAACAGAGGACTCATACTCTGTCTCAGTCCCACCCACTTCACTGACTTGCTTGGGGCTTTTTCCATGAGCAGGGCATTTCTCCCACATGACACAAAAACGCTTACTTGATTGTCAGCTCATGTGCATCAGAACAGTGTTTTCTGTACTTCTGTTCCTAATCCCCAGCGAACACAAGATGGACTTGCCAGAGTTATATCACACCAACTATCGTGCATGCATTGTAGTTGATTTGATGGAGAACCATCTGTCTGACGTCTCCATGCCAGATAAAAGCTATTGCTTCTCTCCTCCCATCTCAATCAATTCTCTGTGTAGAGACATATCGCAAAATTTATGTTGGTATATATTTGATACCAATTCTGTCTAAATTAAATTGTGATGTTTCATTTTAACTACAGTTCTGTATCCCATGCCAGGTACACTTTAAAGGGACACTATAGTCACCAGAACAACTACAGCTTATTGTATTTGTTCTGGTGAGTATAATCATTCCCTGATTATACTCAATCATTCCCAGAGAAAAGGCAGTGCTTACATTACAGCTTAGACACTCCTCCAGTGGCCACTCCTCAAATGGCAGCTTGATGTGCTTCCTGGGGCAGTACTGCAGAGTGTGACATTCAGTGTCTCCACAATCTGCATGCAGACACTGAACTTTCCTCATAGAGATGCATTAATTTAATGTGTCTCTGTGCGGAGATGCTGATTGGCCCCTCTGCCAGACCACCTCATCAGCTGAGATCATCAGAATTGACACTATGAGAAAGCATTGTGATTGGCTGAGATCATCACTTCTGAGCAAGGGGAGAGGGGTTGGGAGGGTCAGGAGGGCTTCATGTTTTTTTTCTTGTTTTCTTTCTTTCTAACACTACAGATTCAAGGAATACATGTTTATGTTCCTTTAACATTTCTTGTCTATATCACTCCTGTCACTAAAATTGCAGTTATCTAAGAAGACTCAAACAGATGTCTTTATTATTTAGGATTTTGTGACACTACGCCTTCAAGAAGTTTAGTGCAGGAACGATTTACTCAGTAGAGCTTCTCCCTGCAGATTGTATGTCCACTTAGTCTTGCGGCCTACTAGGTGAATTATTCCAGTGCAGCTACTGCGCATCAAATTAAAAAAAAAAACCACTTTGAATTTGTAAAAATGTTGTGATTTAGTGTTTACAAAACTGTGAATTCTACCAAATTAAAATCCGATGTGCTAAATTCAGTCAACAATAACTGAACTGGAAACTCTCTCCAACTGGAATATAGTCACATTTCCCCATAATTTTAATTTCTGAGTTTACTGAATAATATGCTTGTTTCATTGCCCATGTGCCTCTGTAATACTAGAACAATTGTGGGACTGAGCTTTATACCTATCCATTAAAACCAAACCTGTCCATGCTTGCGTGTGTTTGCCTTGCTAATGTCTGCCTTGCTAATGTCAGTACTTATTTTACATTCCCATTACTCTATCGGTACTCAGTGAAAGCTGTTCACAATTCCCAGCTGTCTGTAATTCATAACAGTCTTTGGAAGAAAATGGATGTATTGTTATTGTCTGTGAACGGTATTTGGAAGTACGCTTTTACATTTAAAGGGCACCAAAACACAGTTATTTAAATGGAGCGGACGCTTGTTTTTATGTTTAGTTAAGCTAACGTGTGCCTAGCGCAGTAAGATTGTTAGGAGTCACTAGAGTTTAGGTATTCACTTTAAGCTTGCTTTAGAGACTGCCTGGAAGCAGTAGAAGGGGAGGTTAATGTAATGCTGTGATTCATCTTATTATACGGATATGTATATCTTATAACATATACTATAGGCACCCAGACCACTTCAGTTTAATGAAGTGGTCTGGGTGCCAGGTCCAGCTAGGTTTAACCCTTTTTTTCTATAAACATACAGTTTCAGAGAAACTGCTATGTTTATATTTGGGTTAATCCAACCTCTAGTGGCTGTCTCATTGATAATGCTTTCCTATTAGACTGGCTGAATGCGCGCGCGGCTCTTGCCGCGCATGCGCATTAAGCCGGAGAGAGGAAGGAGAGCTTCCCGCCGGGAGGTGGTCCCTGAGGGTGGGGGCACACTCAGGGCACTATAGTGCCAGGAAAACAAGTGTTTTCCTGGCACTTTAGTGGTCCTTTAATTTAATTAATCCCCTAAGTTATTGAAAAAAATAGTGAAGTCATTTTAATATTTGGCTATTGTGGACTTGGCTCTCAAATCATCTTTTCTCTATTTCTTAACATCCGATCAACCTTTAGGCTGGTTTATTAACGTTAATCTTAACGTCTGACCCTGACCTATAACATTTGACCTATATTTGTCTTTTTGTTTTTGGTAGTCAGGCTCTGGGATTGAATGTTCTCAGCTTTGGTGATCCTTTTATGTTTTATACTTTAAAATTAGACCAATACTCTATTAAATCATTAGCAGGAAGCATTCACGTTCTTCACTTTAACTGTAACAGATATTTAATAATTGAAACCTATTCTCTAGTATTCCAGTTAGTATGTCTGCTATTTACTACACTAGTTTGGAGTGTACTACAGCCTGCTGTTACAGGTGTGTCCGTAAACTATCCTCCTTTTTGGTTTTTTTTTTGTGAAACATTCCCACCCCCCCTTTTGTTCTATTTAGTTTTCCACCTTATAGGGCCACCCTCTCTGTGAGACTTCATCAGAGATTGATACCCCATCTATATGTTCCTCTAACTAGATTATATGTAGGATACGGTCGGTCTTTGTATTGTGCAGCCTTATTTGGGTTAGATCACTTCCCTTCAAAGGTTTTGAACTATTATATCTTTGTTTTTTTGTGAGCTTAGTTCTGAGATCATCAATTTGATGTTAATTCTATGAAACCTTTGTTACTTTCTTAACGAGTTCTTTAATAGATTTATACTAAATTGTTCATTTCTGTTATAAGAGAGATTGTGTCTAACGTTAGAATCCAGCTCTTATCAATCCTTCTTCTAAATGTCAATCTGTTCAAGCTGCTGACTTGGATATCTCAGTTCTTTCCATTCAGCTCTGACTCTGACCAACCACTTAGCAAGGATTTGTTAAAAAACACTAAATTGTATTTAAGTTACCGTTACAAAGTACTGGGGAGGGCAGGGAGCTAGACGGTGGTTTTCACGCTATAGGCTTAGGAGTACATGTTTGGGTTCCTGACCCTATAGTGATCCTTTAACACTGCTTGTGGGAATTAGCTAGACATATACTTTTGCGCAGTGCATGGTATAACAAGGAACATCCCACCAGGCCACAATCATGGGATTAATGATTAACAGACGATAACACATAGCTGGTATACATATCTTCATAGTTACAGTAACATCATGTATACACATACTCACTCTACACTTGTTTGTTTAAAGTCTGTGTGTCTTTATTATTTTTTACTCCAATCTGATTTGATAAAGTGATTTTGTATTATTATATAATAGCTTATATTGGTGGTAATGTTTCTGAAGAGCCCTCTGGCAGGGCTTGCCTTCACATGTTTCTATTGATGTTCTAATTTGGGTTAAGCCATAAATTACTCACCCAACCCTTGTGAGAATTACAGCAAGACAGGCAGTCTTGCATATATAGTCCACCTAACAAAAATGTAATCATTATTTTTAAACTTTGTCCTCCATAGTGTACACGGCTACAACAGCTCCCTAATGTTTTGGGATATCACGAGAGCAGACATTTATCTTTTAGATTATTCATTAAACTTTAAACTGCACCACGTTAAAATAACAAAATTGTTGAGGTTGAGAATTTTTTCCACATCGTCTGTTTTCGCCTAGATTTTAAGTTCGGAGTTGCATTTCTTCCAGAGCTTCTGTTGAGCAACTGAATTTAATCTTATGGACTTTCAAAGCCCTTATACTTTCAAAATAGGGTAACAAAAGTTCTAAGGTAGTTTGTATATGTTTAAAACGGTCACTGTGGAAACCGCTTTTTGTTTATTACAGACATGTCATTACATTGACACTGAGATGATGCATTGCAGCTCCTGTAACAATGGTGTTGCTTATAGTAGCTCTGTGTTAGGTTAAAATGAGAGAACTTTGTCTATCAGGACACTCCTGACTATTTAAATCTGTGTTTTGGTTAGAGTAAACCTTTATAATTACATGCCTCCCCAAATAAATAAAAACTATTGCTAATATTCACCACCTGGCAGTCTAGTTCTCTAGTTCTCCTTGTATGAAGTTACTCCCATTTGCTGGAAGGGGAGGTTAAAACCCCTTCAGCCACTTGCCTTCATCCGGCGCTGGTGACCTCTCCTCCCCTGCCAACGTCAGCTCCTGGGTGGAGCCGCATGCGCGGGCAGAGGCGCGTGCATTCAATCCCACCTATAGGAAAGCATTACTCAATGCTTTCCTATGGGGATCTTATTTGACGCTGGACTCCATGAGGACGTCCAGCATCAAATAAGTGTGATTTACTGTAAATCGCGGAAGCGGCCTCTAGGTGCTGTCAGGGAGACATCCACGAGAGGCTGGATTAACCCTGCAGTGTAAACATAGCAGTTTCTCTGAAACTGCTATGTTTTCAGCTGCAGGGTTAAAACTACAGGGACCTGGCACCCAGACCACTTCATTGAGCTGAAGTGGTCTGGGTGCCTATAGTGGTCCTTTAACCCCTTAAGGATACATGACATGTGTGACATGTCATAATTCCCTTCTATTCCTGAAGTTTGGTCCTTAAGGGGTTAATATGGAAGTGGGTATTGGCACTATAATCAGTACAGCTCTTTGTAGTTGTTATGATGCATAGAAGTGGGGGCAGTACCCCTTTAAATGAATTGTCCTTGCTACCGATTACTATAAATTCTAGTTTAACTAGTATTGGTTTATTGGTGTAATATTCCATTCAACTCTGGTTTGTAAAAATGTCTAACGGACACCATGGTTGCCTGGATTTTAGGTTTTATCTTTTGTATATTTTAAAGTAACTCTAAACCGCTCATTGTTGTCCACATTTACTAATAACTAATCAATCTTCTATCCCTCCCCAGGAAGCAGTTGGCGATACTCTAGAAGAATTATGGATCTCCTATAATCTGATTGAGAAGTTAAAAGGGATTAATGTTATGAAAAAACTCAAAGTTCTCTACATGTCAAACAACTCCGTCAAAGACTGGGGTAAGTAGACTCCCACCTTTCAATCCCAACACTTCTCTGACCTGACTGATGTAGTTCATATGTTTTTTCATACATGGCCAACTATGCTGTTATTGTGTAATCGTTCATAATATGGGTAATAATAGATTTAGAATATGTTTTGCCCTTATAGTCGCTCTTAATATTCTTTTGTTTGTTTTATGAAGATAAATCAGTAGTCCTTACAGAAACACTCTTAAGGTTAAAAAAATCAATATATATTAATTAAAGGAACACTCCAACCACCATACCCACTATAGTGTGCTGGTGTGGTCATAATGCCAGGAGTCCACCAGGTGCAGCTTCCCATCTCCTCTCCGAAGCCAGGAGAGCTGGAACCGATGCTTAGAAGCTTCTATTATCCCTTCTGAGCTCAGTATTGTGCCACCTTATTGATTAACTAAGAACGTTAACGGATTACTCAGAGCCAATGACCACCGGACTTGGCTCAATGTATCGATCTTCCAGCTAGAGAGGACGTGTGAAGCAGTGCTGAGCAGATCCCAGGTAAGAAGTCAAACTGTTAAGGTGTTTGGCGCTTTACACGGGAGGGCACCAGTGCACTCCTGGCACCAGAAACACTACTACACACTGTAGTAGTTATGGTACTTGGAGTATTTCTCTAACGTTTCGGCGTTCTCTACTGTGACTAGATAACTATAAAACTTTTCTAATCCAGTGGGTCTCATTGAGAAGCATTGAAGACACGGCACACAGACATTGACTATTGTCCACCTATACAATGCTTCTCCACAAGATGCATTGAATCCAGTTCTTTATTGTGTGAAGCATTAGTAGCTATATGTGATTACGCTGAATGTGAAGACCTAAAACAAATACATTTAAAAAACCAAAACTAAAAAGTGTTATGTTAGGTTTTTTTTTTTGTTTGCTTTATTTATCTTTGTAAAATGATAACATACTTGATACTATAACGAAATCATGGAAAAGTTATGTTCAACAAAATATAGTGTACATTTTTAACTCCTCGAGGTAGCCACTTTTTACAGATATAACTGCCAAGCACGCTTGTGGCATGTGTTCCTACTGTTGAAATCTAATGTTGTTCAGAGGTTCTTCCCAGTACAATGGTAGCAAATTGTTGCACTTACAGCTTGATTCACTCTGACACTTTTGTGCAGCTCATTCCAAATTAGCTTGATGTGGGTTGGAGAACGGCCATGCCATGATTCCTTTAGTATGTTTTGGGTCTTTATTGTGTTGCAGGATAAACCCCTAACAAACAGAGCACATACCGGAGTGTATTTCATGGTGGCGACCTATGCTGTCGCAGTATTTTTGGTTCAGGTTGCCCGCCAGTGTGTGCAAGTAGCAAACTCTGGGTCCAGCAAAAAAGCCCCAGCACATCGTGCTTCATCTTCCATGTTTGACAGTTGATGTCACACAACGAGGAACCATCATTCCTTTTGTTTACTAGATGCCTTAGATTAACAAAAGATTTCAAACTTTGATTCTAAGTTCATAAGACCTTCTTTCAGCCTTCAGCAGTCTAAAACAGGTGGTGCTTATTGGCCCACCAGAGCCACTTTTTCTTATTTTGCCATTAATGCAATGTTTTTCTTCTGCCATTCAGTGAGTAAAACCCTATATTTCGAAGTCTTATCTTAACAGTTGAACACGAGACTTGCAGTGTTAGGCTGTGGTTAAAGCTGCTGACTGAGAAACTTGGCTTCTGATTCTGTTGTGGCTTTGGGTCTGCCAGACCTCTTCCTGTCACTTTCCAAGTGCCCTGTAATAGTGAGCCAGGAAATTCAAGTCGATCTTAAAGCGATTTGATTACGGACTCTGCGAGGGCACCACGGCACTCCTGGAAATTACTTACACTTCGACATTCTTTGCAGCTTTCAAGGATGAGAATGGTCTGTCTTCCTTCTCTTGCGGTTTGGATGCAGTACAGTACTGTCCAGATAGTAGTAATGCAGTCTGCTCCAGCAGACAGACAGAAGCTTAGAATATTGCAAATGCTGGAACACGGATAGGAATTGTTAGTATCAAATTTCAAGGATTCATTTACCTTCATTGCTGCAGAATAGCTGTAAGGTGTTTACAATGTTTTTGTTTGTAACAGTGAGATGTACAATATATTTCAGGTGTTTGGTAACCTAAACCAGTTTTTATAATCTTCACAACATTTCAGGTTATTATTGCGTTTGAACCGCTTACATTTCAATAAAACTGGAAAAATGGAGACGTTAACAATATCTTTGACAATATGAATGCTTTATCCTGGATGTCACAAAGAGTCCCTAGAGGACAAGTGACTTACTGGTATATAATGGCCAGCCCCCGAGAAACTGCACTTGGAGCACTCACTACCAAATGTCAGGGTCAGTAGAATCCGGATGTGTTTATAGAAAAAAAACAAGTCTCATCCAGGACTGCTCTCATTGGCTAAGTGTAAGCTGAGCACGTCCCTGCTTGTAGAACTAACTAGATTCTCCTGAAGGAGACAACATGAAATAGGTGCTGCCTGGTTGGATCCAGGTAAGTTGTCAGGCTGTACTAAAACTAGCTACTTACTGTGGGGCCAGGGCCAAGGCACCCCTGACACCATAACCACTACAGGCCTTTCATTTCTACAGAATTTTGGCTGCAACCTCAATCCAATGTGCGTAAGCTCAGAAAACTAATTTAGCCTAAGCAGTGTTTTACACACGTCTAATCACATGTTGTTGTGAGAAGGTGGGGGAGTTCAGCAGCTAGAGGAGCAGTTTAGATCTGTTAGTATGGATCAGTTTAGATGATGTAAAACAAATAACACTAGTATCTCACTAGCCTGCTCTTTCATAGATTATTAGGAGTTCGAGACAGACAGGAAGATATGCATTACACCTTTTTCCCAATACTCTTTGTTTAAAGCGGACTTACAGCTTGTGCCTGCAGACCTGAAGCTATACTCCCCTACACTGACTGCCCACATTTACATTCTTGTGTTACACAAAGAGTTTTAATGTGGAGGTTTGGGACTTAAGTGTGTGAGACTGGAGCTGTTGTGGGGGACAATAGGGGCTGTAATTGGTGGAGAAAGACTGTAGTTAAGGTTGGGTGTTTAGGGGCTATAATGTGGGGAATAGGAAGTGGCTGAAGGCAAATTTGAAATAAAAATAAGTACATTTATTAATTTAGACATTTTGTAACTTCCCTGTTGGTTAAGGGTATCTGCTTGAATCAATGCATCTCTATGTGGATCGTTCAGCGCCTCCATTCAGAGCGTGGAGATGCTAAATATAGATGCTGCACACTGATAGGAAGCACTTTAGTGGCCGTCTGAATGACTGACACTATAGGGGTTACTAGAGAGCAATGTAATCACTGCATTTTCTCATTTTCTCACCAGAACGACTACATTAAGCTGTTGTGATTCTGGTGACCATAGTGTCCCTTTAAGAATTGTATTTTTGTCATTGAAAATTAAGCTTTGTTTAATAAAAGAAACAAAAACAACTGGCTCCTAGATTCTAACTGGAAGCTCTTTGCAGGAAGTTCCAGCAGAAGGACTCAGGAAAGTCAAATCATTTTTAAAGTGTTTTGATTGCCAACTCTGGGAGGGCGCCATGTCACTTCTGGCAATATTACCTCTACAACAGGCAGTAGGGGTTAAGGTGACAGATTTTCCTTTATACACATGGAGAGTAATAAGTTAATCTGTAGATTTGCTGGAAAAATGTTTTATTATTTGTGCCACTTCAAGATCACGGTCATGTTTTTGGGTGCCCCTTTAATGGCATGCTGAGAGTACCCAGAGATTTACAGCCTAACTGCACATAATGCATTGACCTCTAACATGCCTCTGTTGGTTCTAGCGGAGTTTGTGAAGCTGGCCGACCTGCCGTCACTGGAAGATCTTGTATTTATGGGGAATCCATTAGAGGAGAAGTACACTGCAGATGGCAACTGGCTGGAGGAGGCTACAAAACGTCTTCCAAAACTGAAGAAACTTGATGGTGAGTTTGAAATTCTGCATCTCAATTATAGTAACTGTGAATGGCTTGTTTCAAAAGCAAAAAGGAGGAAGGAAAATACCCTCCGATAGAGCAGGACCACTTCAAACCCCATAACTACTATAGCGTGCTGTAGTGGTTATGGTGCCAGGAGTGCTCTGGCACCCTCCTCAAGCAAGTAGTCAAACTATTTTAGAACTGTCTCCCTACCTTCACTACAGCCATCAGAGAGCCAGCAGCTCTCTTCATTGAGGTTAACCCAGCGGTACAGGGGATCAGCTGACACTTTCAGCCAATGTGCTTGTGCTGCTCTGCAGGGCTTGGCTCAGAAAAACAGAAGCTCCTGAGCAGGAGCTTCTAGCTAGCTCATAGTAAGCTGTAGTGGAGGTGGGGAGCAGTGCCGGCACAATCCAGGTAAGGAATCAATTCATTCTTAAACGGTTTGCTTAACAATGGGGGGACACCAAGGCACTCCTTGCATCACATCCACTGCTGCATGCTGTAGTAGTTATTGTGCTTGGAGTATTCCTTTAAAGGGAAACTATTATGCTAGGAATACAATGTTGTATCCCTAGCACCATTGTATCCTCTGCCCGCATGTCCCTCGGCGCTAGAGGTGGAGTTAACCCTGCAAAGTAATTACGGCAGTTTCTCAAAAACTGCAATAATTACAAATGCAGGGTTAAAATGACAGGAGCATTGCACCCAGACCGCTTCACTGAGCTGAAATGGTCTGGGTGCCTATAGTGTTCCTCTAACGTTTATTTGTAGTTTTAGTAAGAGTTTTACAATGAATTTTGAAAAAGAAAGTATATACAAAAATTAACTAATCCTAAATCCGTGTCAGAATGTTTTGGAGTCTCATCAATTGAAAGTGTACAGCAAGTAATGTAGAAAGTAAATTATGGATACATAATCACAGACAGTAGCAATGGAAGGAGCTTACTAACTTATTTTCTTAGTACTCTTCTAGCAGCCATGTTACATTTAAAGGGTTACACCCATTTTGTTATGTGATTGGACCAATCTCCAGACTCGGATTGCACGTACGCACTCTGTGCCAAGGATGTAGGGAGAGGAGATTTTTTTTTTTTTAGGCAGGCACGCTCCCAGAGTAGTGCATGTTGACAACAGATTTATTTTTGCCCCTAGATTTTACAGTTCTGGGCTGTCTGAGTCACATGTGCCAGGGGGTGTAACTAGCAATAGCACAAACGTGCAGATTTCTCTGTATGTTTAACGTTTCAAGAAAAAACCCTGGACATACAGATTCTTTGCTCCATAACCATTTCTAAAAGCAGAACTGGTTACAGAGTCTGGGGTAGCCCTTTAAATTATTGTCTATTCCTTCTACAAAGCCGTGTATGATAACATTTCATGGCACTCGGTAGAGGTCCCCATTCTAGAGATAAATTACTGAGCTCTTGAAAGGTAATAAACTTCCTAATTGTTCAATTTAAGATAACCTACTTGTATCTGGGGGGTTGCTGCTAAACCGTAGAACTATTATTGGAAATCTAAGGCTAACGGGAACCTAACTTTAGGGATCAGTCTTGTGTGAAGGGTTGCCGGCAAGTGCTCATTTCCCATCACACTGATAGAGTTGTTTTCTGCGTGTAGGCCAGGGGTATCCAACCTTTAGCACTCCAGATGTTGTGGACTACACCTCTCCTGCTGCTCTGCCAGCTTTGAGGCTCTAAGAGCATTATCGAAGACTTATTACCTTGTCTATAATATAAATAAATAAATTGCATAGCCTAGACTAGGGCCCTCGGCACTCCCGATGTTGTGGACTACTTCTCCCAAAAATCGCTTACAGCTATAATACTGGCAGAGCATCAGAGGGATGCACTCCTCAACATCTGGAGTGCCAGGCATCCTTGAAAAGAGACTAGGTTCCTAAAATTACAGATAAAGTGGACAGATTTTGTGGTGGGGGAATGGATGGACAGACAGATTTTGTGGTGGGGGAATGGATGGACAGACATATTTTGTGGTGGGGGAATGGATGGACAGACAGATTTTGTGGTGGGGGAATGGATGGACAGACAGATTTTGTGGTGGGGGAATGGATGGACAGACAGATTTTGTGGTGGGGGAATGGATGGACAGACAGATTTTGTGGTGGGGGAATGGATGGACAGACAGATTTTGTGGTGGGGGAATGGATGGACAGACAGATTTTGTGGTGGGGGAATGGATGGACAGACAGATTTTGTGGTGGGGGAATGGATGGACAGACAGATTTTGTGGTAGCAGAGATGCATTGAAACAAGGTAGTAATCTCCTATTGCTACGTTTGGTTATACTTGGCCATTGGATACTTCTTTGTCCGCTACATTAGTTGCTATACACTTGCAGGTAAAGATATACAAAGCACCAAAACGTTAGCTTTAAGCACAACTGTCACCTCAAAACTATTTTATTTATAGAAAAATCCTTTCATGAATTTTCGAAAAATATTTTTTTTATAATGAAGTATTTGTAAAAAATAAAAAAATTGAGAAACTCATCCCAATGTTTAGTATGTGACTGGATCCTTCAGCCATAGACCGGCACGTTGGGTCTGACAGTGTCTGAAAAATGACCGTCACTACGGTCTTTCTGGCTTCTGTGCAGGGAGAGACTTTTCGAACACTGTCTGGACCCAAGTTTCATGTATATGGCTGAAAAATCCTGCCGTATACTAAAATAGGCACAAGATTTTCTCTTTTTTTTTTTTTTTCTTCCCAATATACTTTATTTAAAGGGACACTATAGTCACCAGAACAACTCCAGCTTATTGAATTTGTTCTGGTGAGTAGAATCATTACCTTCAGGCTTTTTGCTGTAAACACTGTCTTTTCAGAGAAAATGCAGTGTTTACATTACAGCCTAGGGATAACTTTACTGGCCACTCCTCAGATGGCTGTTAGAGATCCTTCCTGGGTCATGGCTGCCTAAAATGCATCCAAACATTCAGTATCTCCTCCCTCTGCATGCAGACACTGAACTTTCCTCATAGAGATTCATTGATTCAATTCATCTCTATGAGGAGATGCTGATTGGCCAGGGCTGTGTTTGAATCGTGCTGGCTCTGCCCATGATCTGCCTCCTTGTCAGTCTCAGCCAATCCTATGGAGAAGAATTGTGATTGGATCAGCCCACCACTTCTGATGATGTCAGCAGACTGCTTATTTTTCTGAGGCAAACAGCATGCAGATCTATAGCTTCAGGCTTGAATACAGTAAGATGTTGCTATTTTTATGGAGGCATGAGGGGCCCAGGGGTGCTAGATGTTGGTTTTAACACTATAGGGGCAGGAATGTTTGTGTTTCTGACCCTATAGTGATCCTTTAAAAAAAAAAAAAAAAAAATAACCTATTCCATCTAAAAATTTGATGAAAGGATTATTATATTAAAATAGTTTTAAGGTTGTTTAATCTTCTAGGTTCTTGGTGTAAAGATCATGCACTGTTAAATGCTGCATTTAGGAGATAAACCTCCTGAAAAAAACTAATTGTTGTGTTTAATTTCTTATCCTCCTGTATGTGATTAAAGTTTAATTATTAAGCTAAAGTTGTTTTGGTGCTTATAAGATCCATATAGTCAAAAGGACACTTTTTGTACCATCATTATACAAATAGAATCCGATTCCAATTTCTGCTGGTCAATGCCTAATTTGGGAAATCTTGAGCTCTGATGTAGAGTACATGTGACCCATATAGTACCCCCTAGGCTTAGTAAACGGCAGCCCTCCAAGAGCCATGTGTTGTGTTAAAGGAACACTCCAAGAACCATAATCACTACAGTTCACTGTAGTGATTATGGTGCCATTGGCAACGTGGTACCCCTATTGTTACTAGCCAAACAGTGTGGCTGGGGTCCAGTGGGCACCTCTCCCCTCCTCTATTCCCACGAAGAACCTGATACTTCTAAGCAGGAGTTTCCATTAGTTTTCCTGAGCTAAGCCGTGCAGTGCAGAGCTAACATATGGGCGTAGAGCTCTGCAGGGCTTAGCTCAGACTGACCGTTTTCAGAAAGTGAAGGCAGGGTGCAGCATCCAGCAGACCTCATGTAAGAAGTCAAACCATTCTAAAACTATTTGACTACTTACAAGAGGGGTTATCTTGTTTGGAGTATTCATCTAAGGCAGATCTATCACTTTTAAGGGTCTTTGCATGTTTTTCAAAGACCCCTGGAAAGACAAATTGCTTGTCGTTCCAGTGGCGCAGGGTGTAGGGGATCTACCGTAGGTTTATTTTTACACTTGTCTCTAGTTGTCACTCAAGGCTGTCCCCATCTGCCTCCTGCTGTCTCTCTTTGGCTATTGGCACTTCATTTGCCAGGAGCCATAAAGGTACAACACAGGTCTGTAAAGGATTTCACGAGGGCCTCCACAAACAAAGCCTGAATACCACAGTCATCACTTGTGACGACTGCAGGGATTTGACAGATTTGACAGAGCAGAGCTTGTGCATAAGACAAAATAGTCCTTATGGAATCTTTGGATTGTGTTGGAACTTCAGTGAAATTCCAACATAGTATTGATTAGTATTTCATAATGAATATAGCTTTATGAATTACTGAAAAGTGACAGATCTGCTTTAAATTATTTTAGTTATTTTCTATTGCCAGCAAGTTGGTTTAAGATCTGTATAACCCACAATGTTATAAATCTGCTGTTGGACTTTTTAAAGGGACACTAAAGTCACCAGAACAACTACAGCTTATTGTATGTTTTCTGGCGAGTTTAAATATTTCTTTCGGGCTTTTTGCTGTTTTTTTTTCAGAGAAAATGCATTATTTAAAGTATAGGGCAGTGATGGCTAACCTTGACACCATAAATTGTTTTTGGACTACATTTCCCATGAACCTAAGCTAGCTGAGCATCATGGGAAATGTAGTCCAGAAACAATTTATGGTGTCAAGATTAGTCATCACTGGCCTAGGGGGTAACTCCATTGGCCGCTACTAGAGGTGTTTCTAGGGGCAGTGCTGCAATTCAGTGTCTCCACCCTCTGTATGGAGACACTGAACTTTCCTCAGAGATGCATTGATTCAATGTATCTCTATGAGGAGATGCTAATTGGCCAGGGTTGTGTTTGGCGTGTGCTGGCTTTGCCCCTGATCTGCCTCCTTGATAGTCTCAGATAATCTAATGGAAAAGCATTGTGATTGGCTCATAGAATCACTTCTAAAATTGTCAGCCAAGCATGCAGATCAGGGGCATAGTCAGCAGCAGCAGACTGGAATAAAAGTAAGATTTACTATATTTAGGGGGCCAGATGTTAACATTATAGGGTCAGGAATACATGTTTGTGTTTCTGACCCTGTAGTGTTTCTTTAACCCCTTAAGGACCAAACTTCTGGAGTAAAAGGGAATCATGACATGTCACACACGTCATGTGTCCTTAAGGGGTTAAACTAAATATCGACATAAATGTTGCAGAATCCATAATTTTCTTTTTTTATCTGTTTTCAGGAAATCCAGTCATTAAACAAGAGGAAGAAGAGGGAGATGGAGATGCGTAATATTTTGTATACTTTTAAGTTATTTCGATAGCTATAGAAAAGACTGTCACTTTTTATAAATGTTATTTGTACATATAAAGTTTTTTGCATTTCCCTAAAAGTATTTTTATGAAACATCATAATAATCATAAATGTATTATATAAAGTGAATTAAGTTAGCACAAGACATTTTTTAAAAATGTTGTAATGACTTCTCAGGGCTAATTGTCAGAATTGCCCCCCCCCCCCCACTCCCCGCCAAATGAAAAAAGAAATCTTAACTTAGTGGTTTAACCAGATTTATAAGAATATATTCAGACTGGGCATTTGGCAACTGGAAAATCATGCTGCCATGGTTTGGTAATTTAATAGTACATTTCAAAATATTTATCTTCCCCAGACCCTAGCTGTCCAGTTTGTGAAGTTTGTAAAATGATACTTACTGATCTATTTCACCCAAGAATCAGGAGATCTTTGGTCTCATAACATTCAGTGGTGTTGGGTAATTTCTAATCTGATGACACCAACTAACCAGTGTAGTTGGAGCAGGGCAGTAATATATAAAAGAAGCACTACATTTAAGGACAGGATCCAGTGGATCAAAGGACTTGTGAAAATATTAAACTTATTTAATCATGATGAGGTCAGAGACTGTATATCCCATGCCCTGTATAGCACAGATAACCAAGCACAAAAAGGTTAGATGCACATTCCTAAGTCTGTTCACACAAAGTCAGCTTTCAGATAATTAAAGGGAACCGCTTCGCTCCATAACCACTACAGCCAATGGTTATGGTTCCAGCACGTCCCCTATAAACCTGCAGCCCAGCCCCGCAATCAGCATGTGGAAGTTACTTAACATTAGTAGTATCCTTTCATCTAAATTTGGATGGCATCCATTGGCCTAGCATGTCAGAAGAAATACTCTGCAAATGGATGCTCTCTAAACTTGGGTGAGCGTGTTCACAACCTCAGGTTTGAGTCAGATAGTTTGTAGCAAAACTAGGGGGGGCTACATGGAAATGCTGGCACCATAACCACTGCAGTGATCTGTAGTGGTTATAGTGCCTAACCTGCCCATTTTAAGGTGCAGCCTTACCACTACAGGTATCACAGCCTCCTTGCCATTTAGCTAATGGTACCGCCATTCTTGTCAAGAAATATTGTTCATAGTAAATAAAAACTTTTTTATTTCTAAATATTTAACGTGTGACATGAGACAATAAAATTCAGTCTGTGATATTATTCCTTGTTAGTGTTCTCTATTGGGCTAGAATTTTAAGTTTGAACTCTATGTTCTCTGGGGTTACATTTAAACCTTTAAAATGTGTTGTGCTCACCTAACTCGAAGTATTGCCTTCGGACATACACTCAGCACTAAAAGCATAACGATAACAAAAACTATAAAACCGCATCACATTAACCCCTTAAGGACCAAACTTCTGGAATAAAAGGGAATCATGACATGTCACACATGTCATGTGTCCTTAAGGGGTTAAACACATGGTGTGAGGATATTAATGTCCGCTTTAGGTAGGAGCAGACATTTTCTATACGTTCTCTTTTGACACAAAACATTACAGGTTACTACATGTATAAAGTAAAATTAAAGCATTTCTCACAAAAGTATAAAAAGCATGGCTCCCAGTGCTGGGAGTTACCTTGGTTATCCCTGTAGGGTAGCTGCAGCCTGGTGTTTTCATTTCAACCTTCCATAGGTAATCTTCTTGTGGGTTAATGCAGAGATACGTGTCCTCATCGCTCTAGCTAGCAAATAAAAAATTCACTTCACCAAGCAAAGTTTTATTTCTAAATGAGGTTATGGCAGTAAAAATATCTTCACTTGCAACGAGCATGGTCTATGACCAAGTCTCTCATCACATCTACCTCCCCATATCACCTCCTCAACCCCCCTCATTCCATCACTAGGTTCTTCTCTGTATTCCACCTCACCTCACTTATTACAATTCCCTGCCCGTGATATGTGGCGCCCTCTATCCTCTCCATCTCTGTATTGTTTCTGATGATCTTGCCCAGTAACCGTTGTCCTGCTATAGACAGTCACTGCTCCCTTTTCCTGTACGGTGGCGATAATATTGTATCTGCTCTATTTAAACAGAATCTTATCACTTACAGGGTTATTCTCCAAAGTGGTAATAGGGGTAAAACTAACTTTTACAGGTAAGTTGGAAACCCGTTCACAAATGTTTAACTACTTTCAGGCACCATAACCACTGGGGGTGGGTGGGCTGTAGTAATGTTTTGAGTGTTCTTAATAACTTGATCAAAACTATAAATATTATTTATAAATATCATCACAACAAGCTGATTGCAATTTGTAACGAGCAAACAATATTGTGTAGGACAAGAAAAAGATCATTAAACAAATTGATAGTTAACAGACTTTTTAATAACCATAAAAAAATAATTCATAATATAACAAAAGGAATCCAAGCAGCACACCATATTAAGGATTGAAACCCAACATTCTTCTCTGCACACGCACTTAATAAAATTGTACAAATTCAAGAGTTATTTGGGGGTTTCGGTGACTGCAACCTGCATATTGCAATTCAATAACCTGCAGGCCACAATGGCAGTTGATAGTGTAGCTCTATCACGAGAATAGCCAAAATCTAGCCCCCTAGTTCTTGTACAACTACAGCTCCTATAATGCTTGGAGATCCAGAGGATCATGGGAGCTGTAGTTTTACAACAGGAGGAGGACTCAATTTAGATTTTCTGGCATCACTGATCAGTACACAGCTATGTGTATTAGGAATTAGGAGTTTTCAGGCTATTAGACTGTTTTAACGTACAATGATAGATAAAGTGTTAGGGAAGAGTTTGGAGGCTTGTAACTGACACAAGGCTATTCAATAAAGTATGGATTATCAGGAATTCAAAGTGCATTAAATCAAATCTCACCTGTAAGGCCAAAGTAGCCAAGTTGGGGGGGGACGACAAATATCGTTCTGATATTTTTACAGGAATTCCTGAATTAAAATGATAAATTCTCTATGAATTCCCGTCAGTACCCACTTTAGTGACTAACCACGTATCATGTATAAAGCCACCAATCTTTACAGCCCCACATTTTGGAATACTGAACCATAGGTAAAATTAAAAAAAGTTTTTACCTACGATGTTACTTTTGGCAGGAGACAAATGATAAAATAAAGCAGTCAACAAAAAGACAGGATTAATGTCCATCCATCCATCCGAATCATTTCATATACACAGATTGTCCTTCTAAGCATAAAAAGATTTGCCTTTAATTACAAAACAAAATAGATATATATTTATATATGTATAGTATGTACAGGTATACAATTCTATTATTTTCCCCACCCACTGTGACCACATATACAGAGAACTGTTATTAATAACAGTAAATCTATCTTTACAGCAGGTAGGTGCGCGCCAATAATCAGAAACTTAGCATTTTGGGGATTTATTCACAGGGTTGTGGTGAGTTAACACTATAGCAAAATACAGGCCAAAATTGCAAACGGGGAGGAGGGTGCATGTCTTTGTTTTCGGCCTTCATTTAACAATTCCATTGTCGGTGCAAAACAACGAACTACAAGTGGCCCTCCAGCTGTTCCTGGACTACATATTTATATTATTCTAGTAAAAAAAAACAAAATTGTCAGATAACCAAAGAATTGTCTAAGAGGAAAAAATAAATCCGATATTTGAATGATACGTTTGTAGGTTATCCAAGGTAATGCAAGATGTAAAATGAACCAGTCATTCGAAAAAATGGCTACAAAATAAACTCTGCACCATAACCACTTTTTCTGATTGAAGTGGTTATGGTGTCTATAGTCTCCTTTTTCTATTTCACAGCCCAGTCGTAAAACATTTCCAAATGGTTAAACATTGAATGTGGGTCTCTGCGATTCCCCCATCACTGCTCACGCTAATGTAGAATCATCAGCCAAAGACCCTCATTCACAGGGCTATTCACTGAAGCGTGAATTTCACATTTAAGTGTTGAACTGGAAACAGAGCAGCTTCCAGAAAAATAATTATCTTGGTTCCTGCAAACTTTGCACTAGAAAGATGAAGTTAAATACCATGTTTCATCGCAGAAAAAAATATAAATCATTTTGGAAGACAAAAATAATGGATTTTTTCCCCCCTTTAATTAGAGCCACTGAACTATAAATATTTAATGTATCTTATGCACTTTCAATACTGCTGCAATCCTGTTCCAACAAGAAAATAAATCGGCTTGATCATATACTCTAAATATGTGCACATAACTGTAAACTGTATTCTTAATTAATACATTGTCACATGAGCAGAGATGGATCAGCACTAGAGGGAATCTGATGGTTGACTGGCATACGAGAAAATGGCTGAGTTTTAATTTGGGTTGGTAGTATTCCCCTGCCCCTCCCTCCCTACAGCTACCAATTTTGTAAGGACATCACCGATCTATACATTTTCCATGATGCTAGATCATTTCTATGCACAAACTATGTAGTCCCAGAGATGTTCTAGAGATTTAATTCTAGATTGTTATGTTCTTCGGATATTGATTGAAATTGTTCCCCCATCCCTCACACTGGAACTTACCAGTCTGCCCGTGCTGCTGGTAGAAAGAGCTCAGCGTTAATTCAATAACAATTTCATTCGACATTCCAGAAAGCAAGAACTGTGATCATTGGAGAATAGAAAACTTGTATAATGGTTATTGCAAGGACACAGAGCTGAAGGAGGTCCGGAAAAGGAGTTTGGGGTCTTTCCTTTCTCCAAACAGGTGTCTCCCCCCCCCATTCTACAGTCAACAATGTGAAACAAAAATGCATTAACTGCATGGTTTAAGCATGGATGATATTAATAGGCACGTCTGTAGTAAAAACAAAAAACTTTTACTCTCTAAAATACATAGATCATTCTTTTTCACAATAAATACTTATACTTTAATTTAAAAACCCCAAGTCCATCAAACCGTTCATGAAATTTGATCTGCTCACAAAAAAGTTTAGCAATGTAAAAATGTAGCTCCCCTCCCTCCCCCAAAAATGTAGAAAGTTACAAAGCGAGGGTCCAGCCTCACTCCGCCAATAAATTCCGAGCTCCTCTTATATCTCTCCGTCTGAACTGTTCCAGGATTCATTGCTGCTAGTACTGTCACCGCTTTCGCTACTGCTGTCGCTGCTCTGAACACGCTGCAATTTTGCTTGTAAAGCAGCCTGCGCTGCCGCCAGTTCATTTTGTCTCTGCGCAGCAGCCTTTTTCTCCTGTTCGGCATGACTCTTCATATGGGCACTACGACTCTTCACTTTGAGGAACACCCTGCATTGAGAAAAGTGAGAATTATATATTTTTTTTACATTTTATTGCAATGATTTAAGTTTAAAAAAAAAAAAATGAAATATAAAATATGAAACAATGTAGAAATTATAGTAAAATATTTTTTATGCAGCACAGGGGAAGTATCGTAGTTTAATACATGAGTGGGCCTCCTTTTTAATCTGGAAACTTGCTATTCAAAGCATCTCACTTGTTACAGTACACACACATGCCCCCATGTCCTTGCAATTGTAATGTAGAGCCCTAGTGGAATAACCAAATGAATTGTGCAAAGACCCTGCCATTCCAATCTATTGCCAAAAACCTTCCTAAGGATTCTGCTGCTTGCCTTATACAATGTCTGTCCCAGTTATGGTGCGTATAGTGATGATGACATCACCATACACCGTTCAATGATTATTTGCACGTCTTGCAACCTTTTACAGTTCTGTGTAGTCTGATTATGTATTCATTGTGCTGTTCTGATTTTTTTTTATTTCTGACTTGGTGGTTTTATGTTGAATTAGTGTTTTTCTGCAGTTCCTGACTTCAGATTTAAGTGTTTTGACCACATTGGTTTGTTCCCATGGCCTTTATTTTTTTTCTGTTAAAAAACAAAAAAAACTAACATTAGAATTGAAAACATACTTCTAACCTTAGAGTGTTTTCCTTCTTATTTAGAATTTTACGCCCCCATGCCTTAAGACCAGCAGAGATCATCAGTAATGAGTATCTCCGCTAATTCAATACTTCTCCATAAAGAAGCATTGGGGGTCACTGCACTGAAGATACATTATATCAATAACCCCAATAACAGGAAGCACCATGGTTGGCACTAGAGGTGGCCATAGGAAGCAATCCAAACACGGCCTTTCTTACAGTGCCGAGACTGCAGGAAAGTTCTCTTTGCATCACGACCACTACAGTAAGCATATGGTTTCTGGTGCTTAGAGTGTCCCTTTAAGCCTAAGCCACTAATTACTGTTAACAAGTTTTTCTGTTACTTTCGATCTTTCCTGCTTTGCTTTTAGCCAATACCTTGAATATTGGTGGGCTCTATCGTCCCTGGCTTCTGCCTTGAGTATTAGAGAAAAATAGCGATACATTTTTATATTGCACACAACACTCACCTGCCACATTTTTTGCAAGGAAAAGAGCCTTCTTGCTCCGGAGGCTTACTTCCTACTTCTGGTTTCTTTGTTCCATCTGGAGGAAATTTCTTCCGTGGCCTCCTTCCTCTAGGTTTGGGTGCATTCTCCAAAATCTTTGTGTCAGGGTCCTGGGCTTTTAGAATCAAGGTATCTTTTGCCTGTAGCAAAAAAGAAAAGCAGTTATATTTCAATCTACAAATAGTGTTGTAATTTAAATGGAGGATCAGAATTATTCATTGTAGACTAAAGGTATATCGGCTGCAAATCACAGTCTGTTCACCAATGGTTGCACTGATCTAAATACAGACACAAGGTTCTCCATTCCTAGGTCACCCAGCCTGGATGTGTCACGAGGGGATACAGGGATCTTCAGCTAAGCATGAAGGAATTTTGGAGACCTATGCAATGTTCATTGGAAATTAATTGACGCCAGCTCGTTTTTCAAACTCGGTGGTTACTTCTTCAAAACATCCTCTTTGCCTAAACGAGTGACATCTGTTCTTGGAATGCAAATCGACATTATGCTGGCCAAATATTTGCAATGTTTGAAATTTGGTTTTTAAAATTTTAGCACTATAGCATCAGGAACACAAACGTGTATTACTACTGACACTATAGTTCTAAAACCACTGTGGTCAGCCCCCCTTAACTTTGGTTAGAAAGGAGATTTACTGAACTTTTTACAGCAGCGCATGGGGTTACTCACATCTGGCCCTGCCCCCGATTCGCCTCCTCGGATCAGATTTGATGATTTCAGCCAATCCAATGCTTTCCCTTAGGAAAGCATTGGGAGCCTATTGCATATGCGATGCAAAACATGAAGACGCTGAACAGCAGTGCTGCCACTGTGCATCACGGCCCCAGGAAGCACGAGGATGTAATGTGCACACTACCTTTTCTCTGAAAAGACAGTGTTTACATTAAAATGCCTGCAGAAACTGACTACTCGCCAGAACAACAACATTAAGCTGTATTTGTCCTAGTGACTATAGTGTCCCTGAAAGTTGTGCAGATCAATTGTTGACAAGTCATTGGTTGCTAAGCAGAACTCTATGACAAGTGAAGCAACAGGGATACAATAAGAATTTGTTAGGATGCCAACGCATATGCAAAACGCTATGACAGCAAGCTTTGGATACACCCATTTCGGCTATGTTCATATCAAATGTAGGCAGAGATTTCTATAAATCCTTGGGATTTCTTTCCTCCACAAGGGGATAATCCCCAGCCTGCGGTGTCCTTTAATAAGCCTCTTTATCGCACAATGCACACGCTTTCACAGCAAGTTCCAAACCCCATAATGCAGACAGGAAAGTAAGAAATTCATAGAAGAGTACAAAAACCACTTACTATTTCACTGGCTTCCAGTGTTTGTGTGATCTTGATTGGGGGAGAAACCTTCTTCTCCTCTTCCTCTTTCACCTCTATCTTTACTTGATTCACCGTAACCTGTGAATATGTGTCCATGATGGGGGCTTCTACCGTTTCCTCTTTCACAGGCTCTCTTCTAAGAGGGGCAGCAGGTGCAACTCGCTGTGAGCTCTGGCACACAGAAAGGGGAGGGGAAAAAAGGGTGAGTTCTAATTTCTGTTTCTTTGATACTATAAATTCGATGATACACAAGAACATGCTACCAAATTATTCTGCTTTGCCAATCACAGTACATTCAGAGAAAAAGAAATAATAGCCATTTGTATTAATAACATAGTAATTAAAGGATTAGTTTAGTAAAAAAATAAATGGCCCTAGATTGTTTAAAGGAACACTTTAGTGCCAGGAAAACAAACTTGTTTTCCTGGCACTATAGGATTATTAGGTCCCCTTCTCCCGCTGGGCTGAAGGGGGTTAAAATCCCTTCAGCCACTTACCTTAATCCAGCGCCGGGCTCCCTCGGCACTGGTGACCTCTGCTCCCCCTGCTGACGTCAGCTCCGAATACGCATGCGCGGCCAGAGGCGTCCAGCGTGAGCTCAATGCGATTTTCGCATTGAGGATCGCGGAAGCTCTGAAACTATGTTTTCAGCTGCAGGGTTAAAACTAGGGGGACCTGGCACTTCACTGAACTTAAGTGGTCTGGGTGCCTATAGTGGTCCTTTAATGCATTATAAACATAATGCATAAAAAATATATTGCAAAATCAAAACCTAAATAAAAATTAGATATAAACAAAGTTACTTATCCCTCACTCTACAGGAGTTTTTCATTCTGATATAGGGGGGGCTGATCTTATCCTATATCCCATAAACCTACTGCAGAGGCTTGTGGGATAAGTAGTTTATCCCCTGTGGCGGCCACCCAGAGAGTCTCGCCGCTAAGGATGTTCTTTTCCCCTATTGCTATCACAATCCAGAGCACAATAATCCAAACAAACGTTAAAGCTAGTATAGCTGTTCCCTCCAAACATGAGATGAGACTCTATGTTGAGGGTAAGCAGGAACTGATTTATTGGAAGCCAAACTGGCCTTATATGCAATTCCCCATGCAAGAGGTTTCTTATTACATATTCCAGGGACATTCCCCACTGGACCGGAGAGGGGACTACAGCAAAGCACACAAATAATTACAATAACTCTCAGGTCCAGGACATGTATAACAAAAACACCCTAAAATACATATTTAACAAGTAGGTACCCCCTCAAGTCCTATATCCCCACATAGCCTGGATCTGAGCACACAACCTAACCAAAAAGCGCTCAGATCCCACAAAAGCAGCCGAAACGCCACTGGGATATAGTTTAGACCGACCACACACGAAGCGCCTGCCCAAAGAGTTCCATAGATTCAGGCTGTGCATTCAGTCTCTTTCGAGAGTACCAAATACAATGAAATCACGAATATAACAGTTTGTGAGTACACTCGTCATGTGCCCCTCGTTTGGGAGTCTGGTTCAACCGAACGCCGCTCTTCCCAGAAAAATAGAACTAAACGTGTGTAGAGATGGAAGTCTCAGCGATGTCTGATTATAGTTCCATGCACTCGACGGCTAAAGATGGCCGCTGCCACGTGTTCCTACATACGAGTGGCGACCACCCAGCCGACCGCTTAGAACATTGTGATAATTGTGGTTACAAGGGCCAATGAGCAACACACAACTCCTCTAGGTGGTATGGCCGTTCGGCAGATTGTTTGGTATGCGAACTACATGGGTACCAAGTGTTTGGTGAATCCCATATACCAAACCACCCAGTGTAACAAATGAGTCAAAATAAAAAGGATGACAACCCAGGGATAGGGGAATCCGTCACATCCCCTACCCACAGTTACCACATGAGACAACTAAGAACTGCATTATAAATGCAAGATCCTTCAGCCATATACATACACCTTGGGTCGGACAATGTTTGTATGTGACAGTCGGTGTCATGACGTCACTGCACTTTGCAGAGAGTGAAGCAGGGAAGACCATAGAGACTATTTAAAGGTTTTCAAACAGACTGAATGATCCCCTCTCTCTCTACTAAAGGTAGGGATGAGATTTTCCTCTCTCTTTTTTATTTTTGTACACAATACATTTCCTGTAAAAACTTGATTAAAGGATCCTCATATTAACAAATAAGTTGTTACGGTGACCGTTGCCCTGTAAGCAAAGCTAAGCCCTGTGCCAAGACTGCCACTACCATGCTCACATTTCATTCCCAAAGCACTGATCATGTTATATAGTGGAGGACACCTCAGCTCAGACGTTAATAAACCTTACTCATAAGGAAAGTCTTTGCAAGAGTTTTACGATGATGTAGAACACAGCAAAGTATTTTTTACGGATTAATCGCACGGCAATGACATTCTTAAAGCA
Organism: Pelobates fuscus; assembly: GCF_036172605.1. NCBI lineage: Eukaryota > Metazoa > Chordata > Amphibia > Anura > Pelobatidae > Pelobates > Pelobates fuscus. Next base: position 20,515,831 of record NC_086329.1, on the reverse strand, counting down.
ATGTCAAGCTGCCGTTAACATTAAATATTCTTGTAATATGACACGGGAGCTTGTGCAATATATGCCCTTCAGACAGAGCCTCTTGCCCCGTACACTCCCCCATCTCTTGTGTATAAACATTAGCTACATGCAAGTGTTGGCACTGAAAGTGACGAAAGCCACAAATCTGGCCAGATTCCAAGACGTGCTACACTTGATATCATGTGCCCTTCTACAATATGTTTGGTGCAGGGAGATATAACATCGTGTTCCCGTCTACTGCTACATACAAGGAGGGCACGGCTGTCAATATGATACCTTGGTGAACTAATGCCCAGTCTCTAGCAATCCCAACAATGTAGACAAAGGAATAATCGCCCCAAATAAACTGCATGATATCTGGACATGTCTGCTGAAGGTCTTGCCATTGAGAATCCAGGTGGGAAGAATCCTGAACTCTTATGGTGTGTTTACAGTAATAAGGAAGGATCTAGAAAATTGGTCTGAATGTGATTTTTACAATCTGTTAATACAAATACCTTTATATCAACTTCAGAATCTTCTCTTGGGTTTTTCTCATCTCCGGAAGCCTCTACGTCTCCGTAGATTAACATTCCATTGCGCCCGATCTTTACCTGCTTTTTGTAGGTATAGTAAAACTCTACACATTGCGCCACAGTCTTTGTTTTTATCTAGAGCAAAGGAACAAGGCAAGATTAATGGACCTCAGTATGCAAGAAAAGCTTTACAGAAATATTTTTTCTTTGGAAAACAAATTCATAAAAAAAAAGGCATTATTCACCAAATTCTAGATTAATATATTTGCTCTATTTGGTATCTGCTAAAAACATGGCCCCAAAATATGGAAATTCTATTCAAAGTATGGAAACGCCAACAAGATTATTCACTATAGTTATATATTATAAAAATAATTCGGGACCCCTAGGGGGCAGACTACAAAATCTGGAAATTGCTTAAATTACTTATTATTGTCCAGATTTTGGAAAGTAGCCTCCAAATTACCTTGAATTTATTCTGAATTTCGGCCAGTCCTTGTGCAACAAGATGGCTGAAATTCATTAGTTAATTGTAGAAATATGCCAATAAATGTTCAGATTCAACAGAATTAGCCATTATGTGGCTGCAGGCAGATAATGACCAATTATAACACATGCTAACAGCAATAAAGGGAAATATGTATATTTTTATAGATATATAATACATATGAAAGTCCTATATTCCCTAAAGCAGCGATGACGAACCTATGGCACCCATGCCACAGCTGGCACGCCAACCCCTCTATGTGAGAACGCAACCATAGGTGGCCTGGGGGGCACCGGTCGGCAGCCTTAGGCCCCCCGGCGGCAATGCAGAGTAGGCACCTGCCTGCCCAAAACAGGAGGGCTGTGAGGGAGCAGTGACTTACATGCTGTTTGAGCACTGCTCCTAACGTGCCAGTGGCGGATCCAGGAGGTGCCGATGCTCTCCCCTGCAGGGCCGGTGCTATCCAACTTCACGGACCGGAGATCAGAGATCTCCGGTCCACAGGTCCACAGGGACTTTGCTGGCAGCCAGCAGGGGAGAGAGAGGAGATCCGTGAGTTATAGCCTGCAGCTCCGCTGGATCTCCTCTTGCGAGCACGGAGTATTGCTGCTGTTACCATGGCAACACTCCATTCTCACGAGAGTGAACTCTAGCCCAGGAGCTGCAGGCTAGAGTTCACTCACCACTAGAACCGCCAGGGATTGTCCACTGGACCACCTGGTATTCACAATCGATATCCCTCCTCCCTGGGCAAAGGTAAGAAAGGAGGGGGATATAAAACATTTTTTTTAATAAAAAAACAAAACACTTATTTGTTTCAATCAGCCCCCTCCCCCAACTAAACACACACACTGCCCCCACTTCACCCCCATACACACACTGCCCCCACTGTAACCCCAAACACACACTGCACCCCCATACTGCCCCCTCACACACACACTGCCCCAACTGTACCCCCATACACACACACACTTCCCCCACTACACCCTCATACACACACTGGCACCATACACACAGTGCTCCCACTGCACCCCACATATACACTGCACTCCAATGCACACACTACACCACTCACACAAACACACACTGCCCCTCCTATACACAGTGTTCTTTTAAAACAAAAGATGTTAATTAGTTCGGACAATTGTATGAGTTGTTTTTTCTAAACTTAAACCTGTATTCAGGTTTAATTGCCGTATTGGCACTTTGAGGGGGAAAAAAAAGTTGGTTTGTATTACGGTTTGGGCACTTGGGCTCAAAAATGTTTGCCATCACTGCCCTAAAGGATTCACTTATTAGAATTCCTGATTTTAAAGCCCACATCAAGATTTTGGTTATTTGCTTCTGTGAACATAGCAATTGCACAACCAGACGATATTCTGTTATTTTAACTGAATTGTATCCATCCAGACCAAATTCTGACATCAGCGAAAAATCCACAAAACTGATCGAGAGTTAGACTGGAATTTGCATATTCAGAGATTCATGACTTTCCACAAATAATGACCAGTAAATACCCATGTGAGCATGTTTCCCAAAGTCTATATTGCAACAAATTAAAATCCAGATGGCAACATTAAGGACAAGCATAGCTAATTTGGAGTCATTTTCACCTAAATTCTACAATTCAGATTTTTATTTGTTACAATCTAAAATCTATTGAATAACCTTAATAATTGTAAAAATAAGACCAAAGGAAACCCAAACCAGCTTGGAATCTGGGGACATTCATGGAGACGTTTACTTGATTCAAACTATTTAAAGTACTTTTGATGAGAAGGACACGGCCCTTTGCATTTGTGGTCCATCAAGGACATCACGTACCAGTTTCTGGACCAGCAGAAAATCTTTTTTGTAGATGGCCATCCCTTTGTTAAAAAGCCTCTTCTCAGAAGAAGACCATCGATCAGATCCTGAATGGGGAAAGTGTTACATGTTATGACAATTAGAAAACCTTGCTGCTAATTTGCTATTTAGGCAATGGAATGTCCAGGGATTATTCATAGAGCACACAACTACTACGCAGACTGATCACCAATACAATTCTAGGAGAAGAATCTCGCTGGCCATTCATTGGCTGAACATCAGCGGACTGTTCTCAGCCAAGGACTGAGAAATATGTACAGCATTGAAATTAAACAGCCTGTAAGCCCAGTGTGCAGCGTTTTAACATACAAACTCCAGGCACCATAACCAATTCAAACCACTGAATTGGTCATAGTGCTTGGAGTATACATTCAGTTTATAGGAAATGGAGGTAAGAACAACATTAATTAAAATACATTTTAAAAAATATAATTGAGACTGGGAAGGTTAGAAAGTAAATGAAGATTCAACCAGCCACAAGCTGTGTTGCGGTTGGTCATATAACACTGCTGCAGGGTAGCTAAACTTCCTTCCCCTAAAACCTCGCCCTATAAAGGCAGATGGACGCAGGAAAGTACAGGGAGTACCAGTAGGGTGCGGGGGGTGGGAGGGGGGGGGGGGGATCGGCTATGCTCTGCAACACATGGGTTTATCTTTACCCTATTGACTGATATATTGACACGAACACACAAATTAGTGCAATTCTAGATATTTAAAAATGTCGGTAAACTAGGGACATTTAACAGAAAGGGAGCCTTTGAAGACAGCCTTCTCCACTGCTTAAATTTCAATTAAGTGATCAAACACAGCTCCTTACCGGAGTAATGATAGTTCGCCAAAGGATGGGATTTATGCCGCCGTGGTTTCTTAAGAAGCAGCTTTGTAAGGGCAGCCTGAAAAACACAAGGGTGAGAATAAACAGACTGGTCTCTAAATATAATTAGGCACCAACACATTTTCCGAGCCATTATCTGCTATCAGGACTGGAGGCTTCGTATTCTAACACTTATTAATGTTATCACTGCATGCGGACAGCTTCCATACACAGAATGTGCGCTGTCAGTGACTGCATGTGTTAAAGAGCAACATCTAAAATTCACTTTGAATTTACTTTAGAATCTGACAATTCACAGTTTGTTAAATCAACCCTGACGTTTTGGCATAAATTAATGGTGAAATGCTGCAAAGGGGGACTATATATTGTGCCCAATAAAGTATTCTTCAAGCAGAAATAAATCTATGTTTATGTAGAAAAATAATGGAGGCAAGTTATGTCCAGACTCAGATTTTAAGGTAAATCAATATGCATATACGCACACTATGAGGAATTGGTAATGAGGAAAATATAGTCTTGCTCCAATCGGATTGATTATTGAGAATTACATAACCTGTAGCCCAATGATAAATGGGAAGGGGGGGGGGGCAGTTTGACACCCCTGCTTTACTCAATGTATACAGTCCTAGGAAACCGTGACCGTATAGAATTACACAATAAGAAATTAACAATTTATTATTCTCACGGTCGATGTTTGCCAAAGTATCCATTTTGCTTACTGAAAATCGGCCGTAGGTCTATCTTCAGTTCATTTGATTACAATAAGAGTCGGTTGTTCTTTTGTTATAGGTTAAGTTTTTGTAAAAGTATCTCATACCAGTATGTTCCCTTTTGACTCGTGAAGGTAATGTAGTGCCAGCTCCTGATTGGTGCCCCCTCCTGGTAAGATACTGGAACACGCTGCTGTAAGTAACTCGTCCACCACTGGTATAGGAAGAAATCAAGCCGTCAGAAGATGATCACCACATTCTATGTCCTAAATTACTACACGGACCGATCCCTCATCTTACACAGCATAAACATCAATAATATCTGCAACCTTTGACGGACGATATAGACAAGGTCAAACGGATTCAGAGTTAATAGGAGTGTGGTTATAGGTGTATGTTCGCAGATCAACCTTCGTATGTCACAATCTAGGTGGAGTTACGGCTTTAAATCCCGGTGGGAATGGACCTTATTGCACATCAAGAAGTCAACAATAGAACTGTAGAGCTAGTCCTACAAGTTATTCCTCACCAAATGATAATTGCCATCATTTTCAAAATACAGATACAATTTTAATAGAACAATTCCTCCGAAAAACACACTTACAAAACATGTTAACACCAGGTAGTTAAACATGTGTAGGTTGCTAATCACACGCTATATAGATTAATGTATGTGCAATAAAATCTACAGAAAGTATCAGCAATAAAAAAGAAATATCAAAAATTTGCTTCCCCACAAATGTGTCAGCACACAATGTTTATTCTGCAGCTCAGTATTCTGGGTACGGGACATGTGGTCACATGTGGTCGTCCTATATTAACACGTGGAACTTTCAGTACATTGTAAGACAGCATTCAACACACAACTAAGGCAAGAGCTGCAATGCCAGAAAGCTAGTCATGTATGATCTGCTTCCTCCTCAACGGAAATGATCAGAATTGGAACAGAAGAACAAATGAGGTCCTTATAATTCATCTATGTAAGTGGCTTTTCTTTAAAATCATAAATTCTCACTAGTGTATCCTACAGAGAAACTCTCAGGTAGAGGAGTAGTACTGTGTATGGATAGAATATGTTAAAAAAATAAATAAATAATTCTATAAAGACTGCAAAAACAACCTATGCAAGTTTGACACTAAAAGGCATACTCTAGTATCAAAACAAGTTTAGCTTAATGAAGTTGTTTTGGTGTATAGATCATGCCTCTGCAGTCTTAGGAATCAATTTTCTGCTATTTAGGAGATAACTCACTTTGTTTATGCAGGGTTAGCCACACCTCCCCTGGCCGTGACTCACCAGTCTCCCAACAGAGTCTAAATTTCAAATCTATCTTAGGAAAGTGTGGCACGATTTGTAGATACGAATTATAAATGATGTGGAATTCTATAAGATTTTATACATTTTGATAAAATGCTAATAGTGAATGAAACCACAATAAACCAATTAAAAGAGAAAAAAAACACACAAAAACACTAATAATAAGCAAATAAAACGCTGCCTCAAATTGGATTCTTGGTCTCCCCTCCAAAACCTTTACATAAGCTATGTGTACACCTTACAATTACCTGGTTCCACGTGTCTCCCTAGCTGCTGATCCAATTAACTCACCTTTACCGTCGGTGTCCTCAGATTCCTGCCACGGCCACCAAACCAAATCCGCTTTGTACTCATCACCAGCCGCTAAAGTTCTGCTTCTGATCTCAGGGATGTCAGCCTGGAACCGCGATCCAATATTGATACGCCTTTTAGAAGGAGACACGTGTGAATATCTTGCCAGGTCATGGAGGAAAACTATGGAATAAAGTGCTAAACCACCAACATGAGGCTTAATAAAAACCATCTCTAATGCATATACTGTAAAGAAATGTATCAAGTCTTACACATCTATCTATATATCCATCGCAAAAAAGTACTTACAATATTGTCTACCTTAGTTCTTCAATATCTCTCATATTTTATGATATTAAATGCTTCTTCTCCACATTCTATATCATGCGTTCAGCTTTAGCCACACGGCTGTGGCTAGACAACACATTTCACAACACTGATGGGACTTTTAGATCACTCTGTGAAGCTGCTGGTCTGAAAGTCCCATTAATGAAGATAAGGTAACCAACATTAGGATGACAGAGCCAAGGCTGGACACCACTGTTCCCAGATCCCTAAAATTGTACATCATCCCCTAAGATCAGGGGATCCCAGCCCAGTCCTCAAGTACCCCCTAACAGTCCAGAATTTAGGGGTTACACCTTAAACACAACTGGTTAATCTCTAAATCCTGGACTGTTAGGGGGTACTTGAGGACTGGATTGAGAGCCATTGCCTTAGACAATCAGTGTAAAACTGAGCATTATCTGTCGGAACAAGGATTACAAAAAATATTGTTGTGCATCACCTGCATATCTCAAGTTGGACTTTGAAAAGACCCCCTTTGAGCACAGAAACTCGAAAAATTATGTTTAGACGAGTTTCCCAGAGTTCCCAGCTTGACATGCATATGAGCACGTTTCAGACTTCATACTGCATTAACGCAATTGTGTAGCAGTAAAGAAACAACATTTAATGTATAGAGCGGTTCTAACAACACACACGTAGAGACTGATAGAATAACAAACTACTACAATCCAGAATGAAATGAAAAAGAAAATAGCACAGCTCTTAACCAACCTTTATAGCATAAGACGTTTATAGAATTATTCCTGGTGGAAAATAAAAGTCTTCCCCTACATACATTAGACCAAACAATATATTTCTAATCAATAGCTGCTCTAATAAAAGGAAGGAGTGAATTAGTAAAAAAAATATATTTATTTTGCAGTTTGAAATAAAATAACCTAGTACCACTGTAAACCTCCGAAATATTTTAATACAGTGGATGAAAATGATTGGAAACAGGAATACACAATCATTGTACAATTGGGTAATTTTGGAGAATTCCCATACTAGCAGCGTAGGCGAGGGAGTTACCATAGAATATTTGCTACCACAATTGATAGATTAAACATAATGCTCTTTAAAACGAGCATAAGTTTCAGGTACTGTGACAGGTACCCTTTAACAAACAGATGGCCACATTCCTTAGCTTCAGTCAACAAAATTTATGGGGCATTTGTGATACTTTTCCTAGTTCAAACAAGTGAAAACCTTGAGCTACATTGAACGACGGATTATTACAGCCCAAATCGGAGATGGTTTTTAAGCAGCACTCAAATTTCTGTTCGTTACTAGCCATTCACCCCTGGTGAGTGTCCTATGGACTTTCTAGGCAGCCAGTGGGTGAACACATTTAGAGTCTGGCTAGTGGAGTACTTCTTGAATTTTTAAATTGTGGGGTAATAGCTTCTTGATCCAAGTATAAATCTGACTGCCATTCTGGGGTCAAGAAGGCGATTTTTTCCCTAGTTTGTTGCAAAATGTGAAGTGCTTCAAACTGGGTGTCTTGCCTTCTTTTGGATCAACAGCAAAACACAGATGTGAGAAAGACTGAACTTGATGGACATGTCTCTTTTCAGCCTGTGTAACACACATTCCCTTTCTCCATCTATTTAAACGACTTATAGTTCAGCTGACCAGCTGACCACAACACACTGTTTAGACCATGCATAGGCAACCCTTGGCACTCCAGATGTTTTGGACTACACCTCCCTTGATGCTTTGCCAGCATTAAGGGTATAAGAGCATTATGGAGGATGTAGTCTACAACATCTGGAGTTTTTAAGGTTGCCTATCCCTGGTTTAGACAATAAACCTTAAATAAGTAAATTCCTTTAAACACCTTTGAGGTCTCTCAGTTAAACAGTTAACAGCCATCCAAAGAAGGCCTGAAGGCAAATTTCACTGTACGTTTCACACACATTTTTTACATAACAAAAAAAAATATATAAAAAAATAAAACTTGACTGTTCTTCCAAAGAATCTACCCTGGGTCATGTAAACAAAACATACAACTTTAAACCCTTTAGGACTCTCGTGACATCAAACAACATGCACACACTAGAAATTTAATGTAAGGAGACATGTATACACAGCACACGGTGCTTACGCAGTATTTGGGGATACCAACACACAATGACACGTTTACCAAAAGTTCAGTTGGATCGTTCAGCTACAGCATTTAGCCATCATACCGCCTACTAAATTCCAACAGGAAGGGCAGGAGCTTATAGCAGATTTTTCATACGACCCCCTCATTTTATTTTAGCATAATATCCTGTTTACTAATTTATTTATTTTTCCCCCTTAGTTAAAAAAATCTGCAAAACATCTGCCTGTTTACTATTTCTCAAAGTCTTGGGGAATATGTATAAATGTAGGAGCTGTTTAGAATATCAGAACAGTGACTGGTATCAGCTACTATGTAATATCAGCCAACAGTCAAACATATCAAACGACATCAATAAGGTGTAGGATTTAAGCTGAATATTCTGAATGCATCGAACTTTAAAAACTCCTCTGAATTACTGTCTCATGTAAAAACATAATGACGGATGTGGACCTAAAATATATTATTAAAATAGAAATGTAATAGATTATACACTAGGCAACGTTTTATACACAACAAACTTACGGTTCAATGCTAACTGGTGTGGCTTCTCCCATTGCTGTGAGCAAAGGCGGCATTTCATCCACACTATCTGAGGAGCAAAGAGACAATTCGGCGGTGGGTTACACGGACGGTTAATAGATTATTGCGAAAAGGAAATTTTAGAACATAATAGAAAATAAAAGTAGGCCAATATTTTGGGATGTATCAGGAGGCAAAACTACAAATTAAACGCATTTTCTCATTCTTTATTTATCGATACATGCAACTTTTGCCCTGAGTACAAGAATATTTTAAAGGGATTTTGGGTCACAGATGCTGCTCTGAACCTTTACATTTTGCAATCCCCACACCTCCAGTGGCTGCCATTTAGACAGAGAAAATGGGCTTCAGATTTGATTTAAAAAAAAATACATACATACATACACAAAAATAAAAATCTATTTAACATCTGGGTCCTGCATGCTGGACACTAACTATTTTTGTAATGTTACCCTATGAGAACCTATTGATTGGATACAGATCCTGCTTGTTGCAATGAGGTTTCTATTACTTTTAATTTTGGGCAATTCTTTAATTTAACCTGTATCACAAAGAGAGAGAGTGTGTGTGAGTGTGTGTGAGTGAGAAAGTGTGTGTGTGTGAGAAAGTGTGTGTGTGAGTGAGTGAGAGAGAGAGAGAGAAAGTGTGTGTGAGTGTGTTGCATTAACTGTGTGTGTGAGTGAGTGAGTGAGAAAGTGTGTGTGTGTGAGTGAGTGTGTTGCATTAACAGGCACTTAACTTATTACTTTAATACAGGGACTACACAATTATTCTAATATTTCCCCACACTATTTATTGTAAATAGCAACCTGGCTATCTGGGATATGCTAGGAATCTATGGTCCCGAAGCGGACATTTTTCATTGACTATGTGAATTATCAACTCATTGTACTTTTGGGAACCAGGTTAGCACTTCAACCTCCGTGTTGAGTCTCCTTTACCAGAGTATTTGCCCTATTGGGTCTCACACCGTCCAACCCCTATAAAACCTTACCACCATTCCAGTGGAAATAGCACATAAACCAGTATTAAATATCTGGGTGCATACAGACTAGTTATTGCACAACAGATGTGTCTTTATGTTACAATGAAACAATTTGAAAAACACTTACTGGATCTCAGCAGGGTTCTCGTGGAGCTCTTTGGGGTGATCGGCGGGGGCATTGAATTAGAGCTGGCAGACATGATGGCATTGAAGTAAAGTCCAGAGCCCTCACGTACCGGGCTAAGAATGGGAGGAGGCGTGTAAGGTGGCAGCTCAAAATTGCGGTCCCCAATGTGGTCGGGGACACGCACCGGAGAGCGGAGGTGACTCTGGTATGGGGTAATGTTGGAGTATGCAACGGGCACAACGAAGGTGCCAGGCTTCGGAGGTGGGATAAACAATGGTTCTGGTCGAGGACGTTGCTTGGGTTTCTTGGTAGATACCTCCCCTTCAGATGCCGGAGAGCTTTCATGACCCTTTTTTGGGAAAATAAAGGTATTTATTACAACAGAATTTGTATTCGAATTTAGGGGAAAAGGAAAATAGGCTGAAATGTGAAATCCACCATGAATGCCCACTTTATTGAATAGTACCGGTTAGTGAAGGTAATAATATTACACAATTTAGATTTGAAAGGACATATTTTTATGGATTTTAACTTGAAAGAGTTGATTTAGTAAACATGGAATTTAACACAAATAGCAGATTTGGAAAATTTCTCCAATTTAACTATTTTAGCCATAATTTTGCAGTTTGGATTGCAGTTTGTGGCAATTCACGGTTTAGTGAATAGACCCTAAATAGAAGTATTTCAAGGCATACTATAGGCATCAGAACAACTTTAGCTTAATGAAGCAGTGTTGGTGCATAAATCATGCCCCTGCAGCCTCACTGCTCAATTCTCTGCCGTTTACTGCATCTCTATGGGGAACGTTCAAGTGCCTCAATGCAGGGCATAATCTATACACCAAAACTGCATCATTAAGCTAAAGTTGTTTTGGTGACTATAGTGTCCCTTTATTTGTAATAAAACCATTCACAGTTCCCACTCGCTAACCTGCTCTTTTTCAAAAGTGCTTACTATTATAATAATTGGTAATCATCCCATTTATAATAGTGACTTGCGCAAGAGCAGTATAACAATGATCTACAAACGCTGCTATGTGATCCCTACACAGCAGGATTATTACACTTTAAGTAAAATAGGACCACATTTGACTACACCCGAATTAGAGGCTCGACTGAAAAACTGCTCATAAGGATATCCTAACCTTGCAGAGTCTAGACCTTGGCAGGCAATTCTGTAAAATGCAAATAAACTGGAGAGTCAAGATTGGAAATACCTGCTTAAAATAAAAATGAAAAGAAGCGTGCAAGCTCCTCTTTAACCCCTAAAGGACACACGACATGTGTGACATGTCATGATTCCCTTTTATTCCAGAAGTTTGGTCCTTAAGGGGTTAAGTTGTTAAAACTCAGCCTCTAAGTGAATGGGGGTGTATGCTTGCTACACTTATTTCACAATCCAGAGTTACTTCCTAGCAGGCACAATCAATCAGAAGGGCGGTGTAGTAATACTAGCCAGTGACTGCAATTCTCACCTGTAATATAGACTCAGAGAGATTTGTATGGCCAGCTCTGTGCCGCGTGACTATCACCGAGGGTTTAGAAAGTGAAATGTCCCTCCCAGAGGCTGCCGTCCCCTGCATCCTATCTTCGTCCCACTTTCCCCTACCAGTGTCCATTTTCACTGGTACCGAGACAGGAATGATCAATGGCTTGTAAGTGTCTCCTCTGGCCTTCTTAGTGGACAAAGATCCCAGGAATTCTTCGTTGCTCTTGGATGGAGATTTCTTCCTCTTCTCTCCGGCGTCTCCTTCCTGCACAAAACAGAACAATCAGTAGAAGTACACTTGGAGTAAAATATTATAATAGAACACAAGCGATACAGTTTAGAATTGTACGGTTTATTCTACATAAAAATATTGCTTTTCCTAAATTTCGGTATAATAGCATTAGAATGACTTAAACCTTGGTTTCTTACAGATACATTGTGGCAATATGCTACCAAGAACAGAGCTTGATACATTCAGCTACAAACCAGGAACTGTGAAAGTGTTTTACTAGTCAATGGATTGTCTGTGATGTAATGAATTGGGCACTTCTCTTAGACTCAAAGGGTTAATAACACATACACACAGGCATGCTCTCATAAAATGCTTAAAATACATTACACACACAATTATTTGTTTATACACACACAAAATTAGCCTCTCATACAAACACATACAAATAGGCTCTCATACAAACACACACACAATTAGCCACTCTCACAAACACACACGCACAATTAGCCACTCTCACAAACACACACGCACAATTAGCCACTCTCACAAACACACACGCACAATTAGCCACTCTCACAAACACACACGCACAATTAGCCACTCTCACAAACACACACGCACAATTAGCCACTCTCACAAACACACACGCACAATTAGCCACTCATACAAACACACACACGTAATTAGCCACTAATACACACACACACACACACGTAATTAGCCACTCATACAAACACACAAATATGCAACTATTTAAACCCGTACGCATACATAGACAATCACACACACATACAGACTCACACTTCCACTAATTCCTTTAGTGCTCACCTCTGTTGTTGGTGAGTTGATAAGGAGATATAACATCCTGTCCATGGTGTAGCAAGCCGTTTGTGTGTGCTGCAATATCGGACACAGCTTTTTTGGATCCCCTTGATTTTCTGCATGACATCCTATCACTCACAGATCCCAAAATGGAATTATATCACATCACATCATCTGAGTAATGTCACACAGGATCAACACACAGGAGAACAAGGGGATCCCAAAACCTCTCTCTCTCTTATCTTGACACGCACTGACTGCCCACTTGCAGATCATAGGGGTCCTTCTGGTTATATCTTTTGGTCTACCTTCACCAGCAAAGTGCCAGGTCCCATTCTATGTAACCATGGGGGCTCAGCTCTTATCTGTATTTTAAGGATGAGAACTGTGGAAAATGGACATCACTAACATTTGAGTGTCGAGGCAAGAAAAGCGTTCAGTGGCAGTTATCATGAAAACTTTGCAAAGGATGTACCAACGTCAACACTAGCTTATGCAATGAGATTAACTATTTTGGATTTCATGGTCAAATGCCAAATTTCCATCAAGTGCAGTTTCACTCCTTCCTCTATTTTTAACTTTCAAGAGGTTCAGTTGTGCAATGAAAAACTCCTGCTGTGAGCAGATGATGGGTGCAATGACTGAGCTTTAAAATGGGTCGACTCTAAGAAGAAACTCTCTCCATCCGGAGATGGATTTTGGCTACTTTTACTATTGAGCGTGTAATGTGTGGTCACAGACACAGTCTAAGAAGGATGCTGGGAATTGAAGTCCAAACATCAGCTGGTGGGGGACTGATCTTTCAACGGCAACAGTACCAGGTTACAAATGGCTACTGCAATTGTTAAACCACTGCTTCCTTTCTGTCCATAATGATATTTAAAGAAACTCACACTTCATCGAAACACAGGGTTTACATTAAGCTTTACCAAGAAATTAATATTATCATAATAATTTGTTTTTTTACATAACTTCTGAAGCTAGAATGCTCCCTGACGTTTACACAGACATATTACATAGTGGATATAAACATGGTACACGTTGTTTATAAAATTATATACCAATTGTCCAATGACATAATCCTAGGAAAATGTATTCATTCATGCCTTGAAGAAAGACCCACATGGTAATTTAGGCAAACTAAATTCTAACAAACAGACAATAACATGAACTGAACTCACATTTATGATGTTTTTATACCATCGTCATACCTTAGTGTTTTCTAAAGACGGCATCTCCGCTGCCTTCTGTGCCAAAGTAAATAGATTGGCTTCCTGGGATATTCGACGCCTTCTTCGTACGGTTTGTATTACTCCTCCTGTGACACAACCAACACCGACCTGCTGAACCATGCTCTGCTCAGACCCCGGCTGCATCTCCTTTGCTCTGCCATTCTGAGGCAGGGGGGCCTTGTCTTGCTCAGGGGGATTACCATACTGGGTGTCTTGATGGGGTATCTGGGGATCCCTGTGTGCATGCTGTTGTAACCCCTTTTTGTAGCGCTCGTGGGCTTCCGCCTGTTGTTGCATTGTCTGCTCATATGAAAGTTGGCTGTAAGGATGGTTCCCCTGGGCAATCCCAGGAGGCGGCAGAGGAGGAAGCCCCTCTTTGGAAAGTCTACGTGACCTCCTCGGTAAAGGGATCTGAGTTTTGGGAGGCACACATTGCTGGTTCTGCTCTGCGACAGCTTTCATGTATTCCTCCGACGCAGTAGAGTGCTGCTGTTGACTTATCGCGTGCATTTTCTGCTGTGCTGCAGCATGAGACTGGGCCATGGAGACGGCCTGTTGCATGCTGTACGTCGCCTGCTGCTGTTGCTGACTTGGATAGAAGTTTTCAAATAGCTGCATCTGAGGTAGCGCTGTGGTTTTTTGTTGGGCGGCGTACGCCGCGTTGGACGCCGCATCTGGGAAAACGTGGAACAGCTCCGAAAGAGCCGGCTTCTGGCCCTGGTGACCAAATGCCATTTGAAAGGGCTGCAAAGATAAATGCTGACTTTGTTGCTGCTGTTGTTGCTGCTGCAGGTGCTGTTGTTGTTGTTGTTGTTGTTGTTGCTGCTGCTGCGCTTGCAAAATAGAATTTAAATGAGCCTGTTGTCGAGCAAACGCATGCTGTTCCAGCTGAGCCTTCTGAGATCTCATTTGTTGAAGTGCACCCTCGTACATTTCTATTTGCGAGACCCCAACTGCCTTGTCCTGACTTCTCTTGATTTGCTCCTGCTGGTTGTAAAACGCGTTTACCATTGGAACGCCATAACCCGCAGCGTTCCTTGACCATAATCCCTGTGGTGGAGCCTGCCAGGCAGCGTCGCTCCTTTCTGGGACATTCCACTTTCCGGGAACAGACTGCTGGTTAATCCGAATAGCATCCGGTCTCTCCTGGGTGTACATTACTGTATTCAGCATATTGTTTTGTGCCGATGTAGTATAACAGTCCGATTTGTTGTAATCTGAAGCCTGAGAGTTGGGCAGTCTGGTCACAGTCCCATAAAACTGCTGGTCTTTAATCTGTGCCTCTTTATTAGACACCGAGAGGCCTTGCTGTTCGTTAAAAAACGTAATCCGCTTCCCGGTCCTTTTATTTGAAGCCTTCTGCTGAGGCTGCAGATTCATGATAATTGAGACACATGCAAATTTGAAGATTCCTCCGCTCCAAAAAGGGAGAAGACCTCAAATATGGTAAATCCTGATTAAATAATATCCAAATTACAAAAACTCAAGTTGTAGGAGATATTCTTTAAAGTCACTCAGAAATCAGCAAGGCTTTCTAAGAGGTCCCTTTGGGTTTTTAGAACTCTTGACTAAGGGAATCTGAAAAATAAAAGAGAAAATAAATTGGTCGCATTATTATTAGTGCCAACGAATGGAGCAAACCAAGTCTACAGAGGCAGAAATTCCCTGCATCTTACTACATCATAAATAGATTTTATTTTAATGAAAAGCTTAATAGACAAAAACATTTTTTGGTTTTAGGAAAAAGAAGGTTATTGAATTATTTTTGTTATAATTATTGTTCTTTCACTAACAGAGGTACATCACATATACCGAGCAGTCATTTACAAAAATAGTATTTCTCTAAAAGAACATATCTTATCAAGGAAAAAAAAGAATAAAATAAAATGAAAGGTTAGTTTTTTTTTTTTGTTTTTTTTTAAAAAGCACTTTGTGCTTTCTCCTAATCAAAACCGTACAAATGTTGTCATTTTGTGTCTTTTTTTTTTTTTTTTTAGTGCAATTTATTAAATACTTTGTATTAAACTACCATTTTGAAAGGCACTGCCTGTTTATCAATCATCCTGTCGCGTTTTCTGCCAGACAGGTGTTTTGTTTAACTTTACTCTTTTAAGCCATTCTAAAAGTGGTGGCCTGTTCTGAAATGGATATATTTTTCTGTGAAAAACTGCAGTTTAAGTACTGAAAAGCCAACATTCTTTAGGCCATTTTTAGAACAATCTAGAGGGGACCTATAGTCCCGAAAAACATAGTTTCCATTCTTTCCAAGTTAAGATTAGGATGACTTGCCTGATTTGCAGCACAGAGACTCCTCCATTGCAGCCACCCGCTCTGTCTCTGTATAGGTCTGCATTCCTGCTGACGTCTTCCACAACTTTGTACAATCTGATGCTTCTCATAGGAGCAACATTGATTGCAGGACAGAGTTTGACGTGGTTCACTAGGAGGAAGCGCCTCTAGTGGCGGTCAGTATTACAGCCACTGAAGAGCTATATAGTTCCACTAAAACTGTAAACATTTACATGGAAGGTCTAACATGAGAGGACCACTACACCCAAGCCACTTCACTGAGATGAAGTGGTCCTTTTAATAAACACAAACCGATTCGAGATGAAAAATAGGAAGATTCTTTTCAGAACACTTTGATATTTCTCCCCCAATGTACCCTAAGAATGGCTATGTGGTTAGGTGCTTTTGTGTTAACAGACCCGATTATTACAGCAGGTTTTAATATTTTTACTTTGCTGATGGGAGTTGCAATGCAACGAATAGGCTTCAGATTGTTCAAGCTAGTTACTTGATATAAACACAGTCTTATCTATTTCATTATCAGGGCACACTAGGTGGAGAGAAGCAGATTATTTTGTACTTGTCCAATTTATTCAGTTTCTATGGCAACAAAACAAAAAATAATTTAACAAGAGAAAAAGTGGCAGAAAAGATCTAGCAGACCAGGGGCGTGGATTGGCTCCTCAATAACCTTGTGTTTTAGAAGGTTGCAAACCATGCTTGACTCCGATTATGGAGAACACTCAGACACTCAAATTCCCACAAGCATGGTAAAGCTAAAATGGGGAATATTACTCCTTCACTCCAGCAGCTACTTTCAGCCTTGCTGGTCTTTGGGACCCAGCGGACGCCACCGGAGGCCTCAGATGGCACGGAAGACCTCTCATCTACAGACTTACAGAATTAAAGGGACTCTGTAGGCACCCAGCTCATTGAAGTGGTCTGGGTGCTGTATCCCTTTTGCACTTAGAGCTGCAATGTAAACATGTTTTACATTGTAGCTCTAAGTCTGCTCTCACCAAAGGGCTTTAGGAATCGAAACGGACCTCCAGAGTCAGATTTTCTCCATAGGAAAGCATTGATGAATGCGCATTAGGTCTCACTCGCTGGCTGATGTTGGCGAGGGATGAGTATTGCGAAGGAGGGGGGGACCTTATATAGTGCAAGGAAAACGGCTTTGTTTTCCTGGCACTATAGGATCCCTTTAAGCCCTGCACTTACACTCCCACTACTCCTGGGTGTCAGCAATGACTATAGTGCACATCAGCCCCAATACATGCAATAAAAACCAAAGAAAACGCTACTTGCACACTATCCCAAATCCCTATGCAAATTAAATAACTGGAGGTTTTTTAGTATCACTTCACTGTCCATTTAAGTGTAAGCTCACCTGCCACGTCAAGGCTAACCCTCTCAGGTGAGTCCTACTAACTAACAATTCGCCTTGCTGCTTTCGGCTAAATGGGAAAATCTCTAATAAGACAGAGAGGGTATTTTTCTAAACCCCTACATAACTTATTAACCCTTAATAGGGAACACATGGGAACATGGCTGTGTGATACAAAAGCAAATACAAACATACAAACGTAAGCCCTGCATTGAAACTCCCATTACTCCTGGACAGCAGCGTTGCCATGGTACAATTCTACCGCACACTCTATGTGTTCCCTATTAAGGGTTATTAGGGGTTTAGAAATATACCCGTCTTTGTTTGGTGTGTTTTTTTTTGTTTTTTTTATAATCTTGACCAGGGCCTCACAATTTTTTAATATTTGGCAGGAATGCGACTGATACATTGTGCGAAGCTTATGTTTAGATTCTATAATTGTCATTCAGTCTGCGTGCTACATTGTGTACTAATATGCTTTTCTGGTAGAAATTAACCATAATAAAAATATATTTCCACACAAAAAAATAAAAAATAGCAGACCCTGCTTTTGTAAAAACCATTGCAGGATTGCAGGAGCAAAACGCTCTGAAAATGATTTACTGCACGTATCACGTATCATGTTGCAAAACATTTTTTTTTTGCAGCTCATATGAAATTCTGAGAAGCTAAAAATCAATTAAAATAAAGCAAATCTTAACCCCTGTAGTGCATTTTTAATTTTAAATCAAGCTTTACTGTAGCATTATAAAGAAAGGACTAAGACGAAAATGTTACATTAAAGAAATCTATACCAAAACAGTAATTTCCAGAACGTGCTTAATCTTGCTTAAACAGTGCAATGTATTGAGTCAATGAACGGGTTAATTACGAGACGATAAATTGGTTAATTATAATATTTAATGCGCCCTGATCTCAGCATGGCCTCCCCAGAACACCATTCTAACCAACACCCTTTTAACACAACGGGGAAAGCCAGTTTGGCAGCACGATGCACAATTCTGTGGATCGGGGAGAGGCCCAAGTCCCGGTAAATTGGGTCACGGAGCTGAGTCACTATTTGTGCATGGTGCTCTACATGACATGACTCTCCAGGTAGCCTGCTGTGCAGAATGGATGTATTCAGTCTAGTTACCCATAGAATAACTAGAAACGTCACATTTCATGCACACAAGAGCAGTCAGTACCAGAAAAAAAAAAATACAAAGCGACAATAAATCCCTAGGGAGCCGCTGGAGATCAGCTAGCCCACTTCTATAACCAAACCGGCGTTTATCTATTGCTATTATATGGCTTTCTAACTTTTAAACACAATGAATAAAACACATTGTATCCATTCATCAAATTCCATTTAGAAAAAGTTTGAAAAAGTAAGCATTTTCCTTTAAGAAAAAAAATAAAGTAAAACAAATAATCATAATATAATATAAACTGGAGAAAAAAAAAGAAACAACAAAAACATCCAACAATGTGGTATTTTGTCCGAAATTGTCCTCAACTTGCAGGTTCAAGAAAAACGTAGCTCTGACGACTTTGCTGCACAAGAACAAGTGGTTGGTTCGCAATATTATGCATTGTTACGCAACATGCATTCAGTTTAGCAACATGTACACACACACACACACACACACACACATATATATATAGTGTATTAAAGGGACATTACCAGCACCTGGACAACTTCCATCCATATAAAATGGACACTATAGTCACCAGAACAACTACAGCTTATTGAATTTGTTCTGGTGAGTAGAATCATTACCTTCAAGCTTTTTGCTGAAAACACTGTCTTTTCAGAGAAAATGCAGTGTTTACATTACAGCCTAGTGATAACTCCACTGGCCACTCCTCAGATGGCTGCTAGAGGTGCTTTGGGGCAGTGCTGCATGGAGACACTGAACGTTCCTCATAGAGATGCACTGATTCAATCCATCTCTATGAGGAGATGCTGATTGTCCAGGGCAGCATTTGACCCCTCCCCCGGCACGCCTCCTTGGCTGAGATCATCAGAATTGATGATCTCAGCCAATTCAATGCTTTCCTGTGTGAAATCATTGTGGTTGGCTGAGATGATCAATTTTGATGATGTCAGCCAAGGAGGCAGATCAGGGGCAGAACCAGCATCATTAGACTGGAATACATGTTTTTCTATATTTAGGGATGCTAGATAGTGTTTCTAACACTATGGAATCAGAAATACTTCCTGACCCTCTAAAATATACACACACATACATATATACATATACACACACACACACAATGTATATAGTTAAAAAAAATTCTACATGGAAAAATTACAACAGCTTTTAGCAACCATTTATCAACAGGAAATAAAGTGCTACAAACAGGAAGAATGCAGAGTTATTAACATAAACATGAAATCTGAATTGATGTCATTTATAAACCGCCCTGCACGCACAGCACACCGGACACAGGCACACCATTCTTGTCCGTGGAAATATTCTCAATTCTAAAGCATTGAAATCAATGGAAGTACTGCACACGTGCAAGCAAGCCTGTGTGCAGTACTTCCAAAGTCATTACTTTTAGTTAGGATTCTGCATGTTTGGGCAGATGTGAGCTCGGAGTAGGAAAGCGTATGTTGGCTCAATATTTATACCACTTCCTAACTGCTACGGTGTAGCCTTGGAATGTCCAGGGAACAGTCTGTAAAAGAGGTGGGAGATAAATAAGGTTTTAAACTTAGAACTAACGATGCATGCATTGCTGTTGTTTTAAGATGGCTAATTTAAAGGCAGAGTGGCTGTGAAGTGACACCATATGCTATGGAAAAAGTAATGTCCAGATACCAGCTGTCTGGGCTGAACATCATATCCTGTTGAACAAGGGTTTACAGAAGAAGTTCCGATCCCGGACATCATGCGGAGAGAGCCTTCCGATTGGCCAAGCCTCTTCCTGGTATGGGCAAAGCTTACAGCTGAAGCTGCATCACAGCAACTACAGAAACTTTAAGAGGTGGCTAACTTTCAATTATATTTTTAAAACTTCCCCACCACAGAATTTTAACTGCGCTATTCTTAAAATGCGCCGAAAACGGAATCACCAGTCCAACAAGTCCCTATAATGCAGTATAAAACAGTTGGCATATTAGGATTGTTTTTGTTGCCCCTCCCCCCTCATAAATTTCCATTAATTCACAGTTATTCCCTCAATATATTTCAGGTGCTTTTAACAGATAAGTAATATCCATAGCTACAGAGTAATAATTATCACCTTGTTTCCTCACTCTTGATTCCTTTAACACTTTCAAATTAAGATGAGTTTTAAAAGGATAGTACAAGATTAAGTGCAGAACACATGGTTTATAGTTAAAGGGACAACCCCCCATCCCAGGTTGCTGAAGGGGTGAAAACCCCTTCAGTGACTTCCCTGAGACCCCCGCCGATGTCCCTTGGCAGTGATTTAGGGTCCGCCCATGCTCCTGACCAACTGCGCATGTGCAGCCGCCGGCGAGGGAGACCTAATGCCGCGCACGCACATTAGAGCTCCCCATAGGAAAGCATTAAAAATGCTTTCAATGCTTTCTTATGGGGATTTTAGCGACGCTGGAGCTAAACCTGTGCTAGAAACCAGGAAGTGCCCTCTAGTGGCCGTCTAGTAGAGTAGTAGAGGAGGAGTTAACCCTGCAAGGTAATTATAAAAACTGCAATAATTACAGTTGCAGGGTTAAGGGTAGTGGGAGTTGGCACCCAGACCACTCTAATGGGCAGAAGTGGTCTGGGTGCCTGGAGTGTCCCTTTAAAGGTTGCAAAGACAGCTGAGTTTTTTTCCGTAAACCCAGAATCTTTCTGAACAATTCTGATGATGTAATTTCATTGAAGTTTCAATCAAACTACATAATATGACAAAGTCATATCTACAAGCCATTTTTTTGGCAAAATGCAGAAAATTGATAACATATTCCACTACATCTTGCCACTACATCTCACAACAAATACGTATTTCCGCGCCTATCAGCATCGCCTTAAAGCATCTCTATGGGGAATGTTCAGCAGCTCAGGACGTAGGTGGTGCACACAGTGAAGTACTGAACTAGGAAGCAATTCAAGAGACCGTTTGAGTGACTGCCACTAGAGGTGTTATTAGGAACCAATGTAAACACTACCTTTTCTCTAATAATGCAGTGTTTCAATTGAAAAGTCTGCAGGGAGATCCTATAGACACCAGAAAGCTGTAGTGGTTCTAGTGTCTATACTGTCCGTTTAAGACACCAATGTGCCTTATGAGAATCTTCCACAGACGACCCGCACCTCGTTACTCTGAACCAAGTTGCCCTGGGTTGTCGTATTGCTCATAACAAGTTTCCTTCCTCCATACAGGACCTGAAGATGGATTTGACCTGGAGGTGGTGCCAAGGAGTGATTCAACTAACTACCCTATACAATCTCCATGCATGCGCCACAATGCAAGTAGACAAGTCATAATGGCTGGTCTTTGCCAAGGGGGACTACAAAGACCCTACAAACGACTACAAAAAATATATATATCCTCCGCTGCTATAAAACTAAAACTTTTGTGATGCCTTAAATGGGAGATGCTTTGTCACAATGCTTACATGCAATCAGCCGCTTCCATAATTCATATTATGTATCCTATTGGCCATCATGGGAAATTTGCACTGCAAACATCTGCAGTGCTAAGGTAAGATATCACTGATACAATCTACGTGTGAAGATTTAGCTTAAAGGTTCACTTTAGTGTCAGGAAAACAAACTCGTTTTCCTGACACTATAGCATCCTTACGACCCCCCCCCCACCCTCAGGGTCCCCCATCCTTTGGCGCTGAAGTGGTTAAAACCCCTTCAGCTACTTACTTTAATCCAGCGCCGGGCTCTGGTGACCTCTCCTCTCCCGCCGTCAGCTCCCAATTTCGCATCCAGCATCGCAGAAGTGCCTCTAGCAGCTGTCAGGTAGACAGCCACTAGAGGCTGGATTAACCCTGCAATGTAAACATAGCAGTTTCTATGAACCTGCTATGTTTACATCTGAAGGGTTAAAACCTGAGGGACCTGGCACCCAGACCACTTCATTGAGCTGAAGTGGTCTGGGTGACTATAGTGTCCCTTTAATGCAACATTACTTTAAGCAAATTGGTTACATTTAGATAACATCTGAGCTAGCTATAGGTGTGTCAATACCCCAATACCAATAATTATAGAGAATGGCTTGCTACTTCTGCAAATCCTTTAATGATGGCATCCCTCGGAAAAGAAACAGGGGATATGACTGGCTATAAGAATGAACATAAAGAGAAAGTGAAACATCAGACTCCTCACATATAAATGTTTTCACGTCAAGTTACTAATTGCTGATCTCCTGGATACCTTTTAAAACCAGAATACACATGCTACCAATAAGGGACTTTCATTCTCAAGTCAATACATTAGAATAAACACAGGGATATACATTGTCAGGATCCAATATCAGGCTACATTATGTGCTCAACCCATTTGTATGTGCACACAATTCTCGAAATGCATGTAAGCTCATCGATTGAGCAGGGCCCTCAACCCCTCTGTTCCTGTACGTTCAACTTGTCTGGTTACAATTACTTGTTATTGTAGTTATTCCTCCTATTGTACAGCGCTGCGGAATCTGATGGCGCTATATAAATAATAAAATAATAATAATGTGTGAGAGGACTACAGGTCTCACTGCAAAAACACTGCAGAAAACATGCGCCTCTGGTGGGTCAAAAGTTTACCTACAATCAAATCCTCTGTAGAAGAACGGATTGAAGAGTTTAGTAGGAAGGACTCATTTTTTTTTTTTTTTATTCTTTATTTTTGCAATGGTATGTGGTAGACAATGCATAATATTGTGGCTCGTGCAAGAGCCTATTACGTTTCAATAGATAGTATCCATTTACATTCATGTTACAGTGCATGGTTGGTTATTCAAGTTAGGCATGGCATTGCTACGGTTAACCATTGTCTTTTATGTGATATAAGAGAAATTAAGAGAACAGAATTAACACAATAACAATAGAGTAAATACAGTAAATACACGGGTCGGGACACCGGTCGTCTCGACCCAACTATGGTGGTCGTGGAAGGGGAGGGAAAGGGGGGGGGGGTAACTCAGTCTATTGTGAGTAACTATTCTTCACTCCATTTTCCCTGTTCTTAACGGTCACTATATGTTTCCCATGGTTCCCAGGTCTTAGTGAAGGCCCTGGTGGTACCCCGCACTTGGGCTGTTAGCTTGTCCATGAGGTATTGTTCTTTGATCTTATTTATCACTGTCGTGACCGGTGGGGTGTCGGGTTGTAGCCATGTTTGGGCCACTGCTCTCCTGGCTGCTAATGCTATTTTGTTAAGTAATTGTTGGCTTGGTTTAGGCCAGTCTTCTTGGGGTCTGGCCAATAGGAAGGTCCATGGGTTGAGGGCGATAGGTCTGGCCAGGACTTGGGCGGCTAGGGTTTGGATGGTTTTCCAGTAAGTCTGGATTTTAGGGCAGTGCCACCACATGTGGGCATACGTCCCCTTCTCTCCGCAGTTACGCCAGCAGAGGTCTGTGGGTGTTTTTTTCATGTGGTATAACTGAACCGGGGTGGTATACCACCGGAACATGGTTTTGAATGATTGCTCCTGCATCGTGACACAGATGGAGGTTTTGGTATTTGTCTCCCAGATGTCCTGCCAGTCTATGCCCTCTAGGGTTTCCCCTAGATCGTTTTCCCACCTGTCAGTGTAATGAAGGGTACCCCATTCCCGTGTGGTGGAGCAGAGGTGGGAGTAGAGGAGGGATATCATGCCCCTGCGGTAGTGCTCGGTTAAACATATATTTTCAAAGAAAGTTGGTTTGGTTTTAGCCGCTGATTTGACCGACTCTTGGTTAGCGTAATGTCGAATTTGTAGGTATCTAAAAAAATCTGCCGGGGTTAAAGTCGTTCTCATTTGCAGTTCCGAGAACTGGACGACCTCGTTCCCTATGTATAGTTGATAGATTCGTTGTAGGTCCGCATTTTCTAGGCCTTTAAAATCTTTAGGCCTCATGCCTGGGGTGAATGCTCTATTTCGATATATGGGGGTGAGGGGGGATGATGTTACTGTTAGGTCATATTTTATTGCGTACTTGTCCCAAATGTGGATTGAGTTTGTGATGGCTGGGCAGTCGGTCCGCTGGAGCGCTCTATGCTCTTTCGGGGTCCAAATGTAGAACTGTGGAAGATCCGATTGCATAATCAGGGACTCCAGGTCTACCCATCTCCTGGTCTCGGGGGGGGGGTGTGCCACATTGCAATTTGCGTCAATTGGGCCGCTAGGTAATAGAAATGTAAATGTGGAAGGCCCAGGCCGCCTCTTGCTTTGGGGCGGTATAGGATGTTGCGGGCTACCCTATGTCTCTTGTTGTGCCAAATGAAGCGGTCAATAGTCCGCTGTAGCGGCTTTAGGTCATGCTTTGTTATGGGGAGGGGCAAGGCCTGGAACAGGAAAAGGATGCGGGGTAGGACATTCATTTTGACCGAATGGATCCTCCCGATCCATGAGATTGGTTTGTCCGCCCAGGTCTCCATATCCGCTATAAGTTTTGCGATCTGGGGGGTATAATTTAAGTTGTGGAGTGCTGCATGATCAGCTGATAGTTTAATGCCGAGATAGGCGAGATAGGATCGGGATACTCGTATGTGGTACTCCGAGGTAATTCGGGTGGTCTCGTGTTGTGTGAGAAGGATTGGGAGGGCACTGGATTTCTCCATGTTGACCTTGTAGCCCGAAATAGTGCTGTAGTTCTGTAAGAGGGGCATTAGTGCGTGTAGGGATTTGAGGGGGTCGGTCAAGGTGAGGAGGACGTCGTCCGCATAAACGGAAACTATGAATTCCTGGTCTGCTATTCTCGCCCCTGTTATGTCGGGGTGTTCCCTGATCGCCTGTAGGAGGGGTTCAAGAGTTAAGACAAAAAGCAAAGGGGAGAGAGGGCAGCCTTGTCGAGTACCGTTGTGTATACGGAATCGTGGGCTGTTCGACCCTGTCAATTTTATTTGCGCTGTCACGTTCGTGTATAGTGCGCGTACTGCTGTGATGTAGGGGGGAGGGATGTGTAAGTGTTCCAGTAGCGTAAACATATAAGGCCAGTTCACCCTGTCGAACGCTTTCTCAGCGTCGAGGGATAGGGCTACTGCTGGTGTTTTGGTTGTAGTGAGCGTCCAGATTATGTCAATGTTTCGTCGGGTATTTTCAAAAAGTTGTCTGCCGGGTATGAACCCTACTTGGTCAGCGTGAACGAGGCAGGTAAGGTGTGGGTTGAGTCGCGTCGCTAATATTTTGGCTAGAATTTTACTGTCATGGTTTATGAGCGAAATAGGTCGGTATGCCTCGGGTTGGGAGTGGTCTTTGTCTGGTTTCGGTAGCAGTATGATGTGTGCTTGGGTCATGTCTTGAGTAGGTGGTGTCCCCTCCATTAACTCACGGAACAGAGTTTCCATGTGTGGTATCAAATCTTCTCGGAAGGTTTTGTAATAGCTACCTTCGTAGCCATCAGGGCCCGGGGCTTTGTGGCTTTTCAGAGAGGAAATGGCCTGGTTGATTTCGTCCTTGTTTATTGGGGCGGAGAGTTCCTCTATGGCTGCGGTGTGGAGTTTGGGAAGGTTAAGGTGCGTTAGGAATTCTAATGTTTTCTCACAGGTGGTCGTATTCGGCGCGCCGCCTAGAGGGGTGTGATTGTATAAATTTTCATAGAAGGAGGTGAAGACCTGTGCTATTTCTGGTGGTGTGGACTTCAGGGAGCCGTCTGGGCCTCGTATGGATGTAATGTGGGGGCGTTGTGTTCTGGGGCGTAAGGTGCGGGCCAGCAATGTGTCCATTTTATTTGATTTGTCATAAAATGTCCGTTTAGTCCATGTCAGCGCGCGTGCTGTGTCGTCTAGTAGCAATTGCCTGAGGGACAGGCGGGAGTCTTGTAGGTGTTGTAGTGTTTGTGGGTTCGGGTCTGTTTTGTGGCGCTGTTCCGCAGTGCGGAGGGTGTTTAACAAGTGGGTGAGTTTTTGGGTTTTGATTTTCTTCTTGTGTGTCGCGATTTTAATGAGGTGGCCGCGGATTACTGCTTTGTGGGCTGCCCATACTACTGTCATCGGTACATCTGGTGTCAGGTTTTCTGTAAAGTATGTGTGCAGTTGTTTTTGTATATCTGCAACAACAAGTGGGTCGTTTAGTAGGGAGGTGTTGAGCCTCCATGTCCATGGGGTGGGGTGATATAGGCCGTTCAAGTATATTGCTATGTCCGCGTGGTCGGACCAGGTAATGGAACCTATTTCCGTTTTCTGGGTTTTCGTGAATCCTATTTGGTTGGTCAGAAAGATGTCGATGCGGGAGTAGGTATCGTGAGGGGGGGAATAGTAGGTGTAGTCTTTTTGGCTAGGGTGTTGGACTCTCCACGCGTCTATGAGACCTGTTGTGCGAATAAAATTATGTAATTGTTTATCTTGGGCGCCCATGCCGTGGGATCGAATTTGACCCGGTCGTGAGCTTCTGTCGACTGCTGGGGAGGGGGTTGCATTTAGGTCCCCCCCAAGTATGATAGCTCCAGTAGGTAAGGCTAGGACAGAGTCTGACAGTTGGTTCCAGAACTGTGGGGAGGGGGTGTTAGGGGCGTAGATATTGATCAAATGTATGGTTTGGGAGTAGATCTGGCCTGTCGCTATAATATATCTACCGTCCGGATCAGTTAGTACACTGGTGATGTGTAAAGGGCATCTTTTATGGACGAGGATGGTCACCCCATTCCGTTTTCGGAAGGCTCGTGCCTCCGCTGCTACTCGGTAGGTATGGTCGCGGAGAGAGACCTGGGCGGATTTTGGTAAGTGGGTCTCTTGGAGGAACGCTATGTCTGGGTTTAGTCGTTTCAACTCACGGAAGAGCGTTCTCCTCTTGCGTGGGGCATTGAGGCCCTTAACATTGAGTGAGGATATTTTCATAGCCATGTGTTCTGGCTTAAAGTGTCTCCAATGGTGTTGGGGTGTCGGGGTGAGTCGCGGGGCTCAGCCCTCTCCCACCTCTGCTCCCCCAGCATCCGGCCTGGGGGTGTCTCTCTGCGGGGCGGAGTCTTAGAATTAGTTTGTGACTGAGTTACGTGGGTAATGGGGGTTGGTACCAGTTGTAGCGGTGTAGATATGAGAATAGGGGGGGGGGAGTGGGGTTGGGGATGTGGGGTGAGGGGAAGGTACAAATGTACCTGTCTGGTCTTATGCCTTGCCAGACCGTGGGGGGGTACTTGGGCCCTAGCCTCCGTCTGGTTGTCTCCCATCGGGGGGATTCAGGTAGTGAACCAAGTCTCCGGGGGCGGTCCCTATACCATTAAACTGTCGTGTGTCGATTGCTGCTTCCAACTGAAAAAAGTCATATATATTGGTTGCCCTTTCTGTCGCTGGTGCTAATGTTCAAAGCCACTCCGGGCATTTGCGTAAGGGGTGTGGGGTCCTCTGAGTCGTGCCTTTTCTTAGCATCCTGGTGCATATTATGGGGTGAGAGGGGGGGGGGGGAGGATAGGGAGGGGCGTTCTGCCCTGTTGGACTCCCATTGCTATGCCTGGGTGTAGGTACCTGTGGGCATGTGAGATGAGTCTTGCCCTGCATGTTTACTTGCTGGGGGGGTATGAGTTCCCGTTAACACTATAGGCTGCATTATGCGCCAGCGGGGCCCCGAAGGGTAAAAAGGGGCCTTTGCCATTCTCTCTCCCACCTGGCCCATCCTGTGCTCCCTCCATGCCAGTCCGTTTCTGTCTGTGAGGTTGCCTTTTTCTCTCTGAGAGTGGACCCTGCCTGTGGGTAGTCGTGCGGGGTGGGGTGTTGGGGATGCGTGAGGGGGGGGGATGTCGCCGAGTTTCCTCCTCGGTCGTCAATTCACATGTCGCATTGCATATAATACATAATACATACACACACAGTAAGACATTATCAACAGTTTCTCTACAGTTTCATCAAGTTGTTTGCATAATGAGTTCAGTGTCCCTCCTACCCCTGTATCTGGTCTACAATGTTGCTTGATCAGGTAAGATAGGGCCTTGTTTAGGTAGTGGCCTTGTGGGCGTATGTAGAGCCCGGCTTGCCGGCGTAGGCTAGTGTACCGTGTGGGCGTCCCTACAGTGGTTGTGATGTCTATTGGGATGCAGGGTTTTGCTGCTGCGCCGTTTTTTATTGTAATTAATTAGTAATTGTTTGGTTTTTTTTTCTTTTCCTTTCTCTCTTCTCCCCCCCCCCCCCCCTGTGTGCTTTGGGTGGCTCTAGTGTAACAGGTGGAGCTCAGATGGGTGGAGTGTTTCGTTTTTTTTTTGTTTTTGTTTTTTGTTTTTTTTTAATGTTTTGTTTTTTTTTAAATTTAAATTGTTATTTAATGAAGGTTTTTTTTTTTTTTTTTTTAATGTATTTATTATGTTTGGGGGGGGGGAGGATTGTGTGTGTGGTACTAACTGTCCACCTTCTCTGCAGTATTCCCTGTCTGTGTTCGTGGTGAGTAGGTTCCTATGGGAGGCTGGGTGGGGTGTGTGCTACCTCTAAGCTAGGTGTCTCGTCTGTGTGTGCTGGATATACATTACATTGCTGTTCATTTGGCAGGGGGTGATGATGGTCGTGCTGAAGGTTTTTAACGGGGTGGTTCTGCCGCAGTCCAGGCAAAGTCAGCTGCTGAGCAGCGCTCGGTGGTCAGCTCCAACAGTCTGTCTTTCTCAGGTACCGTGTGGGTAATTCCGGTGTCGGGCATGGGTGGTGGGAGGGTCGCAGATGGTCCCTGCGTGGTTTGCGGCAAGCCTCAATGAGCGTCTTAGTGGGTAGGGTCCGCTCCTGATCAACTGCCGTCGTGTGCCATGGGTCTCCGCTGGGTCGGGATGGGGAGTGGTGAGATGTGCAGGCAATGGGTGACTCCAACAGTGATGGCGGTGGTGGTGCGTCCTACTCCGCGGCCAGGTACCAATCCCGTGGTAGGGGTTGGAGGGCTGGGAGTGCAGCTGTAGGAAGGCTGAGATTGTTGGGGGGTGCTATGCCCAGGTTTCGAAGGAACGGCGCAGGATTTACTCCCGGCAGGAGGATGTGGGGTCTACCCTGCTTGAATACCATTAACTTGAAGGGGTGACCCCACGCGTATTTCACTGCGTTTGCCCTCAGCAGATCTGTGACTGGGCGCCACTCACGTCTGCGCTGGAGTGTAATGGGAGCTAGATCCTGGAAAAGGGAGATTGCTGCGCCGTTGTGGGTGATTGGGTTGTCTCTTGCCTTCTTAAGAACGGCTTCTTTCGTCTGGTAGTGAAGGAAGCGTACTATAATATCTCTAGGCCGCGTGTTGTCTTCCCTTCTGGTGCGCAGGGCCCTGTGCGCCCTATCAATATGCCAGTGTTCGTCTGGGATGTCTGGGAGGAGGGGTTGGAGAATGGTAAGCACCGTGGATGCAAGTGAGCCCTCATCTGCCCGTTCGGGAAGGCCCCTGATACGTACATTGTTGCGGCGTGTGCGATTTGCCAGATCTTCCAGGGCGGCCTCTGATGCCTCCAGGCGTGTGGTGAGTGCATTGATGTGGCCAGAGGCCGAGTTATGTGCTGCCACTGTGGCCTCGACGCGTTGCTCTAATTCCGAGGTCCGCGCCCCCAATGAGTGTATCTCCGCCATAACAGCCTTGGAGCTCCGCTCGATTTCTCCCGCCAGGAAGGACTTCATCGCCGCCATTTCGGCCAGTATGTGTGCCGTCTCCTGTGTGGGTGAGTGCCTCATCTGGGGTAGGTCTTCGTCCGTCGGTGAGGTAGGAGTTCTCAGGCCGTGCTCGGCGCCATCTTGGGAGTCTTGGCGGGAGTGGCGGGAGGCCGCGAATAGATCTTTTACCGTGGCCGGAGTTTCGGTGCGTTTTTTGGTCTGCTGTCTGGGTGTGCGCTTGTCCATTGTTGTCGGTCAGCGAGTTGGTGTGGGTAGATTGCCGGTGTGATGGCTAAAGTTAGCTTTTGGTATAGGGGTCGGTGAGGAGCGCTAGACAAACACGTCCAGCTTGGTTCCCGGTCAAGCCACGCCCCCCATTTTTTTTTTTTAAAGGGACATACAACAACATTTCATTTATAGCGCAACACATTAAAACAAATATTTGCATCTGGAAGTCTGTTTTTAAGCTTATTCAAGCTTAAGTCTTTTAGAAAATCCCCGACCACCAATCGCAAACGCTTTCTAAGGGAGAATTAGTATTGCTCAATGCATGCATGAGCTTTTTAACCCCTTAAGGACCAAACTTCTGGAATAAAAGGGAATCATGACATGTCCCACATGTCATGTGTCCTTAAGGGGTTAAAAAAAAAAATCTCCCTGGAAACGAGGCTGTAAAGTTACAGAATTCTCTTTACTTTTCAAAATCTTTGCAAGTTTACGCATGACTACAATGTCAGGAGAGTTTTACTGTGCATCAATACTGCCCACATCCCTGTAAATCATGTCATGCTGACTTGGGAGAAATCATATACACACAAAGTTATTGATGGATCTCTATAAATCTCTCTCTTAATACATATTACATACGGTACAGTTACTACTTCTGTGGCAATTATGGTTAGAGCGTGCTCTGCAGCACTATACGTTCGGACACTTAGGGTAAAGGGTTAAAAAGGAACGGTTACTTCCCATTGTATTTAACATTACCTTACTTATCCACATATATATATATATATATATATATATATATATATATATATATATATATATATTTAAGAAATATAAATGGGGAGAAATGAAGCAATGTTTTTATTTTGTTTCCTCATTTGCACTGTGTGCCCTGGTTGTGCCTGGTCTGAAAAGGATTGAGGAATAAGCCATTTTAATCGTTAAAAAGACACTTTAGTCACCAGAACAACGACAGCAACAATATATTTGTTCTGGTGAGAATAGTCAGTCCCTGCAGGATTTTGCAGTAAACACTATCTTTTCAGAGAAAAGCCAGTGTTTACATTGCTGTCTAGGGACGCAACTAGTGGCAGTCACTCAGGCGGACACTAGATGGGCTTCCTGGGTCAGTGCTGCACGCTCTGCATGGAGACGCTAAACCTTCCTTGTAGAGATGCATTGATTCAACCTTGTATTCCGATGCGGTTCGGTGATTTCGGCCGATCTGGATATAGCTGCATTCATGGTCGATGACTGGAAAATTCACACTGAAGCATAAAATAACAGCAGCCTCCAATCTGCTACAAATTGCAGACAACCAGGTACTGCAGGTAGGTGGCTTACATCAGGGCTCGACAAATCTCAGGCGCCAGGTCGCCATGGCTACTAGGATTTTTGCCCTGGCGCCTGTGATTTGCTGGCCCATTTAGCCCCCGAGGTGGTCGGCTGCTTATGAGTGCTTATGAGGAGGAGGTTTACGTGAGGTTGGCCGGTCAGCTCAGGAAGAGCATGGGCATGCAATCCGTCGGCCTGCTGAGTGAGAGCATTGCCATGCGGGCAGTAAGCCGGCCAGCTGAGGGAGAGGGTGGGTGGGCGTGTGCACGGGCGGGAGGCTCCTGGAAGATTGAGTCAAATGGGCAGGCGTGCGAGGGAGCTGTAACCTCACTGCTCTGCTCCCGCGCCCCCTCTAGTGATGCCGGGAGCCGGAATATGACGTAATTCCAGAGATTAATTGAATCAATGCATTTCTATGGGGAACGTTCAGTGCCTCCACGCAGAGCATGGACACGCTAAACGCAGGTTCTGCGCACTGTACAGCACTGACCCAGGATGCACTCGAGAAGCAGTCTGAGTGACTGTCACTAGAAGTGTTACTAAGCAACCATGTAACCATGCAAAGGCAGGGTTTACATTGAAATATGTGTGCAGGGACAGGTTATAGACACAAGGACAACTACATTAAGCTGTAGTGGTTCTGGTGAATATAGCGTCCCTTTAAGAATGGCATATTTTACATTGAAAAGCCTGGTTCCTAGATTCCAAGCAAATTTGTCAAGCCCTGGCTTACATGACCTTCAAGTACGATTTTGATCTTCCCTTAAAATTACATTTTACAAAACCTGAATTACTGTTTGTTTAAAGAATGCATCATTTCACCTGTCAAAACGCGCTCACCCCCGTGGAACATGAACAGATACATGGCCATTTTAAATGTTCTGAAATCATAGTGTATTCATTGTGCGCACAAGTTTCTGTGCGTAGTCAGCTGTTAAAAACAGTGGCCCCCTGCCAATATCTTTTAGCCGACCATGAGCAAGTATTATACTCTAAGAAAATCCTCAGGCCGACGTTCTGCTTTGAACAAAGAGTTCTGAAAAGTGAACAGACATTTATTGATTGAAGATTCTAAATCAGCGACGTTCCAAACCGCCAACTTGACAAAAAAAAAAAAATATGTAAAACAGAATAAGCTTCAGCATTGCATGCTTATAATATTGTAAATGGGTTTTCTTGCAGAACAGTCTTTACAGTCTATTTAAATAAAGAAACACCCAGTTTTGAGAGTTCCACTTCCGTTATTGATGCGTGCACCGGTTTGGCGCATGCGGCACAGCTAACATACTTACCCCCCACTGCAAATCTGTGTGATTGAAATCACAAAGACACTTTACACAGGTGTAAAACCCTGCTTTGCATTTGATTCCAAAAAGGAAGAGAGAAAAAAAAAAATGTGCACCTAAAAAAGATCATTTCACGATCACCGTCACTAATTATTAATGTATTTTTCTTTCCATTTTACAAAATGTGTTTATTTCAGTAGAAATTGGTATTTATTTTTATACGTTAATCTGGTTGCACGCCCTTGGCTTTCAATCAAACAACAGGTCCTGTTACTTCCTGGTTTGGTTAGCTCAGTGGAACTAAACTCAAGAGGCAGCAAATGCTCAGAGCACCTGCCTTGCAAAGACTTCTCATTGAGCTGCATTGGGAAATCTGTGATTGGACAGCCACAGAAAGTCTGGGCGGGGTTAGAAGGGGAGGGCTTTGAAGGCACCACACAAGATAACTTACAAGCTGATTTTAGATATATTCCCAATGACAAAATGCAAAAGGCAAACAAACCCTTTTAATGATATCAGGACAATTCTGGACTACAGAAAATAGCTGCATAGCGCGAGGACATCCTGCGTCAGTTTGACGACAAAAATTTGCCTAACCACCTGGCCTTCTGGTAGACAATGAGCTGAAGTGGCCTAGAAGAATTTATAATTTTCCTTTTTTATTATCATTTTGACTATCTTCGCCAGTAAAGCTTTAGAGAAAATACACTGATCTTCCCCATTTACAGCAACATACCAACAAGGAAGCAGGCAGGGATTCTAAATTGTTTGTATTCAATATGTTGCGTGCTGCATATCAAAAACAATCAAGCAAAATAAACAATCATCATGGGAATCACAACTTGTTCGTCCACAATGTCCAAATTGTTACACTCCATCTAATCAAAGACTGTACTATGAATGCTCGGGATATAGAAGATACAAATTAACATGAAAACTAAATACTGTTATATTGCACTGTTACAGTATTATTTACCAGAGTTAAAACGTATTACTGTAAATTGGGCCTCACAATCAATCATTTAAGGCTGTTTGACAGTAATTATTGATTATACAAAAATACCCTTCTTATGTAACTTAAAGGACCACTATAGTCACCCAGACCACTTCAGCTCAATTAAGTGGTCTGGGTGCCAGGTCCCTCAGGTTTTAGCCCTTCAGATGTAAACATAGCAGTTTCAGAGAAACTGCTATGTTTACATTGCAGGGTTAATCCAGCCTCTAGTGGCGGCCTTCCTGACAGCCGATAGAGGCGCTTCCGACGCTCAATGCGAAAATCGCATTGAGCAAGCAGACCGTCCATAGGAAAGCCTTGAGAAATGCTTTCCTATGGGCGTTTTTAATGTGCTCGCGGCTCTGGACGCACATGTGCATTCTGCTCCACTCGGGAGCTGGTGTCGGAGGGGGAGGAGAGGTCACCAGCGCTGAGGGAGCCCGGCACTGAATTAAGGTAAGTGGCTAAAGGGGTTTTAATCCCTTCAACCCAGCGGGAGGGGGGGGTACCTAAGAATTATATAGTGTCAGGAAAACTAGTCATTTTGTTTTGAAGCTTTATTAGCACTGAAGAATACTCTGTGTCTACAACCTCTATGAGAGAAAAAAAGTTTGAAAGTTAGAGGCCTACTATTTAGAGCAGAGATAAACAGCCTCTGCCCTTTCATATGCTTTAAATTATGTAACCCATCATCCGCTACCAGTCTTTTCTACAGAATGATGGCATAGGTCAGGGTATTATTGAATTCAATGCTTTCCTACGATCTGCACTTTCGTCACATGACTGAGTGAAACGCCATCCTAGTAGAGGAAGAGACATTAAGTCAGCCACTAAAGGTGCGTTTAAACCTACAATACAGAGAGTGCACTTTCTACAAAACGGCAAGGTTTTACGTTGTACTGTTAAAACCACAGGGATGCTCAGTAACGCTGGCAGAGAACTGTAGGTGTTGTAGTCCAGTAGCAAGGAAGATGGCTCAATTTTACACATCTGAAACACTACAATCCTTAAGGGATAGAACCCACCGCCCCCGCCCCCCCTTTAAAAAAAAAACCTCACTAAAACAAAAATTCAGGAGAACACAGACCTTGTAAACATGCTTGCATTTTAACGTGAAGCATAAACATCACATACTCCGCTCACATCACGCTATATGTGGTGTTAAGTATTCCACATTTTAATTCACCAATGTTTATGTGAGAGGCTATGAGGTTTATTAACAAAAATAAAATACTGTAAATTGCGATGAACTAGAAAAACTGAGTTGCGTATGGTAGGCTACTAAAGCCAAGTTGTGCGTATAACCGGATTGGAGAATTCTTCGTAATCAGATATTTTAGCCTGAATAGTCCGATTTAGTTTTTAGTTCACGACGATTGTGGATTAAGTGAATTCTCTTCTCAAGACTTTGATCAGGATTATATCACTCGCAGATTTTCCCCTTTTGTAGGAGAGCAATTAACTGTCACATAAAAACAGAAACTAGTTTATAGCTGCAGACTGCACTGGGCCCTGCAAGCTCTTAATCCTCTAGTGTACTAGGACAGCTTCCGCCTCCGTTCCTAATGCACAAGCGCGCTGAGCACCGCATTTGCATCAGCAATGTTTTCCTATGAGGTTTTATCTGATGCAGAATGCAGAGCGTGAGGCTATCCAGCGAACATCGACCAAATGTCGCCTAACCATCAGGAAATCCCTTTAGTGTCTGTCTGGTAGACAGCCATTAGAGGTAGAGTTAACCCTCAAAAGGTAATTATTGCAGTTAATTAATAACTGCAATAAGTACAATTGCAAGGTTAAGGGGCCTGGGACATGCACTCAGACCACTTCAATGAGCTGAAGCGGCCTTTGGGCCTATAGTGTCCCTTTAACTTAATTAACCTTGGATGCACATTATGAATAGTTAGGTAAACAAAAACAAAAAAAGGAATATTTTTAGAAAAATAAAAACACAACCTACAGCAACTTTTAGTTAAAGCTTTTTTTTGTTGTGCAAACATCTCAATAATTGTTCCACCAGGATTTTAAATGCCAGCTTAAATGTTCATTCAACTTGTTTTGGCATAGATGTTATCAGCCGGCAGCTGCAAAAGGAAAAAAAAAAAAACAAGTCTGCAATAGAACAAGATTGGAAAATCTATTGCTAGAGGTGTTTGGTTGGAAAATATTTAAGGATTGCGGTTTCTCAATCCAGAAAAGAACACTTTTATAAACGTAGAAAAAAAAAAAGCCCAACCCAATCTGAAGTCAGCGGTGCAATCGACATGTCGACATGCTACAATCTGAGAAAAGCACACTCTGTTCTTCACTATAACCCCGAATTGTAGCAAATCCAAATCCAAATAATATTGGTGTTACAACAGCCAGGTTGGGAATATAACAGTTTTTTTTTTTACCCTCAAATTTGCCTTTTTTTCTGCTACAATTCAATGATACGGCTAAGTGAAAAATGCACGGGTAATACAGAAGGAAAAAATGAAAGTTGCATTAACATTCTATTAAAATAAAACACTCCAAGCACCATAATCAATACAGTTTTTTGTAAGGAGCCAATCCACGGTTTGGCTTTTAACATGGGGTCCCCGGGGCACCGTTCCATGCCTCCACAACGATCTACCTAGAGCCGGAAGTGTCTCGGCAGGAATGCGTTTTGGATCAAAATAAATAAATATATTGCTTTCTGCCATTATTCAGTGATCAGAAGACTAAAACAATATGCTTATGTACTAACTCACCCCTCGTTATTACAGCACCTTTTTATAAATCTGGAATACAATGAAACCAGCTCTGATGACAGATAAAATCAATCGACTGTCCAGTCTACACGTTTCCCTAAAATGTTTAATCTACAACACACAGACTATTTTATATTCAGTTAGGTTTCCTGCTCCAGGGAGCATTGTCTGCCTGCCAGTCATCTTGAACGTTTCCACTGTATTAACCTCTGCAATCCAATGCAATGGAATTATCCCTGCGTCCATGACTCTGTACAAAAGTATTTCCTCCCGCTGTCTAAACATTTCCTTCTCTACAAATTTTGGAGATGGCTTCTTGATGCAGCCAACCCCTTTCTAGAAAACATCATCCTCCAGTGAGTTCCTAAATCCCATGGGATATTGTGTTAGTTTCTGTAACGTCATCCCGTGACATGCGGTCCCTCTAGCTACCTATATTTAAAGGTACACTTCAAGCATAACCAATACAGGTTTTTGCAGTGGTTATGGTACTAGGAAGCCGACCCTGCAAACATACCTTTAAAATGCATGTTTTTTTTTTTTTACTTTTTACATTTTCTGCTTAACCTGAAGCATCCAGTCTCCCCCATCCCTCTCCAGCAAACGTAGAGATTCCCCCTAAAATGTGCGTTAAACACCTAACAGACAGACTATCAACATAGACTCCAAGTCTGTCTAATAGTGAGCGCACCAAACGACGACCTC
This sequence comes from Pelobates fuscus, assembly GCF_036172605.1. Taxonomy (NCBI): domain Eukaryota; kingdom Metazoa; phylum Chordata; class Amphibia; order Anura; family Pelobatidae; genus Pelobates; species Pelobates fuscus. Next base: position 20,478,329 of record NC_086329.1, on the reverse strand, counting down.
TAGCCCTGCATCGTTGTCTGCAAGTGCCCATCTGTTCCGTGTGGGTCAGCAATGTCCCTAAAAAAAATGGCAAACTATATTTTTGCAAGAAATAGCAAGACCAAGCTTAAAACACAAGTACAGAGACGATGTCAGGTGTCGATAGAGCCAAAGCATGAGGACATCTAGTGTCTTTTCGGCGACCAAAAGTCGCCTTTTACTAAGATGGGGCTATGAGTTGTATTATTAGGCATAGAATTTGTATTAACACAGAAGGTTTGTATTTTTTAAGTACTAGGGAATTATGGTATGTGGTATAGGTTGTAAAAAAGCTTACACTGAGGGTACATTTTTACAAAGTATTTTTGATTGCTGCTGAATTTCTGTTCAGAAGCTAACTGTGTTCATTGTTCTTGCATGCACATTGTACAGTGATAATAAATGTTGAATCTGAATCTCCCTCTTCCTTGTCGTCCAATTTGAGTGTTCAAAATGTACATGCCGAGCACTGGCTGTGCTCAAATGAACTAAATGTCTATGGAAATCACTGCACACAGACCACTAAGCACAATTATGAATGTGGCTGTGAGCAAGTTAACTGCAACCATGATGTGGCAACTGTTTGTTAAGCGGCTACACTCATCCGTTCCAACACTACCAGGACGAGACGTTCCAGACTAGTAGAGCCTCTTCCTGGTCTGGGTGTTTTCGGCCTGCTGTTTTTCTGCTTGCAAAACATTAGCTGAATCTTGAAACTTAAGCAAATGATCTATTTTTTCATTGGTATATTAGTAAAGCATTATCCTATAGAACTCATTAAAAAGGGGTTGCCAGGTTAGATCTCGGTGTCCCTTTAATCTCCACAAACTCTAGGTACGTTCGTCGCTAGGCAGTTTCTAAAAACAAGCCTGGATTTTATTTTAATGAAAGATGAACGACAAAGAGCTGTCTGTCATTTAATGGCATTGCAATGTCTGAAAATCACACTGATTTTAATCTGCACAGAGAAGACAGGATTTGGAATGGTGAGATTACTGAAGGAAGATTTGGTTTACACAGCTGGAAAATTGCCCTGGACGATCCTCAGAATGGAAATCCTGCCCAGGACAACCTTAATATGGTGTAACATACATCATTCACAAGGTGTCATTTATCTTCAACTATTTTAAAACATCGACCACATCTGTAAACCAGAACATTCAGAACGACCTGGAGCGGATTGGTAATCAAATAAGTATTCCACAAATCACATCTATTGCAGTTTCATTTTTCTAAAAGATCTTAATTCGACTTTAAAATTGTGTCAACAATAAACCAGCAGCTAAATTTCAAGAGGAACTACATGTCCTTATCATTTCTCAATATTGTTTAAATAAGGAGCAAAGTAATGTGCCCACTCTCCAATCCCTTCCTGCCTCCCTCTGTTTGGAACAATATATATATATATATATATATATATATATATATATATATATATATATATATATATATAGTAGCATTTGATTGGACCTCAGCAGACACAGTGTGACGATGTCATACAGGGCATGGAAATGAGCAAAGAGGACCTCGTTCGGTGATGGATTCAAGATACGATTATTTAGTTCCTTTATAAGTGAAACAAGGGTTGACGGAGGCTGGTTAATGGAGCCGATAGGGTATAATCAAACGAGAAAAATAAACTCAAGAAAAGGGTTAGAGGAACTCTTTTCATTAAATTTAATGGTGAGAAAAGTGTACATATACTGTTACAGTTATGTTAGATTGTGCATAACTGTGCTCAACGCTCTTAGCATCACTGAAAGAAAACAGCAAAACAACACACACCAATCAGAGACACGCAAAATTCGGGACTCTGGATGTTGCGGACTACATCTCCCATGATGCTTTGCCAGCATTATGACAGAGTATTATGGGAGATGTAGCACACAGCATCTGGAGTGTACTTCATCAATATGGACATAATAAACACATCCTCATAAAAGATGCGATGCTCTGATAAGAAGTCCCAGAACATTTTGAGCCTCCTTCTGATGGGAAGACAGTAACAGCTAGATGGCTTAATATATTGTAATCTGATAAAATGTACACTATGCATTCACATGTGCCAACACAGCAAAAACATGTCTGCACATGCAAAATAAAAGCGGTGCAAAAAGATTTTTATTTTTTTTTAAGCTGTTGACATGATTTGTACATTGCTGCTAATCCTCCCCCTCACTAATGGGAAATATAGTGGGATAAAAATGTAAAACATTTAATCACATAACTACTGTGGGACACAGTCAATAAACATGGAGAGAGATGGGAACCAGAGCAGTCTTCTCTAGTCAATAATGGACTCAATCAAACTCACAGTGACATTACGATAGAGTCTCTGTAATGGCACGGAGCCCACTACAGCCCAGAGAAATTGGGTATACCCTATGTATTTGCTATATTAGTGTATTACCGCATTTCAAGGAGTGTACATTATAGCAATGAAAGTGATAGTCAGTTGGTCAGAACAGCAGAGACACTATATACATTGTTACCGAATGGAAATTGTGTACTGTTCTTGAGGTCAAGGATTCCATTCACCAGTTACATGGTCTACACCAGGGCTGTCCAATAGGTAGATTCCCAAAATGTTGTAGAACTACAATTCCCATGATGCTTTGTCATTCTAAATGCATGCAAAGCATCACTGGAGTTGTAGTTCTACATCATCTGGTCTACCCCATACCTTTTCAATTGTTGGAGTATGCACCAATATAGCAGTCAGGAGGAAGCAATGAGCATACCGACAATTTGTCAAGGCAAAGCATACCATCTACATTGATAGCACAAAGCATACTGGTGCAAAATGTAGCACTTAAAGGACCACTATAGGCACCTAGATCACTTCAGCTCAATGAAGTGGTCTGGGTGCCAGGTACCCCTAGTGTTAACCCTGCAGCTGAAAACACAAGAGTTTCAGAGAAACTGCTATGTTTTCATTGAGGGTTAATCCAGCCTCTAATGGCTGTCTCCCTGACAACCACTAGAGACCGCGTTTCCCCGATTCTCAGTGTGAAAATCACACTGAGATAACGCTGGACGGCCATAGGAAAGCATTGAGTAATGCTTTCCTATTGGTGGCTTGAATGCGGGCGCATTCTGCGCTGACGTCGGCAGGGGGTGGAGAGTTCACCAGCGGCGAGGGAGCCCGACACTGGATTAAGGTAAGTGGCTGAAGGGGTTTTAACCCCTTCAGCCCAGGGGAAGGGGGGCCCTAATAACCCTATAGTGCCAGGAAAACTAGTTTGTTTTCCTGGCACTATAGTGCTCCTTTAATAGATCTAGCTAGTACAAATGCCTTGTTAACAAGCAGGAGGGGTACTAACTAATTTAGAAGAATTAAGTATACATACTATTTTGTCATTCAGGGCCACCTCCAGGGCTATGGGCTATGCATTGTTTGTAGTAATGACACCAACTCCAGTTGTTAAATACTGATTTTCTGCTTTGGGGTTAGTTGGTTTATTTTATTTTTATTTTTTTGGGGGGTGGAGGGGAGGGAGGAGGGAGAGGAAGGAGGGGGGTAATGACCGTGTGACTGACACGACACATCTGCATGAAATTTTTTTTTACTTTCAATCAGATGTAACTTACATTACATTTTTTTTTATCTCCTGCTCTGTAAATGTAACTTTAATTACATACAGGAGGATCCTGCAGGGATTAGCAATCTATTAACAGAGCAGGAGAAAATAAATTCTAAATTAAAGAGAATTTGCAATTAAGGAAGTGTAAAGATAAGATCTCCCTTTACAGGAAAGGCTGTGCAGGTCACATGCAGGGAGGTGTGACTAGGGCTGCATACACAAATTGATTTAACTCCTAAATGGCAGAGAGTTGAGCAGGGAGACGGCAGGGGCATGATTTATACACCAAAACTGCTTCATTAAGCTAAAGTTGTTTTGGTGACTATAGTGCCACTTTAAGGTTAAAATAGCTAAACTGAAAAAAAAAAAATCTCTTTGAATTCCCCACAATTCTCGCTTTATAAAGCTGAATGGAGAGAGTATGGATTTAAAACTGGTAACGAAAAGGGCTAAAGATACAGGCTAATATTGACTTTGTATTTCCAAACATTGCATTTCGGAATAACAATAATGAAATTATTGGACAGGATACCTTTAAATCCTTGCCAAGTGACACTGCAGCTGACATGGACTACATTTCCCAAATGCCTGCCTGAGGATCATGGGTAAGGTAGTGCACGACAGCTGCAGTACTAATTTTGGACTATTGCTGGCCTAAGCTGACAGGAAGACGGATGCTGCTACCCAGGGTGTATTAATGGAACCTTCACAGATAAAGGGTTAAGATACAATGTAAGTGACATCACACTAATTAATCTAATAAGCAGAGAATTGTCTGTGTGAATTCCCAGCATACCATGGCATACAAATCAGTACGGACGCCTACGCACAAGTGCTGCCCAGTGACTGCATTAAACACATGCTAGCAAACACACCCACTGCCTATGGATTTATTCATAGCGGAGCAGGATTTATACGATGTCAGCCAATACTGAACTCCAAACAGCACTCCTTGTCCTGCAAGGGTATCACAAGAAGGAACAATCTGTAAGGAACTAAACTGCAGCACCTAATTATACACCCCTGTCTGTGCAAGCATCACATCCTCCCAATACAACAGCTGCCAACACAACAAACTGTATAGATTTATGGGCATCATTATGGTATCCTAGATGGTTACCCCTTTAAGGACAAAGACAGGAATAATTACGCCATAAAAAAAACAAACACCTTTACAGAGAAATTCTAAACTCCAGAACCACTGCAGCTTTATTAAGTCGTTCTGGTGTAAAGAGCCTGTCCCTGTAGTCTTACAATTGTTACAACCGAAAGTTCTGTGAAAAGACATGGTTTACAATCGTCCCGAAGGACACCTCTTGTGCCTGTCAATCTGGTAACCTCTAGAGGTGCTTCCTGGTGCGGTCCTGCAATCTCTGCAGAATTCACGCTATGCATGAACACATCAAAATCTTGCTTTCCATGGAGATGCAATGATCTAATCTCTATGAGGAGAGGCTGATTGGTGCAGCCCATCGATGCTTTCCTGTAGAGATTGGCTGATATCAGCAGTACAGGTTTGTATTTCAAATGTTAGTTTAAATATCCCATATGACAATGGAATGTCCCAGTTATTTATAGGCAGCAACTCTGTATACAGTTTCTGCTTCTAAATCAGCAACACATTCCTTTCTGACAGTGACGAAGGCATTAACTATCCCTGGTCCTGAAGAGGTTAATCAAGACACCCACAAAATATATTTTTATTAATTCCCTTCACAGCAGATATGAATTATACCATTAGTCCATCTCTTGACTTGTTTGCGAGAGTATTTACTGGCATTTCCTTACTAGCATTTACTGGCATTTACTGGCATTTCCTTATCAGTGTGGGTAAGGGTTGAGAGCGGACAGAAAAATCTGTTACATGATTAAAAATATTATTGGATTTATAACGCCAACAAATTCTGCAGCGCATTACAATAATACAGTATAGATATACAACAGTAGGCATTGGAAGACAAAATTATAGAAATTCTGACAGATACAAGAGTTGACAAGGGCCTTACATTTCATTCATCACTTGTGGCCAAGAACATCCATATATTGAATAGCATTATTTTGTATTGTTTGGTTACAAAATGCTAATGTTTTTGCCCTGCGCTATGCGCAGAGTAAGCATGTAACCAATCATTGGCGTTGTAGGTACACAATGGAACAAATAGAGTTGCACTGATCCGAAGAGCTTACATTCAACAGGGAAAGTCCCAATATTAAACCCAGAAATCTAGTTAAATGACAGCTGTACACAGTGCAAATCACCGGCAATGAATCTCACCATCTAAGCATGTTGTAATCTATGAAAACACTGAATCAGGAAAGCACATGACGGATTTGTTTGTGACCTTTTCTACAAACAAAGGAGTCACAGTCACATCATTGTACTTTGTATTGCAATGCTTTAGTTCTACATGGTACTGGGAACGGTTTGAGAGACCGCTTTGCAAAGCAGCTTTAACTGCACAGTGGTAGCCAGGGGACCCGTCACAGCTGTTATCCCTTGCAGCCATGCAGAAAAAACACTAAACTAGGCTGAATGAAGGGATTTTGCATGAAATCTAAGTAACGATAGCCAGTCTTTAATGCTTTTTGTATTAATGCCGGAGGGCTAAGCATGATCACATTCTCCTGTGAGCTTACACTCTAAAGCACGAAAATGTAAGCTCTTCCCAGAACTGAAACTACAACACAGCAGGCAAAAAGTTTTGCAAGCCCTTCAGCTGGTGAAGAAAGCTTGCATGCAAAGCAAAATAGTTGTGCAAATTGTTGCACAAGGCCTGCCTTTGAATATTGCACAGGTGAGCCTCCCACACAATGACAGTAGGCTGATCTGTGCAGTTTGTGACTTTGTATCAGCAACTGTCATAAACCACTCCTAGATCTGTCTCTCTCTCTCCTTCAACATGTTTTACTGGATTAAAGAGAGAGCTGGAAAAAAGACAAGCATAATTTCCTGGAAGGGGCGGCTGCATGCATAGCTTGGAATTTCAACAATATAAATGGGGGGGTAGGGGGGTGGTGGAGGGTGAGGAACGCCTGGGTCTGCACAAACACACATTCATGCTGCACTGCCCTGGTACACAGGGGGTTAAAAACAGACAGCTTGTGTTTGAGCAGCTCAAATATTGTTAACTGAAGAATTTCCAATAAAAGTCAAGATAATACCTCGCCAATGGTAAACAGATTATATGCTTGGCTTCTATAAATCTTTATTATTCTAAAACATATGGTGAAAATTATATCCTTATGCAAAAATCAATACTTTTGTTTTGTTTTTTAGAAGAAAAAAAATTGTAATGGTGCAAAATTAAAGGCTTGAACGGATAGAAAGAGGTCTTAAAATGACTACATTGTTACTGGGAAGGATTAAAAAGTTTTTTTTGTTTTTTTTTTTAGGATTCAACAGCACAGACTGGCAAACTGATATTTGCATCAGAGTATTTAGATTTGGTAAATCTAAAATGACAAAAAAATTCAAATACATGATATACTATATTCTCTGTAATTGTAGCAGTTAGAGCGAATTGAGTTAGCACTGCAATGGCTGCAAACAGAAAAGGGGGGGGGGCTAAAACAATTTGGGTAACAGGATAAAAATCACAAAAGGATTGCGAAATATTTTAATTGACTACGGTAATTCGGTATTCCAAGTAATATTTCATAAAAACAAACTAATATTTGCTCCAGTTTTGATCAGACACGTGGCAAGCCCAGATATCATGAAAACAAACTATTAACTATCACAGTGCCATCTCATCCTTGGCACACTGCACATGATAACCCAGTTACGGTCATCATGGAGTGAAGTGTCTTAAGCTAGGACATCACTCTGGAGAGGAAGCCTGAATGTATGACCTTTTGGAAGAGCACTGGTCAAAACGTAGACCCCACAGCTATTACACTACAAAGTCCATGTTGCTTTATCAGCTTAAAGCTAGCAAAGCAAATGGGATATGTTTTGTTTAAAATCAGCTGAGGGTCTACCGTATTGTGTGCAAGCGGTCGATGCCTTATGCATTTGGAACCAATTTCCTTCACCTCCGAGTTCCCATACTTTTTGCTGCAGAAAGTAACTGCAGCAGAACACAGAAACCCCAAGGATCACGTTTATTTATAGCGGACAAGATGCATATGCAATAATAATAATAATAATAATAATATGCACCTCGTAGACTCAACTTCTGCACAGAAAACAGGAGCCAGCAAGTTGAGGCTATACCACATTACAGTACACATTCTTAGAAGAGAGAAGTAGGGAGGGTGGGGGGTGGCCTCCACTTCTTAACCCTTTGTTAACCTATGGCAAGACCAACACGTCCCTTAATTATTGCAAAATCAGTCCAACCCATGGCTAATGCCATAGTAAGATAGTGGTGCCATGCACTTTCCTTACCCTATATTATTATTAGCATAGATATAGCGGCAAAAATATTGTGCAACACTTCATGATTATACAACAAGAATCGACAGAGACAAGACAGTCATACGATAGTCTCTAAAGATCTAAACCTTCGTTGCTCTCCAACGTAAGGTCCACAGAGCCATTACTAATTCATTTTGCTTAGTAGCTTCTAGTCCGGATTTAGATGGTAAGCTCTTGTGACTTCAAGTCCCATCTCTCAATTCCACATTAAAAAGAGAAATGTCTTTCTGCACATGACAATGACTTATTACTTGCATCCCCGACATGCATATTTATGTATTTACAGGAAAATTAATTAAATACAGCAAAGGTGGAACTATCTAAGGGAGCAGGTATATACTGCGTTCAAACATTTGCTACCAAATTGCATCGTTTTGAAGAAATAAAGTTGCAGGACTGGGTACGACCGGGAATCGATAAAAGGAGCTGGTGATTCATATGACTGACTAAACACCTTGCAAACCGGTTAAAGAATAAACAAAGATTTAAAAAAGTAATAAAAAAGTAATACGTGCAATCCGCTCTTGAAAATATTCCCATAATTCTGTATTCCCCCACCCTTTACCAAGCCCTGTAATAACTCACCAGGTTCCAGCAAACAGACCCTCGGTTGTACAGGACATATCCAGTGTTGCCTCTTCGTCTCTAAATGGGGAAGTGCAAAATAAAAATGGCTTGTGTTGCAGGTACCCAGCGATTGCAGAACTAAGGCTTGATTGCTCTTCTCTTGCAACAACCGGTCCACCCTGTGCTTGGTACCAGTGCAAAGGGTCCACCCCAACCCTCGGAATATAGAGTCCTGCTAAAACGCAGCAGTATTCCCCCAGCTCTCACTTTGCAATGGCAGTAATTGGGTGCAGAGTAGAATGACTGCATGGTCTGACTCATCATCTGAGCTCATTGCTTGCAACAACATCAAAATCCCCAGCAAGCAGTGAGAGTGTGCAGCTCAGTAATTCCCCTCCCTCTCTCTCTCACAATTACACAACACAAACTCAGTGTGCACCCTCCCTCTGCACTGTAAGAAGATTTATATAAAAAATACTCAGCCCTCTGTCCTGCCCAAGCAAGCTTACTTGATGTAGTTCCTCTTCCGAAGAGGACATATTTTCTTGTGGCATTATTAAGTCATTTATTTAGCTCTTGCAATTCCTGATCTGTAAATGTATCCTAGGTTGTATTCAAGTTACTAGTAGCAAAATGTTAAATTTTCTGTCCCCTCCCTGTGTTCCATTCTCACTTTCGCTGCCTGCTAGAAGATTTGGGCCCTACCTCCCTATAACCACCCTCTTCCTGTAGCCATATATGGCACAAGCCCAGAGTTAAAGACATATTACACTGCAATTTCTTCCACGGTACAGTAGGACACAAAACGTGCATTGCTATTTTTTTTTTTTTATTTTTTTTTTAATTTATTTATTTTAACTGAATAGTAAGTTTGCTTATTTTTTATAAAAAAAATAAATTCTGCACTGTGGCTGTCTTGCATTGCAATTAAGAGCAAAAAATATATATAAACAAAAAAAAAAAAAAAAAACTAAAGTAGATAATTCACTTGCACATGCCAAACCCAGTGAGGTTAGTCTGATCTCACTATGACACATCATGAACTCATGTCACTATAAAAAGAGCATTGCCCATTTCTTGCAGAGCAAAGCAGTGTTCAACAGGAAGTAAAGGGCTTGCTTGAGCGTGATTCAACCCAGCCTTAAAAATCACCCTATGCGTTTAGATACAATGCAAACGAGCAGGGCATGTGTGTTTATGTACAATGTGTAGTGACATCACACAGCACCGTATATACGCTTCCTGTTTGCCAGCCAGTTTGCTGAATTTCAGGAATGCAAACACTGAGGATTTACTTGTTTTATCCATGAGCAATTTATTGATCTGCATTCAACAACACTAAACTTAGTACAGGGCATCACAACAGCTGTCCTGTGGGTTAAAGGGGGGGGGGGGGGGGGGGGGAGATTATTAACCACCAAGTTCTACAAAAGTAAATGTATCTGCTCCCTTCCACCGTAGGGTGACCAAATTTTAAGAGGATGCAAAATTAAAATACTGATTTTAAAATCACTCACATAGGCCTTGGAAAAAAATATGAATTTTTTTTTTTTACAAATCTATTAAATCTCAATATTCTACAAAATTTTAATATTTTTCATAATATTAAATCATTTAAAAAAAAATCTCCAAGAATATTAAATTGAAGCCATAGTGTATATTTTCCTCCAAATTTAACTCGAATGACAAAAGGTTAAGCAAACAGAAATTTTCCTACTTAGATATAGTCACTGCTTCGTTATTTTTGGCATCCGTTTTGTAATTTGAATTTGCTACATTTAGTCATTGGGAGAATTAAAATATTTCAGAAATGCACATCATTTTTAACATGGTTTTGTTTTTGAGGGGGAGGTGCGGAGGGAGGTTTGAACCCTGCTTGTTTTTGCTTTTTTTGCAGTTTAACAACAATATTTCACAATCTAAACAGCCAGACGCAGCATATCAATTTATGTGCAAAGAGGAAATGACATTAAAGAAAATTGAGGACTGTGTAATTAGCCAAACGTCCCAATTCCACTACAGTGAGAAGAGAGGAAATTGGAAAAAGAAAAGAGAAAAAAAAAATGAAAAAAAAAAAGTTTAAAGCGATATCATGGAGAGGCTAAAGCATCACCCTGTTGAGCTAATCACAAATCCTCTTTTCTTTTTAGCATAATTTGGCAAAATAAGTGCCATGCCCTAAGGAAAAAAAATGACGATGCTTATTGTGGCTTCAGTTTGGGCTTGAATTTGACAATGTTGTTAAACTCTGAAAATAAGAATATGCCACTCTAAACAGATTGATGTAACACTTCACTACAACTTTAAAACCATTTAAAAAATATGTTTACCATTTAAAAATTGTTAAAACTTACCTTTAGTCCAGTTCCGCGCACATCCGCCGGTCCTGGCTCTACCGCAATCCCATAGGAAAGCATTGAATTGGCCACGATGGCCAATTCTGATGACCTCCGCCATGGAGGCGGAGTAGGGGTAGAGTGAAACACCACCCTGGCCAATCAGCATCTCCCCATAGATATGCATTATATCACGTTGTGCAGCACTGCCCCAGGAGCCACCTCTAGTAGCTGTCTGAGTGGTGTCCTTATGGAGCAATGCAAACACTACAGTGTTTACAACAAAAAGCCTGCAGGGACAAGCAGTAGACACCAGGATGATTACATTAAGCTGTTGTTGTTCTGGTGACTATAGTGTCCCTTTAAGACAAGGTTAATCACTAAAGTGTGAATTATCGAGAATTCAATGTGACTTTTAAAGCTTAGGCCAAAATAGTAAAAAAAAAAAAAAAAACTGACTTTAGTTTAAACACATTTTGAATCCCTGACAATTCACACTATAGTTAGAGAACAACCCCGTAAAAGTTTACATACATCAACAGCAGATAAGTAGATATTACTGAGTCACATTATACTAATTTTATCATTCTTGAACCAAGTGCGGAAGTGCGGTATAACCCATACTTCCGGTTCCGGTTATCCGAACGCGCCAAATTCGATTACAAGCAATGCGAGAAGGATGGGAAACAGCTGAACAGCCTCCCTACAGGACCAATCAAACGATTGACACCGGGTACCACCCACGGAGCCACCAATGGACATAGGGATTAGCCCTATTTAAAGAGGACTAGGGAATGGGGGAATTAGGATGTGTTTTTCACATGGAACGATTGTATACCGATTTTACTTTTATATGCGGTCCCTGAGGAAGTTCTTCGCAGAACGAAACGCGTAGGACCATACCGTTTTTCTTTTAATTTCAATTATATTTTATATTGATGGTGATTATTCACCTTTTATCAATAAAAGCACTTTTTTTCCTACCATTGCCCGCTTGAAGTCCTGAACATTATTAAGGAGTTTCACGAGGAGCTAAGGGACTACTAGCCCCCCATATCTACCGGGGGAGGTACCCTATGAGCGATATATTCTACATGATTCTGTGAGTGCATTCATATACAGCGCATAAAATGTGTTAATTGTACTTCACTATTTTGTATATTTTTCTATGTTCCTTTAGAATCATTCTCAGCCGTATCCCGAAGTTTTGTGTTGTTTGTGGTTATTCACATAGTTGCAAACTGGTTTCAAAGTCTTTAAAAAAAAAAAAAAGAAGAAGAATTTCAAAAATTCATGAAAAAACAAAAAACCCATAAATATAAAAAGCCCTCCTTTAACAGTCTTCTAGAGAGCAAGATTTACATGTCTCACGAATGTTGCAACATCTCTGCGTAAACACACATTTTATTCTATACAAAGAAAAAAAAACAAAAAAAAAAAACAATAAAACACCCAAACATTTTAAAAGGGGCATTCCTGGGTGCACACACCACTATTTTAAACACAGAACCATGTGATGCATTAACCTCTTAATATATCTCTGAATGCCCCTTGCCTGCAGAAAATCCCCAAGCTCTGCTATTTTCCCGGTGATATCCTCTTCAAAACAGGAAATGATTGATATCTTTCAGCCCATCTTGGATTTCACACTTTCAGCCCAACATCTTTACATTTTCATTAAAAGGAGACTATAGCGTTACGAATATAAACATGTAAGATCATTGAGCTGGGCCCTCAACCCCTCTGGGTGTCCAACTCGTCTGGTTATAAATAGATGCCTTTTAGTCCTGCTATTGTACTGCGCTGCAGAATTTATTGGCGATTTATAAATAATAATCATGTAACGCTATTTTGTCCTACGAATTATTAGGTGACTGTGCCCCTTCCTGCTCCCCCCCATCTGCAATAATTTTAAGTGGTCTGAGTGCCTTCCGCGTCCGTTTAACCACCACCATGCAGAACGGTTTAAATGCACTTGCAAAACCGTGAATTCATCTACATTATGAATATTGCACCATGCATATATGTGTATTTCCCATAAACCTCTGTTTATAAACACACAACTGCATCGTTTCACGCCAGCGCGTCTGCGACGTTACTCTTTCATGCAAGAGGCTTTTGCAAAAATCATGCACTTGGCAGCAGGCCACAACTCAGCATGCTATAACAGGAAATACAAACAGAAGTGGAAGGTCTTAAATAAAGATGCCACCAGTATTAAAGTATAAAACAGATAATCAACTCATAACTATCAGCATCAGCCTGTAACAAAGGTGGCCATTTAACGGAATGTTAAGCATTGCATAAATAATTGCATTAAACTTGCTCATATATCTATCTGCCAGTTAACTAATCACATGACCGATGCCTGCCTCCATTCTCCCCAAAATTACAATTTCACATGATTTTTTGGGTTTCACTTTGAACTTTTTTGCCATTGAGGCATTAAGATAATAACCAGCATGTGGTTTTACAGCAACGCAGAAAAGTAATACTTGAATGGCTTTTTTAGCAGGCTGAAAGAGCAAGGATGTAAACACAAGCTATTTGAAAATTGTACAGCACTGCGGAATTTGTTGGAGCTTTATAAATAATAAAATTAAAAAAACAAAAAATAAAAACATGGCCTTAAAAGGTGTTACAATTTTATAAGTCCAAACAAATGAATTTAATAACAAGCAAATTGAAACCTTGAAATCTCAAAAACATGCAATTGAAACTGTGTCAGATGTTAAAGAAGAAAGACAAGGTCCCTTTAAAGAAGCCATGATAGATGATCAGCAGCGCTCAGTGACACAGCTGTGCCTTCAGCATAATTCCGTCCCTAAAGCATACAATAGGGTTTCTGTTTGAGCATGGGTTAGACTGTATGTAGCAAACACCCTCTGGTTTCTTGCACATAAATGCTTCTACTAACATATAAGAAACACCCTGCATGTCAAAAATCACCAATCACACAGACCTTTTACTAATCGAATATTTCATTTTAGAATTATGGTAGTCCAGCAATGGTTAAAGAAAAAAAAAAAGAGTGAAAACTAATTTTAGCCATACTTCCCAATAATAAACTTTGAGGCTTTAACCCCTTAACGACCAAACTTCTAGAATAAAAGGGAATCATGACATGTCACACATGTCATGTGTCCTTAAGGGGTTAAAAAGGATGGTTTGATGTACCGGTACTTTTTTTAAAGTTATATTACGGTTATGTTACTATGCTTGTATGTGCATGAACTGCCCTCATTACTATTAAGTGCACAGCAAAGCTTAAATGGATACTATAATCACAAAAACAACTACAGCTTATTGTATTTGATCTGGTGCGTAGAATCGTTCCCTTCAGGCCTTTTGCTGTAAACACTGCGTTTTCAGAGAAAAGGCAGTGTTTACATTACAGCCACTTCTCACATGGCTACTAAAGGTGCTTCGTGGGGCAGTGCTGCACAGTGTGACTGATCTTCAGTGTCTCCACCCTCTGCATGGAGACACTGAACTTTACTCACAGAGATGCATTGATTTAAAGGATCTCTATGAGGAGAGGCTGATTGGCCACGGCTGTGTTTGACTTGTGCTGGCTCTGCCCCTGATCTGCATCCTTGACAGTCTCAGTCAGCCCTATGGGAAAGCATTGTGATTGGCTCAGAGAATCACTTCTTATGATGTCAGCCAAGCAGGCAGATCAGGGGCAGAGCTGGCAGCTGCAGACTTGACAAAAAAAAGATTTTACTATATATTTAGGGGGCCAGACGGTGGTTGTAACACTATAGGGTCATGAGTAGATGTTTGTGATCCTGAGCCTATAGTGTTCCATTAAAGTGCATAGCAGACATATATACATACACCTTAATACTTCTAACACTCAGCATTAATGCAAACCTGTCACTTGTGATTTTTTTCTTCTCTTGAAATAACATGAAATACCACTACTGTTTAGATAGACAGATACTCCTCACAATTGCTGCAACACCACTAATGAAGCCATCAAATCTGATGATGTTAGTTGAATTCAATGCTTCTCATATCGAAGCATTGGGGACATAAGTGAAAAAAATGTACGCACTCGACCAATTCAATGCTTCTCATGGAGAAAAACTAAAAGCAATACTTCCCTACAAGAAATGCCATTGAATAAAAAATGTATTTTAAAGGGACTCTACAGTGCCAGGAAAACAATCCGTTTTCCTGGCACTGCAGGTCCCCTCTCCCTCCCACCTCCCAATCCCCGGTTGCTGGAGGGGTGAAAACCCCTTCAGTCACTTACCTGAGACCCCCTCTGTTGTCCCTCGGCTTTGGTGTCAGGTCGCCGCCGCTCCTCCTCTGCATTACGTCGGCCGGTGGGCGAGACCCAATGTGCATGCGCAGCAATGCTGCGCATGCGCATTAGAGCTCCCCATAGGAAAGCATTGGAAATGCTTTTCAATGCTTTCCTATGGGGAATTGAGCTACGCTGGAGGTCCTCTCATAGTGTGAGGACGTCCAGTTACACTCTAGCACAGGAAATCTGTCTAGTAGACAGCCACTAGAGGTGGAGTTAACCCTGCAAGGTAATATTACTATACAAAAACTGCAATAATTACACTTGCAGGGTTAATTGTAGTGGGAGTTGGCACCCAGACCACTCCAATGGGCAGAAGTGGTCTGGGTGCCTGGAGTGTCCCTTTAAGACAAAGTAGGGAACGCTCTGCCTTACTTACACAATCTGGAAATGGTGAAAAAAAAGAAAAGAAAAAAAAGCGGGGGGGATACAGGGATACATTCATTCAGTTCTGGATGCCTTGCACTATCCATTCAGTGATGTCAAACAACAGTTGATACAAAAAGGGCATTTTTCTGAACTCTTGCACAGGTGTCCAACACTTCCCACTTTGGTATCTCAGGCAAAGTTGCTAAAGCTACTGGCATGCCAGGATGAAGTAAAAACATGGCAGCTTTGGGAAGGAGAAATTTAGGTGAGCGTCTTTCTCCATTTCTCTCTCCAGCAGACTGCTTACTGGGTGGGGGTGTTTGTTCAACAAGCCACACTCTGATTCCAGACATAGGTCTCCATATTTACCACATTAGAAAAATAGCAGGAACTGCACTTATTCAACGGAGCAACAACAATACCCCAAACAAACAGGATACCAGTAGAGAAAAGGCGGCGGCCCAGGCACTCCAATGCTCTAAAAGGTATATTTATTAGGAATACAGTGTTACCAGCAGCGACGTTTCGATCCAAATGCGTCTTTCTCAAACTAACTTGAGAAAGACATATTTGGGTCAAAACGTTGCTGCTGGTAACACTGTATTCCTAATAAATTGGCCCTTTTGGAGTGCCTGGACCTTCTTTGTTTCTCTATAGGTGTCTCTGTCAGATTGCGATTGGGCTTCCTACTGCCTGGCGTTCTCTTAACATCTGACATAGGTGTAGAGATACTGAAGTCTGTATCAGGCAGATTTGTCAGATTCTTTGGGATTCAGGCATTTGTTTTGCATTTTGTACAATTCAGTGCAGGGTTTTTTGCTTCCTAATGTGTCGTGTTTTAAAATACTTTTTTTCTCCCCAAAGATAATCTCACAATCAACAACACTTCTCAAATCGCGCTATGTGACACATGACATCGAATGGAATGTTTACTTTCTATCACACGACAGAACGCCTCTGTCACACCGCATCAGATGGAATAAGGAAAAGGTCAGTGTGATTGCACATATAAAGCAGTTTGTAATGTGTTAGGGTTAACTTTAGGACAAGTCAGACCATACAAGAATCACTCACATTATAGGCAAACAGTTGTACACATCCCCGTTTAAAGAAGGGCTAATCTCCGGTGAAGCTACTTCCCCTTCCGCCTCCAAATCGCAGAACTGGTAATGTTGACATGTCGGCAGTTAGGTGTATAGACGTATATTTTTTTTCTATTTCAATACAAACTACATATATAGATACAATGAATCTCTCTTCACTTTGTATTTAAAGGGACATTATAGGCACCCAGACCACTATAGCTACTTGAAGTAGTCTTGGTGCAATATCCCGTTTGCACTTAGTGCTGCAATGTTAAACCATTGCATTTTCAGAGAAACTGCAATATTTATATTGCAGCAAAAGGTCTGTCTCCCAGACAGCCACTGGAGGCCCTTCCTGCTTTATAACGGACCTTTGGTCCGGCATCGGACGCTGGACGTCCTTACGCTCTGCATGAGGACATCAAGCATCAGATTGTTCGCCACAGGAAAGCATTGATTCAATGCTTTCCTATGGGGAGGTCTAAAGCACACACGGCATTTGCATTAGCACACGCTCATCGTGGGCCGTTGGCCATTTTTTCCTTGGAAGAAACTTTCTCTTTCTTCACAGGGAAATAACCAATCAGGGGCTTTACATTAAGAAGCCTCTGAATTGGTGCTCACGTGCACGCGTGGGCCCGTCTGGAGCGGAGGAGCTGGTCTGAGGTCTGTGAGAGAGAAAGAGGCAGGCACACTGAAGTAGAGGGGGGAGTTCCCGAGTTAATTTATAAAAGTGCTGATTTCTCGTGGGGTGCGGTCCTTTCACTATGCAGCCTTTATGCAGATAGCATAAGAGTGGTATTTAAACATTTGTGTTTGTCACATCTAATGCATGCTTCAGAAAGTATCTGCATAGAGCTTGGTTGCTTCATCTAAGTGTTGCTTCTAAGTGTGTGTGTGGTTGGAGATATTCTGGAGAGTTTTACAGAAGCTTCAACTGTCTAAGAGTTGTACTAAGAGTTCTTTTTTACTGTTACAGGTAAGATTCATCTGTAGGAAAAGGTTACTGACTGCACAAGGTTTGATTTCCTGTTGGTAATTATAAGGCATTTGATTGGATTAGGTAGCTACTTGCTATTGATTGCTATTTAAATTAGCTATTGTTTGCTAATAAGCAGAGGCCTACCCAGGTGTTAAACATTCCTAGTGGGAGGTGATTTTAGGAGTATATAAGGGTAGTTGTCATTAGCTTGGCTAATAGAGCTTGGTTGCTTCATCTAAGTGTTGCTTCTAAGTGTGTGTGTGGTTGGAGATATTCTGGAGAGTTTTACAGAAGCTTCAACTGTCTAAGAGTTGTACTAAGAGTTCTTTTTTACTGTTACAGGTAAGATTCATCTGTAGGAAAAGGTTACTGACTGCACAAGGTTTGATTTCCTGTTGGTAATTATAAGGCATTTGATTGGATTAGGTAGCTACTTGCTATTGATTGCTATTTAAATTAGCTATTGTTTGCTAATAAGCAGAGGCCTACCCAGGTGTTAAACATTCCTAGTGGGAGGTGATTTTAGGAGTATATAAGGGTAGTTGTCATTAGCTTGGCTAATAGAGCTTGGTTGCTTCATCTAAGTGTTGCTTCTAAGTGTGTGTGTGGTTGGAGATATTCTGGAGAGTTTTACAGAAGCTTCAACTGTCTAAGAGCTGTGCTAAGAGTTCTTTTTTACTGTTACAGGTAAGATTCATCTGTAGGAAAAGGTTACTGACTGCACAAGGTTTGATTTCCTGTTGGTAATTATAAGGCATTTGATTGGATTAGGTAGCTACTTGCTATTGATTGCTATTTAAATTAGCTATTGTATGCTAATAAGCAGAGGCCTACCCAGGTGTTAAACATTCCTAGTGGGAGGTGATTTGAGGAGTATATAAGGGTAGTTGTCATTAGCTTGGCTAATAGAGCTTGGTTGCTTCATCTAAGTGTTGCTTCTAAGTGTGTGTGTGGTTGGAGATATTCTGGAGAGTTTTACAGAAGCTTCAACTGTCTAAGAGTTGTACTAAGAGTTCTTTTTTACTGTTACAGGTAAGATTCATCTGTAGGAAAAGGTTACTGACTGCACAAGGTTTGATTTCCTGTTGGTAATTATAAGGCATTTGATTGGATTAGGTAGCTACTTGCTATTGATTGCTATTTAAATTAGCTATTGTTTGCTAATAAGCAGAGGCCTACCCAGGTGTTAAACATTCCTAGTGGGAGGTGATTTTAGGAGTATATAAGGGTAGTTGTCATTAGCTTGGCTAATAGAGCTTGGTTGCTTCATCTAAGTGTTGCTTCTAAGTGTGTGTGTGGTTGGAGATATTCTGGAGAGTGTTGCTTCTAAGTGTGTGTGTGGTTGGAGATATTCTGGAGAGTGTTGCTTCTAAGTGTGTGTGTGGTTGGAGATATTCTGGAGATAAACTGGAGGTAATCTGAGGTATCCAGGAGGATAAATAAAAAAAAAAGGTAAAATTTGTTTGATTTAAATTATTCGCCTCATTGGAATGGCAGACTTAGTTCAGTGTAATAGTTGCTTTGCATTTGTTTCACGTTCCACTTTTTGGAGGTTTGGTTGTTGTCTAATCTGTAGACAGTTCTCTATCTTGCGGCAGGAGATTGTATTTTTGAAGTCTGAGATTTGTAAATTATCTGGTAAACAAATTCAGGCTGGAACTGCTGCAAAGCCATTGCCGCAGAGACATACTAGGAATGGCAGATGGATTACTGTAGGATCTGGTAGACTTGGAGTTGTGGATAAAAGGCATATTGCACAATCTGTTGTTCTACATAATTCATTTTCTGCACTTTCAGAGTGTAGTGGTGTCCTGGAGATAGGCACTGAGGCTAGTGGTGTTGTGCAGAGAGGCACTGAGGCTAGTGGTGTTGTGCAGAGAGGCACTGAGGCTAGTGGTGTTGTGCAGAGAGGCACTGAGGCTAGTGGTGTTGTGCAGAGAGGCACTGAGGCTAGTGGTGTTGTGCAGAGAGGCACTGAGGCTAGTGGTGTTGTGCAGAGAGGCACTGAGGCTAGTGGTGTTGTGCAGAGAGGCACTGAGGCTAGTGGTGTTGTGCAGAGAGGCACTGAGGCTAGTGGTGTTGTGCAGAGAGGCACTGAGGCTAGTGGTGTTGTGCAGAGAGGCACTGAGGCTAGTGGTGTTGTGCAGAGAGGCACTGAGGCTAGTGGTGTTGTGCAGAGAGGCACTGAGGCTAGTGGTGTTGTGCAGAGAGGCACTGAGGCTAGTGGTGTTGTGCAGAGAGGCACTGAGGCTAGTGGTGTTGTGCAGAGAGGCACTGAGGCTAGTGGTGTTGTGCAGAGAGGCACTGAGGCTAGTGGTGTTGTGCAGAGAGGCACTGAGGCTAGTGGTGTTGTGCAGAGAGGCACTGAGGCTAGTGGTGTTGTGCAGAGAGGAACTGAGGCTAGTGGTGTTGTGCAGAGAGGCACTGAGGCTAGTGGTGTTGTGCAGAGAGGCACTGAGGCTAGTGGTGTTGTGCAGAGAGGCACTGAGGCTAGTGGTGTTGTGCAGAGAGGCACTGAGGCTAGTGGTGTTGTGCAGAGAGGCACTGAGGCTAGTGGTGTTGTGCAGAGAGGCACTGAGGCTAGTGGTGTTGTGCAGAGAGGCTTGAAGACTATGGTGAGGCCTAATAGAAAGCAGTTGTTGTTGGGGGATTCCATCATAAGAGGTGTGGAGATGGACAATGGTGGTCTTGTGAGGTGTCTTCCCGGAGCTACTGCTCACAGAGACAGGAGACGTATCTGTAATATTGTTAAGCAAGCAAAGCAGGAAGGGGAATTGGATGTACTTGTCCATTTAGGGACAAATGACTTGGCTTGCAATGAGGTTTCAGAGGTTAAGGAAGTTTTTAGTGTTTTTGCCAATGATATACGGCAGGTTGCTTCCACACTGTCATTCTCTGAAGTTCTGCCTGTGCATAACACTCAGAACGACAGGCGGATGCGTATTAGGGACTTTAACTTGTGGCTTGGTGAATGGTGTCGGGAGCAAGGATTTGGCTTTATTGCTCATGGTAGCTCTGTTTGGAATGGAAATAAACTGTACAAAAAAGATGGTTTGCATCTTTCTCAAAAGGGAACAAATGTTCTCAGTGAGCAGTTCAAAGGTTTTGCTAGGATGTTTTTAAACTAGGAGGGGGGGGCAAAAGGGTGATAAAACATCAATCCAATTGTCCCCCAAAACAAGGACAGAAGGTGCCTGTAGCAAGTGTGTTAAAAAATGATAAGCTTAGAGTCATGTCTACAAATGCTCGCAGTTTAGGGAATAAGATCCATGAACTTGTGGCAATAATGGCAACTGATAGTGTAGATTTAGTCGCTGTTACCGAGACATGGTATAATGAGAAAAATGACTGGGACATAGCAATACCAGGGTACTCTTTATATAGAAAAGACAGGGAAGGCAAGAAAGGGGGAGGGGTGGCCCTGTATGTAAAGGATAGCATAAAATCTAGCCTAATAAAGGTTAGTGAGGCGAACATAGAGTCCGTTTGGGTTACGTTAGAATTTGGTAATCACACAGTAACTCGTGTAGGTGTGATTTATAGGCCCCCAGGACAAATTGAAGAGTTAGATAATCTACTAGTTGAAGAAATAGCTAAAATGACAATGAAGGGGGAAGTTATCATCATGGGTGACTTTAATCTTCCTGATGTGAATTGGAAAACAAAAATAGCTACTTGTGCCAGGAGCACACATATTCTAAACTCCCTACTGGGATTGTCTCTAAAACAAGTTGTTGAGGAGCCAACTCGTAAAGAGGCCATACTAGATTTAGTGTTAACAAATGGAGATTTGGTATCAGATATTACTGTAGGTGAAAGTTTAGGATCCAGTGATCATCAGTCAGTGTGGTTTAATATAAGAACAGTGACTGAGTCACACCAGACAAAAACAAAAGTTTTAGACTTTAGAAAAACAGACTTTTCTAAAATTAGAATATGTGTAAAGGAGTCATTATCAGACTGGAGCAATTTATATGGAGTCCAAAAGAAATGGGATTATTTAAAAGTTGCACTACTGAAGGCAACAGAAAATTGCATTAGGCTTGTCAGTAAAAGCAAAAAATTCAAGAAACCACTGTGGTACTCCGCAGATGTGGCCAAAATAGTAAAAAACAAAAAGTTAGCATTTAGTAATTATAAAAAAACCCAGAGTGAGGAAGACAGAATGACCTATAAGATTAGGCAGAAAGAGGCTAAGCAAGTTATAAGAGCTTCCAAATCCCACACAGAAGAGAAAATAGCACAGTCAGTAAAAAAGGGGGACAAAACTTTTTTTAGATACATAAATGAGAAAAGAAAAGTAAAACAAGGATTAGTTAGATTAAAAACAAAAGAAGGAAGGTATGTAGATGAGGATAAAGGTCTAGCTGACTGCCTCAATGAATATTTTTGTTCGGTATTTACAGATGAAAATGAAGGAAAGGGACCTCAGTTAAGAAAAAGGATAAATGAGTCATTTATTACACGTGAGTTTACAGAGGAAGAGGTTCTATTTCAACTGTCAAAAGTAAAGACAAATAAGTCAATGGGACCTGATGGAATACACCCAAAGCTATTAAAAGAGCTTAGTGGTGTACTAGCAAAACCATTAACAGATTTATTTAACCAATCATTGATAACAGGAGTAGTCCCAGAAGATTGGAAGTTAGCGAATGTTGTGCCCATTCACAAGAAAGGTAATAGGGAGGAGTCGGGCAACTATAGGCCAGTAAGCCTTACTTCAGTAGTGGGGAAAGTGATGGAGACCATGTTAAAGGATAGGATTGTTGAACATCTAAAAACACATGGATTTCAAGACAAGAGACAACATGGGTTTACTTCAGGGAGATCATGCCAAACTAATCTTATTGATTTTTTTGATTGGGTAACTAAAATTATAGATCAGGGTGGTGCAGTAGACATTGCTTACCTAGATTTCAGTAAGGCTTTTGACACTGTTGCACATAGAAGGCTTATCAATAAACTACAATCTTTGAGTTTGGATTCGAATATTGTTGAATGGGTAAGGCAGTGGCTGAGTGACAGGCAACAGAGGGTTGTAGTCAATGGAGTATATTCGAAGCTTGGGCTTGTCACCAGTGGGGTACCTCAGGGATCTGTACTTGGACCCATTCTCTTTAATATTTTTATTAGTGATATTGCAGAAGGTCTTGATGGTAAGGTGTGTCTTTTTGCGGATGATACTAAGATATGTAACAGGGTTGATGTTCCAGGAGGGATAAGCCAAATGGAAAATGATTTAGGTAAACTAGAAAAATGGTCAGAGTTGTGGCAACTGACATTTAATGTGGATAAGTGCAAGATAATGCATCTTGGACGTAAAAACCCAAGGGTAGAGTACAAAATATTTGATAGAGTCCTAACCTCAACATCTGAGGAAAGGGATTTAGGGGTGATTATTTCTGATGACTTAAAGGTAGGCAGACAATGTAATAGAGCAGCAGGAAATGCTAGCAGAATGCTTGGTTGTATAGGGAGAGGTATTAGCAGTAGAAAGAGGGAAGTGCTCATGCCATTGTACAGAACACTGGTGAGACCTCACTTGGAGTACTGTACACAGTACTGGAGACCCTATCTTCAGAAGGATATTGATACCTTAGAGAGAGTTCAAAGAAGGGCTACTAAACTGGTTCATGGATTGCAGGATAAAACTTACCAGGAAAGGTTAAAGGATCTTAACATGTATAGCTTGGAGGAAAGACGAGACAGGGGGGATATGATAGAAACATTTAAATACATAAAGGGAATCAACACAGTAAAGGAGGAGACTATATTTAAAAGAAGAAAAACTACCACAACAAGAGGACATAGTCTTAAATTAGAGGGACAAAGGTTTAAAAATAATATCAGGAAGTATTACTTTACTGAGAGGGTAGTGGATGCATGGAATAGCCTTCCAGCTGAAGTGGTAGAGGTTAACACAGTAAAGGAGTTTAAGCATGCGTGGGATAGGCATAAGGCTATCCTAACTATAAGATAAGGCCAGGGACTAATGAAAGTATTTAGAAAACTGGGCAGACTAGATGGGCCGAATGGTTCTTATCTGCCGTCACATTCTATGTTTCTATGTTTCTATGTTTCTATGTTTCTATGACAAGTCACGAAGATTGTATGATCACTAATTATTTTACATAGGCACCCCCAAAAAAAAGTCTATAAAACATAAATTACAATGCTCTAAATCATACACAATTTTATTATTAAGAAATCTTGAACATTAAAGGGACACTATAGTCACCCAGACCACTTCAGCTCAATGGAGTGGTCTGGGTGCCTGGCCCCACAGGTTTTAAACTCAGATCCAGAGAAACTGCTATGTTTACATTTGGGGTTAATCCAGCCTCTAGAGGCGCATCTGCGAATATCACATCCATCGCGCAGAGCGTCCATAGGAAAGCGTTGAGAAATGCTTTCTTACGGACACTTTGAATGAGCGCGCGGCGCATGCGCATTCGGCTCCACTGACGTCTGAAGGGGAGGAGAGGTCACCAGCACCGAGGGCGCCCAGCGCTGGATTAAAGTAAGTAACTAAAAGGGTTTTAACCCTTTCAGCGCCA
Organism: Pelobates fuscus; assembly: GCF_036172605.1. NCBI lineage: Eukaryota > Metazoa > Chordata > Amphibia > Anura > Pelobatidae > Pelobates > Pelobates fuscus. The sequence continues at coordinate 20,454,096 of NC_086329.1, read as the reverse complement.
CGGGAGGGGGACTCTAAGGGTGGGGGCACCCTCAGGTCACTATAGTGTCAGGAAAACCGCTTTGTTTTCCTGACACTATAGTGATCCTTTATTAGATTATTCTCATAAGCAAAACTACTGTTTTGTCTCAAATTTGGTTTCACAATGCTTCCCATGTAGTTAGACAAAAAGAAACTCTGTAGTGAGGAAGTTAGTTACATTGCAAAGCTTTTTCAAACCGTAGGCGTAGCTTCAGTGCACGCTGACCTCTGACATCAAATGATGAAGCAGGAAAAAACTGAACAATGAGCAGTTCCTTGTAGTGTTGCCCGTGACATTAAATAAATAGTCTCTATGTTTTCACAACACACCATACATTAAAAGGAAACACAATAGAAGAGCGTACTAGGCTCCACATCAACGTATGTTGCTACCTTAGGTTATGATGCAAGGGAATTTGCACATAACCTGCCCTTCTCTTCCTGGTTCATGTGCCTTACAACGAGAGCAATCTACCAAAAACAATGCAGGTCATGGCAACTGCCGCGCATGTGCTCTGTGATTCTACGAGAAGCATCTGACAAGGCTGAGATCATAATGATTGATGATCTCAGAGAAGTCGGAAAAAACTGTGTCAGAGCTTGAAAACCGCCACGGTCTGGAAAACAGGCATGATCCCACAGGAAAGCATTGGATTGGCTGAGATAGTCGGTTCTGATGATCTCCGCCACGGAGGCGTGCCGAGGGCGGAGCCTTGGCCATTCTGCATCTCCTCAAAGAGATCCATTAAATCGTTTCTCTGAAAAGGCGGTGTTTGTGTTAATATGCCTGCAGGGACTGACTGTACTCACCAAAATCACTACAATAAGCTGTAGTTGTTCTGGTGACTACAGTGTCCCTTTAATTATAAAATAGTAACAAATGGGTATATTTGCACAGGTTCTTCCTAGGGGCAGTACATCAATGCTTGAGATGCCAGGGGAGGTTGGATCAAAACCTGCACGTCTTCTGGGATCAGCCAGTTTCGTCTAATTTTAGGAGGAGGTGTATGATGTCAAAACTACAGCTGCAGGTGAGGCTAGGAAACATAGGAAAATGCGGTCTAATCATTTGCCGACAGCCACCAAATCACTTATCCCCTCCCTTTGGTTGCAGCGGAGCCCACCTTCCCATCAGAGCTGGTTGGGCCGTGTGGAGGAGATCCACCAATTGGAAGTGTACACCACAGCTCTGAAAGGCCACTCTGACAGATATGAATGTTTGGAGATCTTGTCAGTTTTATTAGAGTAATACCAATTAATCGCAAAGATCACACCGTTCAGGCCACCGCTAAAGCCAGAAAAGGTTGGGAAGTATTTAACATTGTCCTCCACTACTTAATTGGCCCATCACCTTCCCTATATGCATTTATTTATTTTCTCTCTTCTAATCCCTGTCCTTCCTACTCTTCCCAGCCACTCTCTCTCATCTTATAAATCCACACCTCTTTGTATCACATTTGCAAACTAGTGTCCCCATTTAGGGGTTACTTCCGCTTCATCGGCCAACAACTCCCCTTATTGTTTAGTGCCGAACGGAGAGTCAGATATATTGGTTAATGAGGATGAACCCAGCTCTAAGGTTCTCTACTTAAAGGGAAACTATAGTGCCAGGAAAACAAACTCATTTACCTGGCACTATAGCTTCCTCCTCTATCAAGAACCCGTTTCTGTCATTTACCTGGGTCCAGCGCTGATGTCCCATGGCGCTGGCTTGGGTCCGCCTTCCCTGCCAACATCAGCCAGAGGGTAGACCGAATGCGCATGTGCAGCAATGGCCTATGGGGTTTTGAGCGACGCTGGACATCCACATGCATAGCACAAAGATGTCCAGCATCAGTTTGGCAACCAAAAGTCACCGAACAGCCCATAAGTCCCTCTAATGTGGTATTGGTAGACACTATCAGGTAATTGATCAAAACTGCAGTAATTACCTGCTCGGGGGGGTTAAGGGACCTGGGGCAATGCACACAGAACACTTCAATGAGCTGAAGTGGTCTGGGTACCTATAGTGTCCATTTAAGTTCCAAACATATAACATTTTACATCTTTATTATGTTTACGCTACGGTTTTGTTACAAATTATTTGTATTCTCCACAGCCATAACCTTTACAAACATTGCTAACTTTGAAATTCTATGTAATTCTTTTGGTGGGCTTTAATGGCTTTAGAAACGGCGTGTTTTTATCTCAGCTAGTCGAGATGTTCGCTATT